>NW_020954650.1:2083996-2209333 GCF_900497805.2 Vombatus ursinus
CTATCTATCTATCTATCTATCTATCTATCTATCTATCTATCTATCTACCTACATACATACATATGATTTTTCCCCTCCAACTACCCTAATACTGACAAAAGTCTCATGAGATACAAATATCATCTTTCCATGCAGGAATGTAAACAACTTAACCTTAATAAGTACCTTATGATTTCTCTTTCCTGTTTACCTCTTCATGTTTCTTTTGAGTCTTGTATTTGAAAGTCAATTTTTCTGTTCAGCTCTGGTCTTTTCATCAAGAATGCTTGAAAGTGTCCTATTTCACTGAATGTCCATTTTTTTCCCTGAAGGATTATACTCAGTTTTGCTGGGTAGGTGATTCTTGGTTGTAATCCTATCTCCTTTGCCCTCTGGAATATTATATTCCAAGCCGTGAGGTCCCTTAATGTAGAAGCTGCTAAATCTTGTGTTATCCTGACTGTGTTTCCACAATACTTGAATTGTTTCTTTCTGGCTGCTTATAATATTTTTTCCTTGACCTGTGAACTCTGGAATTTGGCTACAATATTCTTAGGAGTATTCCTTTGGGGAATCTTTTCCAGCAGGTGATCGGTGGATTCTTTCCATTTCTATTTTACCCTCTAGTTCTTGAATATCAAGGCAGTTTTCCTTGACAATTTCTTGAAAGATGATGTCTAGGCTCTTTTTTTGATCATGGTTTTCAGATAGTCCCATAATTTTTAATTTGTCTCTCCTGGATCTATTTTCTAGGTCAGTTGTTTTTCCAATGAGATATTTCACATTGTTTTCTATTTTTTCATTCTTTTGGGTTTGTTTTACAATGTCTTGATTCCTTATAACGTCACTGGCTTCCAATTTTTCCATTTTAATTTTTAAGGAAGTATTTTTTTTTCAGTAAGCTTTTGGACTTCCTTTTCCATTTAGTCAAATTTGCTTTTTAAGACATTTTTCTCCTCATTGACTTTTTGGATCTTTTTTGCCATTTGGATTAGGCTATTTTTAAGGTGTTATTTTCTTCAGTATTTTTGGGGTCTCTTTTAACAAGCCATTTACTAGTTTTTCATGAATTTAAAAATTATTGGACTGTCTGAAAGCCATGATCAAAAAAAGAGCCTAGACATCATCTTTCAAAAAATTATCAAGGTAAACTGCCCTGATATTTTAGAACTAGAGTGTAAAATAGAAATTGAAAGAATCCACCAATCTCCTCCTGAAATAGATCCCCAAAGGAAAACTCCTAGCAATATTGTAGCCGAATTCCAGAGTTCCCAGGTCAAGGAGAAAATATTATAAGCAGCCAGAAAGAAACAATTCAAGTATTGTGGAAACACAATCAGGGTAACACAAAATTTAGCAGCTTCTACATTAAGGAGCTGCAGGGCATGGAATATAATGTTCTGGCGGGCAAAGGAGATAGTATTACAACCAAGAATCACCTACCCAGCAAAACTGAGTATAATCCTGCAGGGGAAAAAATTGTCATTCAGTGAAATAGAGGAGTTTCAAGCATTCTTGATGAAAAGATCAGAGCTGAATCGAAAATTTGATTTTCAAATACAAGACTCAAGTAGAACATGAAGAAGTAAACAGGAAAGAGAAAATCATAAGAGACTTATTAAGGTTGAACTGTTTACTTTCCTGCATGGAAAGGTGATATTTGTAACTCAAGAGACCTTTGTCAGTATTAGGGTAGTTGGAGGGGAAAAAATTATATGTATGTATAGATAGATAGATAGATAGATAGATAGATAGATAGATAGATAGATAGATAGAGGGCACAGGGTGAGTTGAAGATGAAGGGGTATCTGTAGAATAAAATTAAGGGGTGAGAGGATTATACTAGGAGAAGGAGAAAGGGAGAGGTAGAACAGGGTAAATTATCTCACAAAAAAAAATAAAACAGAAAAGAAAAGGCTCTTCTAGTGGAGGGGAAACTGGGGAAGATGAGAGGGAATGAGTGAATCTTACTCTCATAGGATTTTACTTAAGGAGGGAATAACATACACACTCAATTGAGTATGGAAATCTGTCTTGCCCTACAGGAAAATGGGGGGGAGGGAGAGGGGACAAGAGAGTAGGAGGATGATAGAGAGGAAGGCAGATTGGGAAAGTGGATCATCAGAAGCAAATACTTCTGAGAAGGGACAGGGGTGGAAGAATAGAATAAATGGGGGGTGGGATAGGATTAAGGGAAATAGAGTTAGTTTTTCACAGTGTGTCTACTATGGAAGTGTTGTGCATAACTGCACATATATAACCTATATTTATTTGCTTGCCTCATCAATGATGATGGGTGGGGTCAGAGGAAGGGAGAAAATTTGGAGCCCAAAGTTTTAAAAACACATGTTTAAAAAAAATGTTTTCACATGCAAGTGGGAAATAAGAAATATAGGAAAATATAGAAATCTATCCTGCCCCACAGGAAAATAGAAGGGGAAGGGGATAAGAGAAGTGGGGGAGAAATAGAAGGGAAGGCAGAGGAGGGGAAGTGGTATTCAGAATGCATGACATCTTGGGGTGGGGGGAGGGACAAGATGGAGTGAAAATTTGGAACTCAAAATCTTGTGGAAGTAAATGTTGAAAACCCAAAAAATAAATAAGAATTACCATAAAAAAAAGAAAAAAAAAGAAATACTTGCTTCATATACCTTTTAGTTGAGGGATACAAAAATTAGAGTGCTAATTCTCATGATAATTTTTCAGGTAAGGAAACTTTCATTCAGTTAAATATCTGGTAAGTGGTAGCAACTCATCAACAACTGCTTTCTGAGTCTGTGCTTTTTCATTCATTTATTCTTTTTTGGGGGGTGTCAATCCCCAAATATTTATTAAGTGCCTACTATGAGTAAGGCACTGTTTTAGGCGCTGAGGATAGAAATACAAAGTTGAACCTTTGTTCACCTTTGAGCAAGGGACCACCCTGCTCTCCAGAAGCTTCCACTCTATGGTATAAATCCTAACTAGGTGTAATTCTCAGTCAGAATTTATGTTTTTGTACAGAAGAGCCTGAATACTTCATGACATGAAAATGATGAAATGTGAAGGACTCCTCAGAAATTCACCAACTTCCACATTATTTTCTGAGGCCACACTGCCATCCTGCCATCTGCTCAAGTCTATCACAGTCCCATCCACCTGATGTTGGTTATTCATTTATTCTAATTCCAATATTCTTTCTGGTACTAGTAGAAGAAGCAGAGAGTACAGTCATAAGAAAAGTTTTGTTGCCATTCTTTGCTCATGAATCTACATACATTGTGATACATTGAAAATGGTAACATTTCTTCCATAGCATCCTACTGATAAAATACCTGACATCACCTCAGCATCAAAGTAGCAGGCCCATTAAAATCTTGATATCTTTTCATCATTGTTCCACAATATATAGGCAGAGCAATTCATCTTTCTCAAAGTAAGACTTGTCCACAAAGTGTCTTCAGTTTGTTTTAATGACTGTGACATTAAGAAAGACTATACAGGGGAAGTATGAGTTTATTCATCGAGTGGCTAAAATCAAAGAAACCAACCATATGTCAGGTCTCTTTTATACATTACTACTAGCTCTTGCAACAAATTCAGAATGACTTGATTATGTATGAAATACCTATTCTCCTTTGGTATCACATAATGGAATTTTTAATTTGACCCAGTCACATTATGGAATGCTTAAATGGTTTTGGCAAAGTCTCAAATAGAATTTCTTCCAGAGTAATTGAACACAATTGTATTAGTTTCTGCCTAATGTAGTCAACTTAAGGCTTGACCAATAAATGATCTTTCTAAAAATGCTCAGTCAAATTCAATCGTAATGAATTTTTGGTAATGTATTAAATTCACCAAATATTTTATTAAGCACCTACTATGTGCAAGACACAGTGCTAGGTGGTGGAGAGTACAAAGACAAAAAGGAAATAGATTGTGCCTTAGATAATCTTTCATTAATTCTCCAAGATATTTCTATCCCCTTCTGTCCCCAATAAACCATCTTTTGTAAGAAAGATTTAAAAAAGAAGAAAATGAAACAGTTCCACAAAATTAACCAAAATATCTACCTTTTCTGACAGTATTTGTAATATTCCATAGAAGAAGGTTCACTTTCTCTGGAGCCAAAGTGAATTGTTCTCTGGAGTTAAGCAAAGTACTTTCAAAGAGAAGGGACACCATATTTTCATATAACTTTTACATTGCACTGTCAGATATAGAATTTTTTTTTTGCTATGTTCCACTTCAGTGGAAAATAATAGAACTTTTCTTTTGCTAAAGAATGTCATTTATTATAAGTGAAACAACTTGAAAATTTATGATAAGAATATCATGTTATAGTAAAAAAGCTACCTACTTTTTGGATGTTGCTTTTTAAAAACTAGGTAATGTAATTACTAAACATGAACTTTCAATCTGTCTAGAACTTCCTTATCACTTTAGTGAAACCATTACTGGTAATTTACCTTCTATCAAGGTGAATTAATCAGTGTTTGAAAATTGTGAAAGAAGAACAGGAAGGTGTTTGTACCTAAGTGCATGAATGTGTATGTGTGTTTGTATATATTCCATCTCAGAAATATTTGCATTAGTTCTCTGATAAAATCCTACTTTTATGCCTCATTGTGTCATGGAAAAAATTTACAATTATCAAAAGCTGTGTCAAGGGAGCAAATCTCTGTTAGGTCGCACCAAGCTAGAAATGCTTTCAAAGCAGTGTGGATAATTGGAGACATTGGTCACTAGGTGATGATGTTCTTGTTTGTTTATTTGTTTGTTTCATATATATATATATATTTTCAATGTGGTCCTAGCAATACATGAAGACTCTCCACTAAAACAAAGTGTAAAAGGATTTTCCTTTTTTTTAGGCAATTGGGGTTAAGTGACTTGCCCAGGGTCACACAGCTAGTATAAAGTGTTTGGTCTGAGGCCGGATTTGAACTCAGGTCCTCCTGACTTCAGGGTTGGTGCTCTATCCAATGCACCACCTAGCTGACCCACTTTTCCTCTAATATGGAGAGAGTAGAAATGCAGTAAATCACTTGAAGTATTCAAACATTTAAATTAACATAACATTCCAGTCTTCTGGGAACTCTGATAAATGATGAATTAATAGCACAATTCCAATGGTAGTGAGCTGCTTCTAGACTATACTTCTTTGGTCCAAAGCTGGTTCCAGAACCTTTATGAACCCTTGAACTATCATCTGTGTGTGAGCATACTGGCATGGGTCAACCTGGTTTCTCATCATAGGATTTGGAATTGAAAGGGATGATGGGAATCATTTACTTCCAATCTTCCATTTTATAATTGAAGAAACAGAAATCTGGGTATATAAAATGACCTGTCAAGGCTAACACAAGTAGTAGTAGCAGAACCAAAATCTGAAACTCAGTTTTCTTTTTCTCAACCCAACTTTATTTTTATTCTACTATGCCATCTCTGCTATATGACTGTTCTGAAAATCGAGTCAGGTCTTGGCTATTCCTTGGAAAGCCAAAGGCCTTATCAGTTAATATGTGAGATCTGGAAGTTTTAATATATTCTGAGTTCAAGCTATGTTTAAATTAAAGATTGGGCCAGAAATATCCTGGCAAGAGATACTTCAGATTATCCTGGTATTAACCCACTTAACTAGGCTTTCCTTTGTGCTTAGAGAAGGCTTCATGCTTTAAGTCATAGAATCAGAACTATAAGAGACTATAAAACTATAAGCGACAGTAGACATGATCTATTCAGCTTCATAAGTTTATGAGTAGGGAAACAGAGGCTGAGAGAGATTGAGGAGCTGCCTTAGGCCAGACACTAGTTAGTGGCAGAATTGGGACTAGATTTATACATCTTTATGTCCAATTACTGTGCAGCTCTTTGTGCACATCCACATGGCTGGGAATGATCTTGGAATCTGAGATTCTCTCTCTTTGTTTTCACTGAGTTGATGACTGGTCATGCATATAGGATGTTTTGTGACTTCTTTTTCCTAAAATGAAAATTCATTTTGGGAGATAACTGCCATTTGATCAGACTGACAAGGACATGAATAAAGAGAATGTAGCAATTTTTCAAGTTTATAATTTGAATATCACTTAGTTAAAATAGAGAGCAAGGGGAGGCTCTTTAATGATGATTATGCATCTCTTTAAGTTTATATTCTGTTATATTGAGTACATTTTTGAGGAAACATCTATAGGAGTTAGCCATTTTCTGTTTTATTCAATTTTTTATGTGGAACTTTTTTTTGTTTTTTAGCTCATATTGGTGTTATTTTTCTGTCAAATGCATGCATTTAAAAATATGTCACATAAAAACATCTCTATACAGTGAGGAATATTCTCAAATGCTATAATGAATATTTTGTTCATTTATTAAGGCTTGAATTTCAAAAACATGGGTAATTTCTTTTTAAATTCTATTATTTAATTATGCAAACTCAGTACATTGATGTGTTTATTTCTGATCTATTGAAAATGTGAATTGGACCTTTAGAATGTAAGTGATGTCATATATTTTATGGACAAAATGCCTTGAAGGAGGGATTGGTTGATTAGCAAGCTTAGGGGCTTTCAAGGATATTGATTCAACCAAGCATAATGTCATCACCTGCTTCTCTTTTGGCTGTCGCTTAACCATTTAGAGGCTCTATCTACTCATGGCAAAATCCCAAATGTTTTATCAAGTAGAAAACAAAAAACTAGACTAAAACATGTCAGCGAATTTTTCTGTATTTTTTCTCTTTCCATAGCTTTAAACATGTTTAAAGGAATATTTGTTTAACTTTCTTAAACATTGTAATCACTATCAGGTGCTAAAAATCTGTTTTTCCCCCACATTACTACTCTGCAAAGGAGAAACAAAGGAAAACAGCCTAGCTTTTTTCCTTTCTATTCTAATGTACATTTTTCATTGAAATAGGATACATGGTTACATTTTAGATAAAAAACTCACAAATACTCCACATTGGTTTCAAGTTTTATATTTATACTTTGCAACACCACATTTGAAATCTCCTATAAACTCCTTGAGAGTAAGGATTAATTCATTTTATTTTATATTTGTATCTCCAGCACCTAGCAGGTGCTTTATAAATGCTTGTTGATTTTTGCTGATAGTTGGGAACTGCTTTCCTTTCTTGGAGGAAAGAGCATCATTTACAATAACTATTCAGCAGTGGGCAAAGATATTTAATGTCATATGAGAAGTGTTTTATCTAGTGTTAGTTAATGCTGTGCTAACCATAGAGAACAGTGTGGCATAGTATACAGTAAAAACTTGGGTTCAAGTTTGCTTCTAACAACATTAGTTCTGTGACCCCCTCGAGGAAGTCTTTTAACCTTTTGGTAACTCTGTAAGACTGCAAATTACAAAGATATGGCAATCTGCATCATATATGATTATCCTCTATCAGAAATTCCCTATACCAGTGAAATTGCAGGTCTGGACAAAAACAAATAGACAGATGAATAATTAAATAAACAAATGAATAGATGGATAAATAGATAAATATGTGAGTAAGCAAATAGATAAATAAATGAATAAACAAATCAATCAATTAATTATTTAATTACCTACAAATACAAAACAACAAAAAATTAAAAACAGAAAGATGGGGAGTGTAATTTTTTTAAAAAATGTAAATAAAGACTCTTTAAAAGCTCAATAGGAATGTAAGAATAATTTACCGTGAGATTTTAAAACACAACTTGAAATATTTTTATAAAACATCTGAATAAAGATAAAAAGTAGACCTACTCATAATTGTTAATTAGCTATCCAGAGAGTCCAAGTTGGGCTTGGACTAGCGAGTATACTTTTCAGTTTTTAGTAGAGAGAAAAAAAATTGCTGCTCATGTCTCATGAAAAAATTATTTGCTACTTTAATTTGGGGAAGCAGTGGGTTTTGTGGTTGTTGGTTTTTTGTCTTTTTTGGGGGCACGGTTGTTTGTTTGGGATTTTTTTGGTGGCTAGTCACAGACCAATCATGACTGTCGTGAAATCAGAAGATGATGTCACTATTATTTGTAAGGCATTTGGGCAAGGGGCAATGCTAGGAAGATAGAGGAAAATTCCTCAACTGTTCCTGAATTTTATTCATTTTAATGTTATGCTCTTTCTTATCCCATAGATTGGCATCTGTGCCTTGGCATCATCGAATGGGAGTCACTGTCCTTGTGAAGCTAAGTATTATCTGATGTTCACCGCATCATTTCAACATCCTACCTGGAGGAAATAGCTATTGGAAGTAAAGGAGGATTATATTTTTGGAATGGGCTATAAAGACATCAACAATATTGCTTTTTCCTAATACTGGAATGTGCCCATGACCAGTCTCAGAGGCTTCTCAGCACTGCCCTAGCTCTAGGCCTTTTATGCTCTAAAAAGTTTCTCTCTGTTTGGGGGACTGGTTTTATTTTCTCCTGGCTGTGGAAGACAGAGACTTTCTGATGTTGATGTAAACAATGTCGAGGCCAAAGGGACTGTTATGGCTTCCTTTGTTCTTCACTCCAGTTTGTGTCATGTTGAACTCCAATTTCCTCCTGTGGATAACAGCACTTGCGATAAGATTTACACTTATTGACAGTCAAGCACAATATCCGGTTGTAACCACAAATTATGGCAAAATCCGTGGCCTAAGAACACCTTTGCCCAATGAGATTCTTGGTCCAGTGGAACAATATTTAGGTGTGCCCTATGCTTCTCCTCCCACTGGGGAGAGGCGATTTCAACCCCCAGAGCCTCCATCCTCTTGGACAGGGGTTCGAAATGCTACCCAATTTGCTGCTGTCTGTCCTCAGCACCTGGATGAGAGGTCACTGCTTCATGATATGCTCCCCATCTGGTTTACTGCTAATTTGGATACTTTGATGACCTACGTGCAAGATCAAAATGAAGACTGCCTGTATTTAAACATCTATGTTCCCACAGAGGATGGTGAGTACTTCATGCAAACAAGACTATAAGCACACTAACTAAAGTAAGGGGGCAGGAAGGAATCTTTGATTGAAGATTTTTTACAAAGTTCTGTTAATGTCGTTTCCTATTACAACCCCTTGAGTTGTTTTCATATTATCAGATACAAGCATACTAATTTATTCTTCATTTATCCATTTTTTCACTCATTCATTGAACACTCATCATGTGCCTGCTGTGTGCAGAGAACAGTGTTACACTAGGTACACCTTTGATTTCCTGTCTCTTCTTATGAAATTATATCTTTTCTTTGTAGGCAGCAGAGCTCTGGGTGAGCATACACCACAATGTTAGACCAAGAATGATTAGTAAATAATGGAAGGTGGTTAGATGAGTAATAAAGACAGGATTTCCTCAGTCCCATTCTGAAATTGCAAAGTTTCAGGGTGTTTCTTTTTGTTAGCATTGTTTCCTTAAGTAGGATTTATTACTTCTTGCTGGTCTTGGAGGACAAAGAATCTATAACCATTGATCATGTTTTCATCAAATACAGAGTAAAATGGTTGTAGTGCATAATTCAGTGACCATTTCCATAGCATAATGTTGAAATACCTTTTAATTATTTTTTAATTTATTTTTGGTTTAGAAGTTGAGGTATCCAGAAGCAGATTTGGGTAGCCATATCATTTAGAAAAAAAGGCAATGGGGTAATGGATAGAAAGTTGTCCTTGGAGCCAGGAAGAGCCAGGTTCAAGTTATATCTCTGCCACATATTAGCTTTGTGACCCTGGGCAAGTCATGTAACTTCTTAGTGGTCTAGGTAACTCACTAAGACTATGTTTCAGGAATGATGCTGACCTGTACTGGCATAGGGAGTCTCCTGTTTCAGTGAAAACAAAGGTTCATTCCCTATCCTTAATGCATCAGAAAACTCTGGTTTACTTTAAAAGTATTTCATAATCTGTGACATAGGGCTACAAAATTTTAAGAAAAGTAGTGTTCAGTGCATCTGCTAATAATTTTCATAGCAATATATTCAGTAAAAAGATCCATGCAGGCTGTTGATGAGAGTTAACATCTTTATAATATTGTTTGGTGTTTTCTATGCATAGAAGCTTCACTTGGACAAGGGGCAAGGTAAAGCATGGGTTTAAAATAAGTAAATTTGAGTAGTAATGGACATTATCCCCTGGCTTAGGGCATGTCTTTCCTGTTTTGTGTGTCTGCTCTTTTCTCTTGAGCTTGAAATTCTGTTTCAGAAGATTTAGGATTAGTGTCTGAAATGAACAATTGTATTAACTCAATGAGCTCCACAACTTTATCTACTTTGTAGTTAACTGAAAATCTAGCCTCATGCATTTTGATTACTGCCTGCATAACGTCTAATAAGGCAGTCTGAACAAAATACAACAAAAACCAGACCTAAAAATGTGTCACCAAAGCTTACAAAGAGGGGCCCATCGAATCAGATTAAACAGACTCCAGTCCATTATCTGACTCTGGTCTGGCATAAGTTATTAGTGTTGTTATGGAGACAGAACACAGAATTAGGTTGTGAAGTCTAGGCCTGAAAATGACTCAAGGAGTTAAATTCACATTTGGAGCTCTTACTTAAATACAGTGTGCCAAAGCTGTCTTTATTTGTAAAAAGTCTCTCAGTGGCTGTTTTGTGCATGTGTGAAAAGATGGACAACAGCACCCAAAACCAATTAGAGCTCTTATTTCAGAAGCCTTCTGGGTCATGGTCTCTTTCTTTAGGGAAGGCGAAGAAAAGGACCTGAAAAAGAAGACTCAGATTGCTTTTAAAATGCATCAGCTGTGTGAATCTCTACGTGAGCTAGTTATGCCATAAAGCTAACGTTAGGTACCAGTGTGCCTCAATTATGCTACCTAGTTCCCTAGACAGTTATTTTGCTGTCATTTAGCCAAAATAAAATGTATAGGAAAGCCAATCAATAACTCCTTTGATTGTGGTGACCTATATTTCTATGTGGAAAAAATAAATCATAGAGGATGCGGGTCCTTTCATTGTTAAGTAGTAAATAACATATTTTGCAGGCACTTTAAAATAAAAACTATTGCCAAATGAAGTAGCAGTTTAAACCCAATCAGAATTATATGTTACATTTCTCTAGCACTTTATATTTTTCAAACTGCTTTCATGTCCATTGTCTCATTTGACCTTAATAGAGAATTCAACTATATAATGCAAGGCTAGAAGTGAGGAAACATCTCTCCAGTATATGTGGATCTTGAATTTTTATAAATGAAACTCTGAAGCTGCATGTTAAAATACTAATTCAGGCAAGTGAAGTTTTTAAGGCTGTGAAATTATTTCTGCTTGATTGAAGATACAGATCATTGAATGTCTATGTTGGTTACTTCTGCTATCCTAAGAGCCAAGAAGGAACACTATGTACTTAATGACTGATTATATGCTAATTAACCATTATACATCATGTCAAAGTTTTAAGGATCTATGATTTTATCCTCTGACAAATGCATGTCCTAATTCTTCCATGACTTAGTAGAAGATTTAATGGATTTCTTTTCCCTCCAAAATTTAGAGGGGGGCCAATCCTCTAATGAACAGTCAGTATAGCAGTACTTACATGCTTATGCTTACATGCCATGATCAGAATCCTCATTCCATCTTGTACTCTATTGTCATTTCATGAGCTGTCCTCTGTGCCTAGAATGTTGTCCCTTCTCACTTCCATCACTGAGAATCCCCTTGCGTCAAAAATCAGTGTATATGCCATATCTTACTAGATCCTTTTTTGATGCCCCTGATTGTCCCTGCTCTCTCCCTCTCTCAAAGTTTCTTTTATTTACTCATTTGTTTACCTGTTGTGTCTCCCAAAAGAATGTAAATTCCTTAAGGACAGGGTCTGCTTTTAATTTTTTACCTTTGGTTCCTAACAGATAGCACAATGCCTGATACATATAAATACTTATTGAATTGAAATAAATTTTTGAGACAGTTCTTTGTTCAACAGATACACAGTATTCTTAAGTACTTTTGCAGCTTTTCCATTTTGGTAGTATTTATTTGACCTTCTGTTCTGCTGGCAGAGAACTTGAGAAGAAAAAAAATAATGCACATGCCATGACAAGACATCATGACAAGGCATCAAAGCAGGTTATGGGTAGAGGCAATAACCATAAATACAAACCCCAAAATATGGAATTCAACTTCAGCTGATTCATTGGCCATATATAGAAATAGTGTGGTGTCCCTTCAGGTCAAGGTGAAGTTGAAATTTAGCAGTATTTTAATTAACATCTAAAAAACTGAAGCCAAAAATTCTCTTTGGGGGCCTAAAAAATTTTGCTTCTAAATTTGCCAAATCACTTTGATGAATGCCAAACTTCTTAATTTTCTAATATGTAGACATAATTCTGACTAGAAGTTTTCCATATTACAAATATATGTATTTGTTTTTCTTATAAGTTGAATATATAACACAAGAAAAATAGTTGGAAATTTAAAATTCATCTTGAAAGTTTGATCAAATATGAATTATTAATACCAAATAGAATAATACTACAAATCTCATTTTTAAGTAAACTGATTCTACTCACCTGCCTTACCTTGTACAGTCATATACCTGCATAACCTCCATCCATATATCTTGAAATTATTTATAAATTAAAAATCACCCCATTAAAAATATACATTATCTTCCATTTGTGTTTCTTGATGGCAGACTAAACTATAAATTAAGAGTAAGAAGTATAACCTTTAGTAGAAACTTACATTTCATCAAAAGCAGCCAGCTGTTTCAAAGATTGTTGTGAAACAAAACCAACCAATTTTAGAGAAGATGAGCAAAAACGTAAAGATGAGTATGATTATTATGCTAGTGGAAGATAAAGAAATTACTCTGAAAAGAGAGAAGGATTCATGTTAGAGAGTGTGCTGGGCAAATCTGGCAATTTTGGATGGAACCACATAGAAGTCTGTGAAATCCTATCAGAGGAGTTTCAGCTTGATGCTGTAGGCAGTAAGGAGTCATTGTGGGCTCTTAAGCAAAACACTGAAGTGATTCAAATGGTGTTTGATGAAAATTGGAATGGAAGTTAAATTCAGAGGGGATTAGAGTCAGGAAAAACATGAAGGTACCAATGAATGGTGTGAAGTGAGTTGATCCTAGCCTAAAGAAGTAACAGCAAAAACTGAAAGCAAGGGGAGAAGCCAAGAGACATTTGAAAGAGAGATTGTACGTGTCTTTCAGACAGGGCACATGGAAAAAATAGAAGAGATGGAAGAGTCAAATATGACTAAGATTTCTATCATAGGAGACTGGAAAAATGGTACTGCCAAAACCATGTTTATTTCTACCGCTAATGTTTCTGTCTTAAATTCCTAATGTAGAAAATACAATTTAACTTGACCTACTTCAGAGGTTTCGAAGCACTCTGAGAAATTTTTTTAAAAAATCTACAATTGTAAATTATCATTAGTGTATCTTTTTTTTTGCTAAACTATAAGTTATTATTAAATGTGATGCAAGAGACAATAAGTACCCATTTTGGATGAGCTATTCTCACTCTCTCTAAGGCCCACATAAATAAAACAAGGATGGAATTTCTAGCATCACTCCTTTAACTTGCTACTTGTTTGTACAACTACCTACCTACTTCAGCACCATGCCATCTAAATATGGAAATGAGCAACCAAATGCTATTTTGACTGTTTGCACATTCAGACACAAAACTGTCTATATACCAGCTTTATGCCAAGTAAGGCTGTGGTAACTGCCAAGGGGTGTGCGTGTACCTCGGTGAGATGCTGGCATTGTAGTGCACAGCTGTGTAGAGCCTGCTGGAATGGGAGGACACATGTCCTGGGGCTGTTAAAATAGCAAGAGAAAGGTGCTTAAAGTCAGTATAGCTCAGGGAAACCCAGGAATGATATCAGTAATAAAATGGGTCCTTCTTTCCTCAGCAGTACTGATTAGCCAATGCTTTTCCCTTTCTTGTAGCTCTTTGAGTTTCAGTTTTGACATTGGAGAAACAAATTATTGGATTAGATGATTTCCAAGGCTTCATCCAGATATGAAAACCCTGTCTCTAAGTAGATGAAATTGCTTAATGCCTCTCCACTCCATTTGTTTATGGATAATCTTTCTTTTTCCTCTTTGCCATTGGGCATGTGATATAGTACAGTCTATGCTGCTAGAGTCCTTTAGTTTTATACAGCATTTGCCTTATTCCCTACAATGCCCTATCAAAATATGCCTGTTCTGTTTTCCATTACCTTGAAGCCTTTCTTTGAGTTTAGAGGAATGTAGCAATGTTTGACAGCCTTCAAATGATGCAGTATTGTTTGGTTGGCTACAGAAGCCTAGCCTTCAGAATAGAGATTGAACCTTCTGGAACCCTCTAGGTCTGAAACTTCCTCTGAAGATAGACTTCTGTTGCTGTCTGAATCAGTTGTTTTGATTGTGATATTTGGGTTATATTGCCATGTTGTGGGGTTGTTGTGGGGAGTTAGGAGTCTAAATTTTCTGAAGCGCATTAACATAATATATGATAAACTGATTGGGCAATATACACATTAAATGTACGGTCCTAGGCTTCCCTAAAACATGGTATGAATATTCTTCCCTCACTGGAAGACTGCAGGATTCATTGAACCTTAGGTTATGACAGTGAGAATTGAGATTTCTCTCAGGGGAAGAGGAATAAACAATGGGAATGCAATATACATAGACCAAATGGACATTCTCTATAGATGCCTATGTGTATGCTATTGATTCTTACTGTGATATATTTTCAACATGAAATTATAGCACAGAGAATAGTTTAATATGTGACTCTGAGAGTAATACTCTGTATTTAGTACAAAATTTATACCTGAAAAACCTATACTTCTTTTTAAACATTCAATATATTGTCTCATTTAGAATTCATGTCCCAATGCAACTAATATAATATAAATAAAGGAAATTTGTTTAACATTAAAATAATTAAAATCTTAAATTACTAGCATATCTACACCATATACACATGTGTGATGCTTCTCGTGCATTGTCCAATTTTTCAAGTAACACATTTTTAAGTCAGTTCTGAGGCAGCTCAGCTTAAGAGATATTAAAGACAATCTATTTATGACAGCTCCATTCTGAATATGGCTTAACAAAGCAGCAGTTTTAGACTGAATGGGGCACAGACTATTAATCTCCTCTGCTTAATCCTTAACCTTTTATCTTTTTGAAGCTGCTTCTGTGAAAGGGATTTCTAGTTATTATGACTTATAGAAATCAAACATCAAGTAATCTTTAGTACTTATTTCTTGAAAAAGTACCTTAAAACAACAGTACCACAATTCTATAATAACAAAAGAATAATGTACATTGTTACTTTGTAAGATTAAGCAAGAATATTTGTTACATTTTCTTTTGTAGTTACTTCTGACTATGTATTTTTTTTTTTTTTAAGGCAATGGGGGCTAAGTGACTTGTCCAGGGTCACACACAGCTAGTAAGTGTCAAGTGTTTGGTCTGAGGCCGAATTTGAACTCAGGTCCTTCTAACTTCAGGGCTGGTGCTCTATCCACTGCACCACCTAGCTGCCCCTCTGACTGTGTTTGTAACAAAGCAATTGTAGAGTGTATTAGAAAAGCACTAGACAAAGTGTTGAGATCAATATTACATCTCAGTCAAACATTTAGCCAGGCACTGTGCTAGTTGCTAAAAATACAAATAAAAAAACAAAACTGTTCCTACCCTCCAGGAGCTTATGTTCTGTCAGAGGCCATGGAACATACACATAAAAATAAATACAAGATATATGCAAAGTAATTAAAAGGTAATTTTGGTAGGCAGGGGGAAGGTACTGGAAGGAGGAATGTCAGGAAAGGCTTCATGTAGAAGGTGAGGCTTGAGTTAACCTTTAAAGTAAGTTAGGGATTCCAAGAGACAGAAGTAAAGTGGGAGTGACTGCATTTCAGGCATGAGGAAAGCCCAAAGACAAAGGAGGGTGGAGATGGGGTATCACATGTGAGAAGAGCAAGTAAGGTCAGTTTGGATCAACCTTTAGAGTATATGAAGGGAAGTCATGTGTGATAAATCTGGAAACTGGAAGCACCTTTAGTGGATAGAATCAGTAATGTCTGGGTCCTTCCCCAGGCACTAGCTGAATGATCCTAGACCTCTTTTTGCCTCAGTTTTCTCATCTGTAAAATGGGGATAATAACAGCACTTCCTTCCCAGGATTGTTGTGAGGATCAAATGAGATAATTATGAAGTGCTTAGCACAGTACCTGACACATAGTAAATACTCCATAAATGTTGCTATTATTGTTGTTGTTATTACTATATTATCATTATTATTAAGTTACTTAACTTCTCTGTTCCTCAGTTTCCCTATCTATAAAATAAGGGAGTTGGACTTGATGACCTCTAAGGTTCTTTTATTTATGATTCTATGAAAGAGAGGCTAAAATCAGATTGGAAGGGTTTTTAATGCCAAAAAAAAAAAAAAAGAGTTTGCACTTATCTCAGAAGCAATGCAGCGAGCTACTGGAGCTTTTTGATCAGGGGAGTAATATGATCAGACTTGGTGAGTGCTTTGGGAAAATCAGTTTGGCAGCACTGCCTGGAATGCTTTCCATATTCACCTTTGCCTCCTGACTTCCCTGGCTTTCTTTAAGACTTAGCTCAAATACTGCCTTTTGCTGGAAGCCTTTGCTGAGCTGTCCTTTTGGTAATGCCTTACTGTTGAGGTCATCTCCCATTTATATTTTATTTTATGTGTAACTAGTTGTTTGAAAGTGGTCTTCTTCATTAGAATGTGAATTCTTTCAGGGCAGGAACTACGTATTTACTTTTTTTTTTTAAATCCCTAGTGCTTAGTACAGTGTAGGGCTTAACACCCAGAAAGCCCAATGACCTGCTGACTGATTAGATTGGAGAGAAGAAATAGGGAAACTGAAAAAGGAATACAAGTTAGGAGAATGTTCAATTAGTCAATCAAGAAGCATTTATTCATTTCTACTATGCAACAGGCATTGTTCTTAGGTTCTAAATATAAAAATAAATAGTGAATGAATGAAAAAATAAATAAATAACAAATAGTTTTAAGAGTCCCTGCTCTCAAATATCTTACATTCTATTGCAGTTATCCAGGAGAGAAGTGACTGAGGGACTGAGATCCATTATTGGTTATATAAATGGAGAGAAAGGGATAGATGGAAAAGATACTGTGTATCATTGAGAAGATTTGACCACCTGTTGGCTACATGAGATGAGGAAAAATAAGGAGTGTTACATGGAGGTTGTAAACCATGGTGATCAAAAGGATTTGAAAGGGGGTGATTTGGTTTGGGAGGAATAATAACGAGGTACTTTGAGGGAATTAAGTTTGAGATGCCTCTAAGATATACAGTGGGAAATTTTCAATTGGCTCAGCACACATACTAGAGTTAGTATAGATTCTGGCACTATCTAGCTGTGTGATGATGGGCAAATCACTTCTCTGGGCTTCAATTTCTTCATCTATAAATTGAAGAGATTAGATTAGATGACCTGCAAGGTCCCTTCTAGCTATGTAATTTTGTGATGTGATGTGACTTATTCATACCTAACATATAGCAGCAAACATCCAAGAGAAAAGTAAAATGTTCAGTCAGCTATGTAGATGTTTTAAGTTACCAAGAGTAAACCTTCAAATATTTAAAAGTTTCACAGATAATTGACTGGATTTTTTTCAATTTCAATTAGAAATTTGACATTGTCTAGTGATTGTTCATGAATAAAGAGGTATGTGAAAAATCATTAAATATTAAGAGTTAACTAAAAGGTATTAATGCATTTGGAAATTTGCTTAGTTGAAATTGGCTAAATAGGCATGTAGTTCTCTATAATAATTATCTTCCCATTTCTAAAGTAGCAGAGAAAGGAGGAAATAGTAAATTATTCATTCAAAATCCCATTAGAGAATATTGTGACACAGCAATTCAGTATCTTTAGAGGAATATTCCACACTACATTTGCTCTGTGCAGGAAAGAACCTCAGAGGATATATAACCCAAACCTCAACTGAGCAGACATAATATGCTTTGCAGCATTTGTTGTTTAGTTTTTTCCAGTCATGTCCAACTCTTTGTGACCCCATTTGGGGTTTTCTTGGTGAAGATACTGGAGTAGTTTGTTATTTCCTTCTCCAATTCATTTTACAGGTGAGAAAAACTCAGGCAAATAGGGTTAAGTGACTTGCCCAGTGTCACAGAACTAGTAAGTGTCTGAGGCATGATTTGAACTTAGTTCTCCCTGACTCTAGGCCTAGAGCTCTATCCACTGCACTATCTAGCTATGCTTTGCAGTGTACAGAAAAGTCTTCACACGTAGCTTGCTTGAAGACCTCAAGTTTTGGGGAACTTACTACCTACAGAGGTAGACAATTAGACTTCTGAATTGGTTCTGATTGGTAGAATCGTGTTCCTTATATCAAACCTAAGCTTGCCTTTGAATCTTCTGCACACTGCTTCTAATTCTACCATCTTGGGTTAAGCACAGCGATTCTAAGTCTATTTTTTTCTTCATGATGGTTGTTCAAATACTCAAGAACTGTTAACATGTTCTCCTTTAGTCTTCTCTAGGCTAAACTAAAAATTGCTATGTATTTTAACCATTCTTCAGATGGCATTAAAAACAGTGCCTTCTGCTATCATGATTTTTCTCCCCTGATCACTAAATCGGGGCTTCTTAAACTTTTCCCACTCATGACCCCTTCAGCACTTCTTAAACTGTGGGTTATGATCCCACGTGGAGTCTATGCGAGTCTAGATTTTAAATGTCATCTCTAAAGTATCCCTTGTCTAAGATTATACTAGCTTTCTTGGCTGCCACACCATACTATTGTTTAATGTTGAACCAGTTTTAGTTTAGTAGAAGTCCCTATCTTTTTTAGATAAAATGACACATTTCCCCTATATTATACATGTGAAGTTTATATTTTTAACCGAAGTTTAATTCTTTATATTTATCCTTAATAAATTTCAGTGCATTTTATCCATCATGAAGTTCTCCTTTGTTAAGGAATTTCTGCCTAGTGACTCTTTCCTCTCCTTCTTAGGTTTTTTATAACCTGAAATACACCCTGTGTGCCTGTTTATTCATCACTGATAAAATGGTTGAACAGCACAAGGCCAAACACAGATCTCCGTAGGCCGCTGATGACACCTCAGGTTTACAGTTGAAGCATCAGTGGCTAGGCTACATTTGGAGTCTGTTGATTCGACTTCTCTTTCCACCTACTTGTGTTATTACCTAACTTATGTCTCTCCATCTTTTCTACAAATATCATGCGATTATCAGATTCTTTCCTAAATTTAAAGTAAGTCATATCTAAAGGATTGTCCTGTCAGTTTATTAAATTTGTCACTATTTTTTGACTTAGGAAAAAAATATTAAAGTAATGAAGAAAAAATAGCATTTGTGATTTTATTTAACAGACATTTAAATTTTGTTACTCTTGTCATTTAGCGTATAATCTTAACAGAATATTAAGACCATGACCATACTGAGTGACTTTCATGTGCAGACTGGAAGTACATCCAGTACTATGGTGTCAATATGGATTTCGTTTTCATTATTGCCTAATTGTGTCTTGAATCAGTGGAGGGAAGAAGACAGAAGAGGTTTCCACCATCATCCAATGTTATTACATTCATTGTCATTAGTTAGAATGTCAGGTCAGTAAGTAGAATACCAGGCTGTGTACTTGACAGTTCAGTGACAATGGTACAGAGAGGAAGTAGGAGTGTTTTTTTTTTTCTCTTACATTTTCACCCCAATATTTTTCAATAAATTTGTATTTACCCAAAATTTCTGCTTCAGGTCCTATGAAATACCAATCCTAAATTCCAAGTAATTGTGCCATTAGTTTTTGTTGTTTTTACTGATGTTGTTGATGTCTTATTTGGTCTAGACATGTGATTACATGAGTGCAAAGAAATTAAAAGTGTGGCAGCTTCTTATATTAATACAGATCACCTACTAGTCTGTAGCTTATAGAGCTGCCTGTGGCCTTGAGGGTAAGTTACTCATATTTACAAAATCAGAATGTATCAGAGGTAGGGCTTGTACTTAGATCTTCCTAACTCTAAGGCTGGCCATCTCTTCACTATGCTATACCGCTTCTGATATGCAATCTGTATTACTATGAAAATAACATCAGAGAATTAAGTAATATTTAGCTGAAATGGTAGACTAATTCGTTAAAATGCTCAACTACTTCTGGAATTTAGCTTTTCACTTCTAAGATACAAAATGTATAAACACTGTCATTGTAACTTTTGGAGATAGATTAATGTTTATCATCCTTTCAGATTTTCATTCTAGTGTTCTGAATTAGGATACTGGTTCTACTACTTACTCCAAGTATGACTTGGGAAAAATCATTTTATGTTTCTTAGCTTTAGTTTCCTTATCTCTAAAATTATTAGATAGGTCAAGGTGAGCTACTCCATCACATCATAGATTTAGATCTGTGAGAAACCTTTGTGTTTATCTAATTCAACTAGTTCACATAGATAGTAAGTTGTAGAGAATCAGGACTTCCAAGTTTTCTTACAACTCCAAATAATGTGATTCTACTTCATTTACTAGACATCTAATATGACTCCAAAGAAGTCACTTAACTTCTCTATCTTTAAAATAGAGATTAATAGTAAAATCTTAGTTCTCCCTCATCTGTAAAATAGAGATTAATAGTAAACTCTGCCCAATCCACAAAATAGTAGCGAGAATCAAGACATAAAAATGTGAAAGTGTTTTATTCATTCTAAAGTACTAAACACATAGAAGGGGTTGCTATTGTGGATGGTGGTAAAATTGAGACAAGAGGATAAATAGGCAGTGACTTAATGGCATATTAGAGTTTGGGTTCTTGATTGCCCAATATATTGCTTACCTTCTTCAGCTATCCTATCCCCACACTATGTCAGGATTCATTTTTTTTCATTCACTTGTGTGTTTAAATAAAAAAAAATAAAGTGCTGATGCATTCAGTTGGGGAATGAAGAAGTGTGGACTACAAAGCAAGTAAAAATGAAAATGGATGTCTTCTTGATTAGGCAATGAGCTTCAAGCTTGTTTCCTGGGGACTTAGATAACAGTGGGTGTATTTTTCATGATAAAGTACAGAGCTTTGAAAGTGGCAGACTAGTGGCCATGCTAAAGATCTCAGATATCCTTAAACCTTGATTTCTTACAGGTTAAGATAGCAGCAGGAAAAGGCAAAGACAATGTTAATGGCAATAAGTATATTAAGCATTTATTTAAAAAGTAAAACATAAAGATGCACCCTACTCTTTCCCCACTCCTACATTTGACATTGCCTGTGGAGAAACAAGTATATCTTATTTAGCACAAATCATATGATGTAAGTGGTTAGCCTGACAATAAAGGGGAAATGTATTTTGTTTGACCTTTCCTAATTACTAGGAAAAAGGCAAAAAAAAAGCATAGAAAATTACATGATTTGCTTGCTGCCTCTTTCATATGGAAAAAAAACACTTTTCTGGAAAAAAATTCCTTATATCTATCACAATTTTCTGAGGGAGAAGAAATTTCCAATAAAAGGTCAGGGGCTGTTTCATTTCCATCTTTATGTCCTAGAACGTAACACTATGTCTCTCACATACGTAAGAAATGCTTATTTAATTTCTCTTTGACATGTAAATTATACTATTTTATTTGAAAATATTATCAATGTCTGCCTTGAGAATGGCTGGCATTACTACTTAAAAATCTGGCCCTGTGTAACTTTGCCCCATGTAGACAGAACAGTGCTATGACCACTATCTCTAAGGAATGGAGCTTTAGTGGTAGAATGGCTATCATTATGTGAAATGAATGTCTTTTTTCTTAACCCCCAACTTACTTCTCCCTTCCTCTCCATGTTCATTTGTTTCCTGTCTTTCTAATGGTGATGATAATAATAACAATAATAGTGGCTAGCATTTATGTAGTACTTTAAAGTTTCCAAAGCTCTTTGGTAATTTAATTTAATTTTTAAAATTAATTTAAGTTAATTTAAATTTAATCTATTTAAATTATTTTAAATTTCACTCATTTCATCTTCATAATAGCTCTGGGGTAGATGTCCCATCTTGCAGATGAGAAAATTGAGGCTGACTAGGGTTAAATAACTTACCTGCGGTCACACAACTAATAAGTGTCTGAGGCTAATTTTGAATTCAGATCTTTCTGCCTATCCACCTGATAATTAATCATCAGATATTTATTGACCACTTGTAATTTTTCTGGCAATTCTGTGTGCTGAGCACATCTCTATTTCTGTTCAGATCTACTTCTATTTCATCTTTGCAACATCTCTAGAACATTCCCGGTTCTCTCCTCTGATACTTGCTGCCATCCTGGTGTAGACCCTCATTTCCTTGCTCTTGGACTATTGCAATAGCTTGCTGGTGGTTATGGCTGCTTCAAGTCTCCTTCTGCTCTAATTCATTTCCCATTCAGTGACCAAAATGATTTTCCTAAAGTGCACATCCAACCATCTTACCCCCTTACTCAGTAGCTCCAGTTGCTTCTTATTACTTCCAGGATCAAATATAAAACCCTCTGTCATTCAAAGCCCTTCACAATCTAGCTCTACCTCCCCTACCTTTCTGGTCTTTTTACAGATTATTCCCAACTATATAGTCTTCCTGTTCTACAAACGAGATGCTCCATCTCTTAGCTATGGGCATTCTCTCTGGCTGTCCCCCATGCTTGGAATGCTCTCCCTCCTCATCTCTGCTTCTTGACTTCCTTTAAATCCCAACTAAAATCCTATCTTCTATAGGAAGCCTTTCCTATTCCCTCTTAGTTTTAATTCCTTTCCTCTTTAATTTCCCTTCTATCCTGTAGCTTGTTTGTATATGTTACTTTGCTTGTTATCTCCTCCATTAGATTGTGAGCTTGAAAACAGGGACTAACTTTTTCCTCTTTTCGTATCCTCAGTGCTTAGCACAGTGTCTGACCCATGGTAAACACTTAATACATGCTTATTTATTGACTTCTTTCTCACAATTGACTTTCAACTTGGAATGTGGAATCTGTGTGTCTTTGTCTCTCTTAGCCTCTTTTTTATTCAATCAAATATATCAGTTCAATTCAACAAACATTTGTTAAACAAGCAGTATTTATTGAGTGCTTAATATGTTTAAGTCTCTGGCACTGGAAGTTGTGAAAAGGCAAAGATGTTTAAGTTGCTTTTGTCAAGCAGCATGTAATTCAGTTGGAAAGATAAATAACAAATGTTTAACAAGAAATGTTTATTAAGTAACTAACCTGTGTTCAATGTTGTGCTAACTGCTAAGGAAAACACAAAAACACAAAATCCAATCCAATTCAATAAGCATTTATTAAGGATGTATTAAACACGGTATAAAACACTGTTCTATTTGCTGAATTTAAAGACTAGATTAAAAAAAAAAAACCAATCCCTGCCCTCAAAGAATCTATGACCTACTATGGGCATAAAACATATAATTGGATAAGGATCTGTGTAATAATTTGAGAAGGAAGAGAGCACAAAACAATGAGGTTAGTAGAGAAAAGATTTTTTTTTGTAGGAAGTGGTACCTGATTGGAGCTTTGAAAAAAAATAGGAATTCTTTAAGTAGAATTGACAAAATAGGGCAAATGTGAGAATTAGGTGTTATAGCAATTCAGAGGGAAAATGGTAGACTAGTGTAGTTAAGGAAGGCTTCATAGAGGAGGCTTCAGTCATCTTTGAACTTCTTATAAGCTCTTCTGCAAAGTTCATAGGATCTATTTAAATTTTGAGTAACAAGACATAAGGCATTTAACAAAATCTTTAGAATAAAGTTATTTTTTTCTGTTATTAATAGTATGGGGTGATCTTTAAGGACAAGAGAGAGAATCAATGACTTTCATAAAAGCATACACAACATCCTTACCAAATCTGTAAATAATGGAAAGTTGAGAAGGATAGATGGTAGTATCAGGATCCAGAAAAGATCTTGATAGAATACAGAGATAGTCACCAAAATTTTTAATTAGGCATCTCATTAATAAAAAAAAAGTGTTGAGCATAAATTCTCAATATACTCATTTATATCTAAATTGTATAAATGTACTGTTGTACTAATATATTATGCACATTATAAACCCTATGCAATTTTTTGTGAAAGATGAGACAATTATGAAATAAACATTTTAAGTTCCCTTTTTTATTTCACTTACTGGCTCAAAACCTCCTTTCACTCTCACTGAATAAAAAATAGTATTTTAGATGGGAACAATACAATTTACTTGGCTTTGTCATTTTTGAAAGCTTAGTTTAATATTATGTGATACAACAGTAAGCATTATGCCAAAAGTGAACAAATGGATGATATTGCCACCATCATTCCCTTCTGTTGTTGAATTCCCATTATTACATCAAGATGCCTTGCATCCTTGTTAGATACCCATGTTAGATAACATGTTACTATATGAGGTATAAACAGAGGAAAGGTGCCTGAGTCAATATTAGTAAAGTTTAGTTTTTTTTTCCTTTGGTAATGTCTTTTTATATACTAGCATTCATAACTTATTTTCCCCAAATGCACAAGTCCTACCTTAATCATCTTGTCACAGTTTGTTAATCAGTAGCACCTAACTTGCTATAAACAAATACAAATGGGGTTGTAAATTGAACTTGTGTGTAGGATTACATTCACATTATTTAAGGAAGTCATATTATTGGAACTCTGGATCAGAAAGAATGATTAATATGAACTGCATTAATGTATTATTTCAATTACAGTCTGAAATATAGAGTAAGCCTAGTTCAGGAGTCTGGAATGGAATACTGATTTTTTCTCATTTCCAACCTAGCTATACTTATTTTGAACTCCTTTGGTTTTCTCTATCCTTCCCCTCTAACCTCCACCCCATTGGCTGCATTATTGGGAAATTTCATCATCTTGCGTGATCCAATTAACCTTTTTCTTCACTCCTCAGTCTTACCCATTACCCCTCTGACTGAAGGGTGGAGCCATGAAATTCTCTATTTGAGAATGCGGGACAGGAGCAGACATCTCATTTCTCACCTATCTGCACTCATTTTGGACTTATTAGGGTTCCCCACCATGTTCCAGCGCTTGAGTACCATATGCCTTCCCCATGCCTAATATTTACCTTGCCTTTGTGTGTTGTATTCCCTCATGAGATTGTGAATTCCTTGACGGTGTGAATTGTCTTTTGTTTGTATTTTTGTTTCTTCAATCTTTAGCATAGTACCTTACCACATAGAAGGAGCTTAATGAATATTTATTGACCATCGATTATTCAGAGTGTAATTATGAATAGCTCTTCTTGCACATTATCTTTTTTTCTGCCTCCTCTTTTAAGATACTCATAAGTAAAAAAGTAATTATAGTTCTTCAGGTACTGGTTGTTTTGTTTCTTTGTTTTTGAAAATTATAATGACAAGCTGTTTTTTTAAGTTCTTTCTCAATAACATTTTGGAAAAAGCTTTTGAGAAAATACAATACCCATTCCTATTAAAAACACTAGAGAGCATAGGTATAAATGGAGTCTTCCTTAAAATAATAAATAGCATCTATCTAAAACCTTCAGCAAGCATAATATGTAATGGGGACAAGCTACAAGCATTTCCAACAAGATCGAGGATGAAACAAGGATGTCCATTATCACCACTGTGCTGGAAACGTTAGCTTTAGCAATAAGAGAAGAGAAAGACATTGAAGGCATTAGAATAGGCAAAGAAGAAACAAAGCTATCACTCTTTGCAGATGACATGATGTTATATTTAGAGAATCCCAAAGAATCAAGTAAAAAAAGTACTTGAAATAATAAACAACTTTAGCAAAGTTGCAGGCTATAAAATAAACCGACATAAATCGTTGGCATTTCTATATATTACCAACAAAGTCCAACAGTAAGAGATAGAAAGAGAAATTCCATTTAAACTTACTGTAGACATTATAAAATATTTAGGAGTCTACCTCCCGAAACAAACCCAGGAATTCCGTGAACACAATTACAATACACTTTTCACTCAAAGAAAATCAGATCTAAATAACTGGAAAAACATCAGTTGCTCATGGGTAAGCCAAGCTAATATAATAAAAATGACAATTCTGCCTAAGCTAATTTACTTATTCAGTGCCATACCAATCAGACTACCAAAAAATCATTTTATAAAGTTAGAAAAAATAATAACAAGATTCATTTGGAAGAACAAAAGGTCCAGAATATGAAGAGAACTAATGAAAAGAAATGCAGAGGAAGGTGACCTAGCCATTCCAGATCTTAAATTGTATTATAAAGCAGCAATCATCAAAACTGCTTGGTACTGGCTAAGAAATAGAGTGGTGGATCAGTGGAATAGGTTAAGTATGCAAGACACAGTAGTCAATGACTATAGTAATATATTATTTGATAAACCCAAAGACCCCAGCTTCTAAGATAAGAACGCACTCTTTGAAAAAAACTGTTGGGAAAACTGGAAAAGAGTATGGCAGAAACTAGGCATAGACCAAAATCTCACACCATATACCAAAATAAAGTCAAAATGGGTTCATGATTTAGATATAAAGGCTGATACTATAAGCAAACTTGTAGAGCAAGGAATAATTTACCTGTCAGATCTATGGAGAACAGAAGAATTCATGACCAACAGGAGATAGAGAACATTACGAAAAGCAAAATGGATAATTTTGATTACATTAAATTGAAAAGTTTTTGCACAGACAAAGCCAATGCAACCAAGATTAGAAGGAATGTAGAAAATTGGGAAAAAATTTTTACAACCAGTCTCTCTGATAAGGGCCTTATTTCTAAAATATATAGAGAATTAATTCAAATTTATAAGAATACAATCCCTTCCCCAATTGATAAATGGTCAGAGGATATGAACAGACAGTTCTCAGATGAAGAAATTAAAGCCATCTACAGTCATATGAAAAAATGCTCTAAATCACTATTGATTAGAGAAATGCAAATCAAAAGAACTCTGAGGTACCAAATCACACCTATCAGAATGGCCAACATGACAAAACAGGAAAACGATAAATGTTGGAGAAGATGTGGGGGAATTGGAACACTAATGCATTGTTGGTGGAGTTGTGAAATGATCCAACCATTTTGGAGAGCAATTTGGAACTATGCCCAAAGGGCTATAAAAATGTGCATACCCTTTGACCCAGTAATAGCACTTCTAGGGCTATATCCCAAAAAGATCACACAAACAGAAAAAGGACCTACATGTACAAAAATATTCATACCAGCTCTTTTTGTGGTAGCAAAGAATTGGCAATTGAGAGGATGACCATCAATTGGGGAATGGCTGAGCAAGTTGTGGTATATGAATGTGATGGAATACTATTGTGCTATAAGAAATGATGAACAGGCTGACTTCAGAAAACCTGGAAAGACTTGCATGGTCTGATGCTGAGTGAAGTGAGCAGAACCAAGAGGACATTGTACACAATAACAGCCACGTTGTGTGAGGACTAATATTGATAAACTTAACCCTTCCTGGCAACACAAGGATCTAAGACATCTCCAGAGGCCTTGTGATGGAAAATACTATCCACACCCAAAGAAAGAAGTATGGAAACCGAATTGCTATTTTTTTTCTCTTCTGTTGAGTTTTGTTTCCTCTTTCTGATGGGTCCTCCTATTGGTTTTAATTTCTATTTACAACATCACTAATGTGAAAATATGGTTAATATGAATGTAAATGTATAACCTATATCAGATTATGTGCCATCTTGGGGAGGGTGGTTGGGAGGAAGGGGGAGAAAAATTTTAAAGTCAAAAGCATATGGAAGTGATTATTGATAAATCAAAATAAATTAATAAAAAAAGTAAAAAATATAACATTTTGGGATGTGCTTAGTGGTTTCTCAGGTTTCAAACTTTTTCTACCATCATAATTACATTTGCAGGATCGTTGTTCTCTTCGGTCTCCCTCTTTCTTGGGTTTAGAGTCTTGACATGTCTTTTCTGTTAAGGTGTTATCTTCCTCTTTTTTAAGATCATCTGCATTGATATCAGAAATAGGGGGAGGCTACATCACTCAGTGGATAGTGTTGGAGTTGGAGGGATGGAGGCCTGAGTTCAAATCTATCCTAACTGTGTGACTATAGGCACTTACTTGACCTCTCCCAAACTCAATTTCCTCATCTGTAAAATGGTAACAATAATAACCTTTATTTTCCAAGATTATAGTGAGGATAAATTAAAATAACATTTGTAAAGCACTTTACAAGCCTCAAAGTGCTATATAAATGACAGATATTATCTTTATAATTCTTTCTCCAAATGATACAAAGCTGGATGCAGTTGGCAGTGATTTTCTGATGTCATTGAAGAAAATTATCTGAGCCCATCTTTGCCTGGGCATATTGAGTGTTATGGGCAGCATCAGGGGTTGTGTCAGAGACTTGCCCAAAAATCTGTATCATTTATATACACAGCACTTTATCATCTTCCATTTTCTTTGATTCAATCTGTGGAAGCTCTGCCCATAGCCTGGAGTCAGCAACCTAACTCAGCCAGCATTACAGAGGCAGCTTTTGAAGAGGGCTCCATCAATTCCAAATACAGGTCTGGAATTTTTTTTTTTTTTTAGTATATAAAGATTCAATATCCTATTCTTTTTTTCTTCAGCAAAATCAAATGTGAAGAATCACCCACAAAGTTAAGCAAGATATTGAAATGTTCCTCTCTGTGATTTTCTACTTTCTGCCTTTTTCTCAATAAAGAGAGAATGAAAAACATTACATGTATACATAATTATTCTGGCTAAACACTTTCCTAAGTGCTGGAGATGTAAATACAAAATTAAGGCAGTTTTTGTCCCAAGGAGCTTACATCCTAATGGGGGAGTCAACATGAAGAGAGGAGTGATATCCAGGGACAAGAGTTATGGTTTGGGAAGTCATGAAGATGGCCAGTGAAACAAAAGAACCATCCACAACTACAGCTTTCCAGAGGCAATGCTGGAAAGGTAGTGGTGATTTTGTTATACTTCATAAAGGAAGAGGTGTATGGGGCAAGCATGGATAGGTGCATGGCAGTACAGGAAATGGCTAAAGGAAGGTGAGGACACATGTTATCAGAGAGTGTAAACCTTAGGTGCTTAGTTTCTCCCAGGCATGGCCTCTGGTGGTCCAATATCAATACCTTGATATCCATCCCAGCTATAGATCATCTTTCTCTTGGAATAATTTCTCTATTCATTTTTCTGTTTTTCCTACTGAGGATAATTTCTGCATTATTGTTCCCTTGGATTTAAGTCCTTTATGACTTGGCTCCAATCTATCCTTCCTCTCTGATGCTCTAATTCTATTTCCTGCACTCTTTAATATAGTCAAAGTAGCCTTCTTGCCATTCTTCATACACAATACTCCATCTCCCATCTCTTGCCCTATTCACTGGCTTTTCTCTGTGCTTACAATCTGCTTGTTCTACATGATTCCCTCTTCAAAAACCTAATTTTCTTCAGGGTTTAATTCAAGGGCTACCTTTTACATGAAGCCTTTCCACATCCTTCCAACTGCTAGTTCCTGGACCTAGAGATTAAGTTATTTCTATTTTGCATATACTATTTGTATACATGTTGTCTGTCCCAGAGACAATGTAAATTTTTTGATGCCATGTATTATTTTATTTTACCTTTGTCTTTGTGTTCCTAGATCCTAGCATATAGTAGTTTATTAATAGCAAATTGTTTAAAATTTCACATAGTTATCAATAGCATACATTGGTGTGTTAGCAAATGTTTCCTGACGGATGGATTGATTGTCCCTATTCATTGGGCTTATGGGATTAGGGCTCTCACTTGACTTCCAGAGGTCCCCCTGCTGTGTTCCTTGTGCCCCATGGCTTCCTTCATTGTCACTGCTGCTTTGTTGATATTGCAACCTGTTACTTCTTGGGTATGGGCGGGGAGGAGCAGGGAGGCAGGCAACTTCCCCCAAACTATATTTGTCTTCCCTAATCCAATTAATCATCTTAAATACTTTTCAACTCTGGATATACAAAGCTAGAGCAATGAAAGCTAGAGCTGTAACTAAAATATGACATTTAATAGTAATAAATGTAAAGTCTTATACTTGACTTTCAGGCATATATTTCTCAAGTACAAGAAGGAGGAGGCATGATTAGACATCATTTTGTCTAAAGATATGGGGTTGAGGGATGGGCCACAAATGTAGTGTGACTTAGCTAATGCAGACTTGGGCTTCAATGAGAGTCATAAATTTCAGATATAGAGTTCATAGTCTTGCCACTCTTGTTCTATTCAGACCACATCTTGAATATTGTGTTTGGATAACTCAATTTTTGGAAAATAATTGACAATCTAGATGGGGTCCAGAGGGAAACAATCAGACTGATGAAGGGCCTCAACTTTATGCCACATGAAGATTATGTGAAACACCAGAGTTTTTTAATTTAGCCTGAAGAGGAAACTTAGAGAACACATTAGAGCCATCTATAAGTATTTGAAGGATATTTTTAATGTGAAAGGGGGTTTGATTTGCTCTGGATAGCACGGAGGGCAGAATTTGGAGCAATAGGTACAAATTGCAAAGAAGCAAATTTGGCTTAATGTAAGGAAGATATAATGAAGAACTTGTTAACCATTAGAGCTATCCCAAAGGGGAAAGGGCTAGTTCAGGAAGTAGCAGGTTGTTTCTAACTGGATATACTTAATGAAAAGCTTATTGCCCCCATGCCATATATAGAATTGCCCCCCATGTATAGAATGGATTTTCTTGGGTTATGATTTGAGATTTGCAAATTTGTAGGACCTAGATGGTTGCTGAGGTTCCTTCCCAGTTTGAAATTCCATAAATATGTGAATCTGTGAAAAGGATAAAACTATGGAAGAATCAGGATGAAAATGTCACAATTAGTATTGACTAGGTACATTGCTAATAGCTTTCTCTTTGTAAAATGACTGTCTAGGTGTCCTGCTAATGTCCTATTTTTTATTTATGATGTTTACTTAATCATGAATTTTTTTTAAAAATTAATTTATTGGATGTTTCAAGACCTAAGGTCTAGTATCAACATCACCATTAATGAAGTGTATAACCAGGTTATAAAGGATGTCTCTTTGCTTGGGGATTAGAGAATGGGATGGAAAGCATAGGCATATTGAGAAATGAAGGTAATGCAAAAACATAAGGCATCAATGGAAAAAAAAGATCCCTGATGCTGGGGGCAGAGCCAAGATGAATTAGAGACAACCTAGCTGAATTCTCAACTCTCCCTTCCAAGCAACTTTAAAATAACTCCTCTAATCAAACTTTGGAACAGTAGAGCCAAAAAAAAAGTCAGGGTGAGATATTTTTCTGGCCTAAGAAAACTTAAGAGGTTGTCAAGAGAAATTTGTGACAACAGGTTGGAAGTCTGTCTGGAGCCTACATGTATGGTGGCAGCAATAGCTGATGCAACAACAGCAACAGCTTCAGGAGCTCTCATCTCAGATATGGTAAAGAGGGTCAGAAAGAGATCATAGGGGACCCTTTACTGGCACTGGATACAACTGGCACTGATTGCCCATATGCAGTTCAGGATTACAGGACAGAGAAGAGTACAGGGGCTTGGTCACAAAAAAGCACAGTTCCAAGGCAAAGAAAGCACTAGCACTTATGGTTGCAGGGAACCAAGGGCCCTTCTTGGGTAAAGACTAGAATGCAGACTAGGAGAATAGTAACCATACCTCTCCCAACATCACACTGAATTGGAAGCATGGGAAAGCAGACCCCCAGAACTAGCACTACAAAGAAGCATGAAAAAATCTGAAACTTGGAACAGTGCCTCTCCACCACCAGGTGAACAGAGCCCAACTTTAGCATAAAGTTCAAAGTCAAGAAACAAGAACAGCAAAAGCATGTTAGCATAAAAAGCTATTATGTGGAAGGGAAAACCAAGACATAAACTCAGAAGAAGACAATAAAGTGAAGGCAGCTACAAACAAGGCCTCAAAGAAAGATGCTAATTGGACCCAAGTTCAACAAGAATTTCTGGAAAAGTTAAAGAAAGATATAAGAGTGATAGAGGAAAAATTGGGAAAAGAAATAAGAGTAATGCAAGAAAATTATGAAAAAAGAATTAACAGCTTCATAAAAAAAGACACAAAAATTCTGAAGAAAATAACACCTTAAAAAACTAAATTGGCCTACCAGTAAAATAGGCGCAAAAATTCACTGAATAAAAAAACTCTTTAAAAAACAGATTTGGCCAAAAGGAAAAAAAAGTACAAAATATCACTGAAGAAAACTAATTTCTCAGAAATTAGAGAATAGGACAATTTGAAGCTAATGATTCCATGAGACATCAAGAACTAATAAATCAAAGTCAAAAGAATGAAAAAAATTGATAAAATTGTGAAATATCTCAAGAGAAAAATGTCTGACCTGGAAAGTAGATCAATGATTAATAATTTAAGAGTTATTGGTCTACCTGAAAGCCATTATCATCATATTTCAAGAAATTATCAAGAAAAACTACCCAAATATCCTTAAACCAGAGAAAATTGACAGCATCCCCCAATCAATATCTGAAAGAGATCCCAACATGAAAACTCCCAGAAATATTATATCTAAATTTCAGAGCTCCCAATTCAAAGAGAAAATAATTAAAGCAGCCAGAAAGAAATAATTTAAATATTGTGGAGCCATAGTCAGGATCACAAAATATTTACTGGCTTCCACATTAAAGGAATAGACAGCTTGGAATAAGATATTATGGAATGCAAAGGAGCTAGGATTATAATCAAGAATCACTTGCCTAGCAAAACAGTATAATCCTTTGAGAGGGGGAAATGGATATTTAATGAAATAGAGGACTTTCAAGCATTCCTGATCAAAGGAGTTGAATGGAAAGCTTGACATTCAAACATAGAAGCAAAATAAGGTAAACATGAAAGAGTAATCATAAAGTTCAGTCTCAATAAATTTAAACTCTTTACATTCCTATATGGGAATATGATACATATAACTCCTAAGTATTTTGTCATTATTATGGCAGTTAAAAGAGTTTATATACACAACATAGATGTGAGTCAGTTATTTTGGAATGATCTAAAAAAAAAATCCATGAAGGGGTAAGAAAGAAGGATGCCCTGAGAAAAGGGGGAAGAGAGAGCTAGAATAGGAAAAATTTTCTCACATAAAAGAGGAACACAAGGAAAAGCTTTTAGAGTAGAGGGGAAAATGAATGGGGTGGCACACAATACTTGAACCTCACTCTCATTGGAGTTGGTTCAGAGAGGGAAGAATATATGTACATAATACACATACATATGCCTATACATACATATCCATATATACACACATGTGTGTGGATATATACATGTATATATATGTTTATATATACTCGGTTATATATATAAATGTAACTTACCCAGTGGGGAAATAGGAGGGGAAGGGTACAAAAGAAAATGGGTGGGGGAGGTGATAAAAGGGAGGACAGATTAAGGGTCACAGTGGTTAAAAGCAAAATAGACTTTTGAGGAGGGACAAGATAAAAAGAGAGAGAAAAATAAGAAAATGGGATGGAGGGAAATGTATAATGAATAATCATAACTACAAATGGGAATGACTCATCCATAAAACAGAAGCAGGTAACAGAATGGATCCAAAACCAGAATCCATCAATATGTTGTTTAAAAGAGACATACATGAAAAAGAAAGACACATACAGAGTTAAAATAAAGTGCTGGAGCAGAATATAATATGCTTCAGTTGAATTTAAAAAAAAAGGCAAAGGTAGCAGCCATGATCTCAAACAAAGCTAAAGCAAAAATAGACCTAATTAAAAGAGATGAGAAAAACTACATTTTGCAAAAAGATACCATAGACAATGGAGTAATATCAAAAAATTTTACAACAAATTTCTCTGATAAAGGTCTCATTTCTCAAATATGTAGAGAATTGAATCAAATTTATAAAAATCTGAGCCATTCTCCAATTGATAAGTGGCCAAAGACATGAACAGGCAGTTTTCAGAATAAGAAATTAAAGCTATCTATAATCATATAAAATATTCTATATCAGTGCTTCTTAAACTGTGGGTTGCAACCCCATATGGAGATTGCTGGTGGAAAAAGTTTAAGAAGTCCTGCTCTAAATCACCGTTGTTTAGAGAAATGCAAATTTAAAAACCTCTCAGGTACCAGCTCACATATGTCAGAAATGGGAATGAGGTTAAAATAGGTACATTAATGAATTGTTGGTGCAGTAGTAAACTGGTCTAACTATTCTGGTGTGTGTGTGTGTGTGTGTGTGTGTGTGGCAATTGGGGTTAAGTGACTTGCCCAGGGTTATACAGCTAATAAGTGTCAAGTGTTTGGACTGAGGCCGGATTTGAACTCAGGTCCTCCTGACTTCAGGGCGAGTGCTCTATCCCACTGCACTACCTAGCTGATCCTGGTCTAATCATTCTGGAGAGCAATTTAGAACTAAGCCTAAGAACTAGGTTATAATACTGTATATACCTTTTGACTCTGTACTACCACTGCTAAGTCTATATCTCAAAGAGATCAAGGAAAAGGGAAAGAACCTATATGAACAAAAATACTCTTTTTGTAGTGGCAAAGAATTGGAAATTGAGGGGATGCTCATCAATTGGGGAATGGCTGAACAAATTGTGGTATATGCTATGTTGGAGTACTACTGTGCTATAAGAAATAACAATGGGGGTGGTTTCAGAAAAACCAGACAAGACCATCATGAAATGATGCAAAGTGAAGTGAGAAGAACAGTGAGATCATTATGCATAGTAATAGCAATGTTGTAATGATGATCAATTGTGAGACCCTTGGCTACTCTGATCAATACAGCGATTAAAGACAATTCCAAGGGATCCATGATGAAACAATACTATTCATCTCCAGGAAGACAACTGATGAACTCTGAGTGTAGGTTGAAATATAAATTTCTCATTCTCTTTATTTTTTTTTGCTTTTATTTGAAATATAGCTAATGTAGAAATATATCTTGCATGATTTCACATGTCATAATGCTTGCCTTCTTGATGGGTGGGGGAGGGATTGTGAGGGCAGGAGAAAATTTGTAACTCAAAATTTAAAAAGAAAAGAATGTTAAGAAATTAATAAAAAATTTAAAATAGTATACATTTTTAAAAATTCTATATAATCTTGGCAAATCACTGAATCTCTATAAACCTCATCTTCTTTATCTTTAAGGGGAATGTGTTAGATGACGTTATCAATAAAGTCACTTTCAGCACTAATATTTTATGGTTCTCTGATATTTTCCCAGACTCTATAAAATAGTCAAATAAGAGTGTTAAACAATTCTCTTTTATCTCATATGTGGCTTGTTTTTATTTTTATTTATATCAGTGACCCAAGAGCTTCAAAACAAAAATATTTTCAGCTAAAGTATTATTTAAAATTCTAATTAGAAAAAGATGTAATCATACTTATTTATAATTATACTTATCTAAGATTTAATCAACTTATAAATCAAAGATATAATAAAGGACTTTGTATAAAATAGTGTTTTTACATAAGTATTTTGTGATTTTTTCTTTTACCTCATTTGATATAAATATTCAATAATAATAATTCTTTTCAAATGGAATAGGGTAGTAACCTTAAGGAAGGGAAGAAAAGAGCAAGACCTCCTCTAGAAAGTACACAGAAGTACAATCCCTGGGGCATTAAATCTGATGAGTTATTTTACATAGCAACTATTTCTTCTTCAGAAATGTTATGGTAATAAAGTTCAAATTCTATTATAGTAAAACTTAAATGGTTATTTTTTTAAAACTTTTCATCTTCTTGGACTTTATTATATCTAGTGAAGTACTTTTTAAAGTTAAAGGGCATATAGTACTTGAAAGTATACAGACTAAGAAAGGGAGACAACCTTAAAGTTCATATATCTTAACTTCCTGTCAAATGTGGGAATCTTTCTATAATACCCCAGTCACATGGCCGTCAATCTCCTGCTTTATATACCTGTTGGAACCTCATTACTTTTAAAAAATCTCTAATGTTTAGAAAGTTTTTCTTTGTGTTGAGCCAAAAATTGTGTCCTTGTAATTTTCACTCAGTTTTAAGTCTGGTCTCTTAGCTCTTCCCCACGATAACCCTTGAGATATTTGAATAATGCTGCATCACCCTCGAGGATTTTTCTCCCTTCCACACTAAATATTCCTAAATCCTTCAGTCTCTCCTCAAAGAGAATGATTTCCAGAACTTTCATCTTCCTGGTTGCCCTTTTCTGTGCATTTCCCAGTTTGTTTATTTTCGTTTTAAGTTATGGCACTTAAGACATGTATGCAGTATATCAGTAATGTCTAATGATTATAGTTGAGTGTGTGTTTGTACTGTTTTCCTTGTTCTGGAAATAATATAATGAAGCCAAAGTGTGTTGCCATTTTTATTTTTTATATCTTTTAAGATTATTGAATCATTTTGACAGATTTTAATGTTGATTTTTAAAATGGTATCTCTATTGAATATTTTTAAAAGCCTTATGGCTCCATTTTTAGTGAATTTTTACCATAACAGGATCATAATTCTTATTTTTCTTTTACATTGATTATATTTATTTGTACCTATTTAACTTTGAGGGGAATTTAAAATAATGAATGTGTTATGACTGTAATTAGCATTCTGGTCCATCTCATGGTACATTATGCATAGCACTTAGCACATTGAATTCAATAATAATGGTGATGATGATGATGATGATGATGATGATGATGATAGCAGGCATTTATATCACACTTACTATGAGCTAAGCACTGTGATAAGCACTTCACAATTATTACCTATTTGATCCTCATAACAAATCTGCTATTTCCATTTTATAGATGAGGAAACTGAAGCAAACAGGTTAAGCAACTTGTGCCAGGTTGCACTGCTAGTTAAGTATCTGAGGCAGGATTTGAACTCATATCTTCCCTGACTTCAAGCTTATCATTTTGTCTACTTTGCCACCTAGTTATGCTGTAATAGTTGATTGATTGATTAAAGGAAAGCTAACCCCAGGGTACTTCAATGATCATTTCTATTTACTACCTCACATAGCAGTTCATTCTGTTTTATTATAAGTCCATTCAGGACTACTTCTTTGTATTTGTAAAACGGAGTTGAACCCATTTTCTTTGCTTCTTTGTGACCTTAAATCCTGTGGGGGATGGGGGAAATTCCAGAGAAATGACAAGAATTTTGCTTGAAATTCCTAGGAAGAAATTCATATAAGAAAGAAAGAGAACAGGAAGGCATGGGTTGGTAGTATTTTCCACTGATGGATGAAGTACTGTTGTTGAAAAAATCAGAGATAATGTTAAGTAATGATTCACCAAATGAAACAAAATAATTATATGTATTTGGTGGTTCTGAATAGCCAAACCAGCTTAAGAGCAAAATTGTAACTACCATTGGCAGGGGTGGGGGGGGAGAGACATTATTTAGTCAAAAAAGTCTTTAACCTACACCAGAAGGAAGTGAATAGCTACAGTAGCACAATAATATCCTAAGAAGTTTTAATGATATATGGTTTTGGAAAAAGACAGGTGATCTTCCAGAGAGTTAATTTAGAGTAGGATAAATTTTGACATTTGTGGGCTTATAATTTTTAGAATTTTATGTTTTAGTGGAAATTCAATCAACCAACAAGGATTAAGTACTGGATATGTGTGTGACACATGTTAAGCTTTCTAGGGAAAAAAAAAAAGATTTGTTGTTGTTGTTGGCAAAAGTCCTTCTATGCTTCAAGGAATCCCTGAGTCCCATTATCTCTCTCTCATTCTCTGTGATTCTTTTTCCATTTCTTTACACAAATCTTTCCATAATGGATCACCTCAGTACACTAGAAATCTTTGTCTTTCACTGTTAGTTATTAATAGAATTAGAGGCCTAGCACAGATAAAATATTAGTGAGTATATGTTGTATAGTACATATAAGTGCTCATGAGATCTTGAGCTATAAAGGACCTTGTTGGTCCACCCTCATTTAGCAGATGAGGAAACTCATGCTCAGAGAGATAAAAATGACTTGTCCAAAGTAGCACACTACCTTGCTGAGATGGAATTCAAACTTGGGGCTATAAGAATTTAAGAAAAGGTCATTGAGGGCTGAACAAGTCAAGGCTGCCTTTGACTAGAGATATGAGCTTGGACTTTTAGGATTTAGATCAATGGAAAGAAAAGTCAAAGTCATTATAGGGGTCGATGCTTGAGTGGTGGGAAAACAGTGATGAAAATGAATTTGGCATATTCAAGAACTGATGATATCTAAAAAGAAAATGCAACATGGGAAATCATGTGTAATACATTGGATCTGGAGGGTGGAGTTAGATTTTTGACAGCCTTGGAAGGCAGAAGGAGAAATAAATTTTATGTCATTGGAAACTTATTTTCTTTTTTTGAGCTGGACAGTGATAGGGTAAAGCTGTATTTTAGCAAAATTAGTCTGGTAACAGAATTTTGAATAGATTGAATAGCTGAGAATGGATGTAGAGACTAAGAAGATTTTGGGTTAGGCAATTAGTGAGAAAGTTGTTATATTTTGAGTGTGAGATTTTCACAGAAAACAATGGAAGTAGGGAAAGTGGAGTTAATCCATGAAAGATTTTGAATCAAATTAATGGATTTTTAAAATGGATACGGTAGGTAAATTTTTAAAAGCATAATGTTTAACCCCCTACCTTTATGAAAATTGAAGTTTAGTAAAAAAAATAAAAAATAAATAAATGAAAATCCTGTGGCAATCAGATTGGACAAAAAGTAGGAAGAAATGAAAAATGTCAAAACTGATTTTAGTCTTTGAGCCAAAAACATTGACATTATGACAGCATTGCCAAATATAGGGACATCATGAAATGGAACTAATTTGAGATGCTCTTCTGAAAGGTAAGGTCTCTTTTAGAAGCACCCATGTAATCATACCTTAGAAGACACCATCTTTTCAGTCTCCACTTTCAGAAAGCCTTTACTCCAAATAGCCCTTGATGTATAATCTACTAATGCGTATCAATCTAAAGAAAAAAAAATGATGTTTCTCCTACTTACTATGGCTTACATTGTTTTCATATCAAGAGTATATGTCAGTCTTATTCTGCCCTTCAAGATTGCTATCTGTAGGATACTGATGGCCTCAAATATCTACTTTTAAAAATGTCTCCTTTTTACATAGTATGAAGTATACATTGTAGTTACCCAGATTGATCAAAATTATAGAATCTAGAACTAAATGGGAATTTAAAACTCATTTTATTCAACACCTCTATTTTATCGATGAAGAATTTGAGGTAGAATTATATGGCCTTAGAATTGAGAGAGACCCTAGGGTTCAAATTGTTTGACCTTCCTACACCAAGTCCTTGGTACAACTGCCCTGAGCTCTGATTGTATAGCTTTAGTAATGGAGGTTCACTGCATCACCACAGGCAGCATATTAAGTTGCCCTGGGCAGGGAGGTCACACTGTGCATAGATGCTGGGCTTGGAGTCAGTAAGCCCTGAGTTCAAATCTAGCCTCAGATAGTTATTGGCTATGTAATTCTAAGCAAGTCATTTAACCTCTATTTGCCTCAGTTTCCTCAGCTGTAAAATGTGGATAATAAAAGCATCAACCACTTAGAGTTATTGCAATGATCAAATGAGATAATAATTGTAAAGTGCTTAGGATAGTAGGTTCTATGTAAGCATTTATTTCCTTCTCTTCTACCCTTTTCCCCCCATTGAGGCCACCAGCCTTCTTGCCACCATTTTAGGGGCTTCCTTAGCTCTTCCCTTCTTCAGCCATCATATCTAATAAATTGCCAAGTCTTGCCAAGTCTCCATTCACAACATTTCTCACATCTACCCCCTTTTCTCTTCTCTTCTGTCTGTCCCTCTGGTTCAGGGATTCATCAGCTCTTATTTGGACAATAGTAAATAGCTTTTGAATTGTGCTCTCTTCTTCCATTTTTTCTGTTATCCAATTTGCCTTTTACATAGCTGCCAACATAATCTTCTTAATAGCAGTTTGGTGGAAAATAGGTTTGTACATCATCTTATGCCACAATAAATGTTCTAAAAATAAAGTCATGCCATAAACACCAGAGGAGAATGGAAAGTCAAAACTTTCATAAACGTGAATAGGAAATTAATCTGTTACCATTCTTAGCATAGAGAATATTATTAAAGACAAATAAATATTTTAATACATAAAATTAAAAATTTTGTGAGAATATAATCTATAAGAAAAAGGTACTGGATAGGGGAAATTATATTAGGCATTTTTGATAAGTGTCTGACATTTAATATATCTTACAAGTTGTCAGTGTTCAATGGTGGGACTAATGGAGATTTGTGGAAAAATATAAGGAGCCAATCAGTGATGAAGACAGCAGTCCCTTTATTTGGTTTTTAATTTGATAAGGAAGACTCAAAATTGAAGAAATTGTTATTTAACTGTAGACATTTAAGGAAATGGGAGGAAGAGACCACAAGGGAAGGGTACTAAGTAAACACTAATGTACCACTTGAGGTCAAGACTGTTAATCTCTCTTACACACCTCTCACTGGGGCCAGGGCAAACACCTCCATAGCAGAAATGGGAAAGGACAGAGAAAGGATTCAAACAGGGATCTTGCCAGGGTGTCTTGCTCACAATGATCTTAAGACCAAAGCATCAAATATTCTATGATAGTTTAGGCCTCTAGGGTCAAATTCTAGGGTAGTATAGGAAGTTACAGGGTGAAAGCAGCTTGTTTAGTTTTGGGTCATGGCTTTTTAGGGGTTATATAAGGAGACGAAGAGTCCTGTTTAAGCCAGTCTGATTGGTTTCCCAACCCTTGAGGTTTCAGGCAGGGGAGCACCAATAAACTAGATAATTAGAATTCTCTAGCCTGGAATAGGTTTCACATTTGATGAGGGGAAAAGGAAAAAGAATTCTAAAGGGTCAGGGCTCAAAGGAGGAAGGTATTAAGTAGGAGCAGGGTATATGAATAAAAAATAACCAGCCTACTAAAAATAGAAAAGTGAGAACGGAAAAGCTAGAAGTTTCTCCAAACTTCAGTAGGATTTGACACAAATTTGTACAACTAAGAACCTTTCCCTATTATACATGTTCATTTTTTTTTCTAATTTTGAGCCTAAATCTGCCATAGCATCCATTTCCATCCTCTGGAACAAACTATAAAAACTCTTTTCCTTCCTTTACATAAATATCTCTCAGATCTTTCAAGATGGTTATCCTGCTTTGCCTTCTGTTTCCCTGAGCAAAACGTTATCAATTTCTTTAATCGTCTAAATACAATGTGATTTCCATCTCTCCGAGGTTATGAATGTTTAATGATTGTTTTCCTCCAAGCTTATCAATGTACCTCTTAAGCTGTTATGCCCAGAATTTAACACTATTCTAGATGTGATCTAACTATGTTAGAGCCAATGGACTACCCAGTTCCCTTAACAATGTACTTTGTCTTTTTATGCAGCAGAAGATTACTTTACCTTTAAGACCAGGGATAGTATATTGGCACATATTGATTTCATGTTCACCCAAAACACCTGAATTTGTTTGAGTGTACCTGCTGCCGAGTCAAATCTATCCCATCTGGCACCTAGGGAATTGATGTTTAAACCTGAATGTAGTATTATATATTTTTGTCAAGAAATGTTAACTTGTCTGTTTTTTTTTAAACCATTGTTGTGTAATCTATTGTATTAGCTATTTTTCTACCTTTGTGTTATCTGGAAAACTGACAATCATGCCTTCTTTATTTTCATTGAAGTCTTGGAAAGAAAATTTGATCAGGACTTGGTGAAGGTCAGAGAGTACTTGTAGCACTCCAATGGAGATTTCTTTCTAGAATGACATGGAGCAGTTTGTCAACATTGTTAGGTAGATCAGTCAGTCAGAATACTGCTTAACAATATGATAATTCAGTCTATATTTAATTCTCTCATCCATAGGATGAGAGAAAAACTTTGCCATGAAGAAACTTTGACAAATATTCAGATGAAATCAACATCTTTGCCTATGGAATTTTCCTACACTACTAACTTAGTAACATTATGAAAATATGAAATCAGGAAATTTTGACATAACTTGCTAACTTTAATAAACCCATGTTGGCTCCTGATGGTGATTATCACAGTGATACTTCTAATATATTTCAGTACTTGAAGGACCTATGTTTTTCTTATTATGTACATGCTTGATAATGATTTTGGCTCTTTTATGATGTGATGGATGTTCTTTGAAAGCTATAGTATCCAAAATATTAGTTCCTCTATATTCAATGGCACTGGAATAGTAGCAGAAAAAGCAAATTATAAAAATGTGACCCAGGGGTGAGTGTTGCATCAGTGTGAAAAGTGATTAGGGAGAGTGTATAGCTAAGTTGGTTAGCTATAAGGTCAAGACTGTGAATGGAATGAGACCAGAGTGAGAGGAAATGTCTGAGCAAGCAGGAGGAATAGAGACATGTTGAAACAGAAGGAGTACAAAAGAAAAAGCATAATAAGGACAAGAAATTATGTTCAGGGAGGGAATTTCAGAATTCAAGGTCAAAGTGGTGCTAGGTAGTGATGAGGTCTCAAGTTCACTACTAGTCACCTTTTAGCTTTTACACAGTTTAGCATTGGGGAGTGGGAGTGGAATTGACAATGTACAAGCCATTTTCATGGCAAACTTACCTGAATTTTTAACTTCTCACCATCTAATGAGATAATAAGGGAAACAAGTACCTTTAGGGTTAAGAATTTCATCTTATTCATCTTTGTATCTCTGCCATTTCTTTGCAGAGTGGTTTGCACAAATGAGGCAATTAATAAATTTTTGTTGAATGAATTAATAAGTACAAAAAGAACTTTTAATTTTTATGATTATGCCCCAACCCATTGAATATATGAGCCATGAAATATTGTGTTCCCACAGTTAAATACACAAATTGTCCAGATTTGGAAATTTACTTGGACATAGTTCTGGGCTTGTCAACAGAGTTCATATATTACTCTCCAAAAGCTCACTTTAAAAAATTTAAGTAAATTAGTGAGATAACACTGTAAAACTTTATTAACTATTAATATTTCTGAATTAGTTTCTTAAGAGTTACCAAAGATATGAAAGAGTAAATGACCTTAGAGATCATTTAATACATTACCCTCACTTCAGAAATGAAGTAAACTAAGGCCAAGAGAGGTTTATTGAATTACCCAAGGTCACATATTTTGTAAGTAACAGAACTGGAAACCCAAGTCTTTCTTCTAATTTCGCACCAAGTCTTTGTCCCACTTTGCTATGTGATTTGAATGTGTATTTGTATTCACAAATGTCTTTTTCTGGTTTAGAATGTTCATGAGAACAAGGACATCTAGCTTGTCTGGTAAAATCCACAGATTAATATCTTACATTTGTTTAAGACTAATGCTTCTCAAATGGTTTTCCCATTTATTATCTCATTTTATCCTCCAAATCTGTAAGGCACATGGAGATAGCCAGTTTTAGATTTAGAAACAATGCTGTCTTCCAGTCCCACACTGTTAAATTGAAGATTGTTTGGTCTAAAGCCAGAAGGAAGTTTGGACATAATTAATACAGCCCCATCATTTTATAGGTGAGGAAGCTGAGGTCCAGAGAAATGAAATGACTTTCTTAGGGTTATGGACATAGTAAGTAGCACAGCTGAGATTCAAATGTAAGTTCTCTAAAGACTTCAAATTTAGTCCCCTTGCCATGTACTGTGCTCCGTCCCATATTTTATTAGTATTTCACTTGCAAAAGAGAGAAATGCCATATGAGGCAGTAAGGTAGAACTATTTCATCTAATAGACAGTTATTTGGTGCAGTGGATAAAGTGTTAGATCTGGCATCTGGGAGATATAAGTTCACAATTAACTCAGACACTTAATAGCTTGTGTTACCCTGGCCAGGTCACTTCATTTCTAACTGCCTCAGTGTCCACAACTGTAAAATGCAGATAATAAACCTGATGCCCATGGTTGTTGGGATTATCAAATGAGATAATATTTTAAAGTGTTTAGCAGAAAGTAGTTGCTTAACAAACACTTGTTTCTTTCCTAGTATCCTTGGAATAGATTTCTTGGACTAGATTATTTTTTAAAATTTGAGATTATTTTAAAAATCAGAAGCCCAAAGACAGCTACCAAACCTGGGAGCTTTTGCTACTCTTTTATTCATTTACAGGTCATTGAATACCTAGAACTAGAATTAACCTGAAAGAAAATCCATTATCCTGAGAGTTCCCCAATAAATGTGGTCATATAATGTTTTTCATATATAAATTTTTGAAATACATTATGTGAGAAATCTCAATAATCATGAAAATTATGTGCAAAGTCAATATGAGTTAACAGTGCCATGAGACTACCCCTACTCTGCTGCCAAAAAAAGCCTCATACCCTCAAAAATACACTCATTGAAATTTTAGGTACAAAACACTGAAGGATTAGTTTTGCTGTATATTCTTTAGTATACTGGGATTACCCTAACTAGACTTTTGCTTGCAATCCTGAGTACTCAGGTAGGGAGTACCATCAATTTCTTTACTCTTTTTAATTTCCTTTTAATTATTATAGTCTTATATCATTTTATTGCAATATTGTGCTGGTTACATTAAGCCCAAGAAAATTGCACAGCCTTCTGGAAGAAGAGGTTCCTAAGCACTCAAAAGAGTTTGGCTTAACCATTTGGAAAAAAAAAAAAAAACAAATGGATGATGAATGTCTATTACCCAGATTATGACATGCAGTTACATTAACAACCTGTCAAATTCATCCATTAAGGTGTAGAAAAGGCATAATCATAAAAATATAAAAGTCATTTTCACTCATTCGTTTCTTCAGCATGCTTATCATGCTAGCTAATGGTGCAAAGCTGTAAGGGATAGCTAACACATTGGATAACAAGGTCAGGATTCAAAAATACCACAAAAAAAAACTAGAACATTGGACAAAATATAATAAAATGAATTTTAAAGGGATAAAATGTTATACTTGGATTTTAAAAATCAACTGCACAACAAAAATACAGGGGGGACATAAGTAGACAATTAAAGAGAAAACACCCTGGATTTTTGGTAGATTATAAGGCTAATTTGGCAACAGTATGATATAGTAGCCAAGAATGTTATTGGAACCTTCTATGGTATTGGTAGAAGCATCATGTTCAGAATGATAGAGATGGTAGTTCTGTCTTACTTTGCTCTTTTAAAAAGTTAAATTGGATTTCTTTCAGTTATCAAGCATTTTTTCTGTCTCCCACCTCCTCCTCCTCTTGAAAGAAAGAAAAAAAAATCAACAATACCTTGTAAACAAATAATCATAATCAAGGAAAACAAATTTTCATGTTGGCCAAGTTCAGAAATGTGTGTCTCATTCAGTTTATCAGTTCCTTACATATCTTTGAAATGAAACCTTTATCAGAGAAACTTGTTGCAAAGATTTCCCCCCAATTAAAATTCCCTTCTTATCTTAACTAATTGGATTTGTTTGCGCAGACTTTTAAATTTTATGTTTTTTTATCCTATTGTCTTGTGCTTTTTTTTTTGCTTTTTGCTCCCCACTCCTCTTTACATAGAATAAGAAGGATGTGGTATGCCCCCATCAATGTCCTCCGCTTAGTGGAAAACATATCACTCACTTTCCCCTCCCCTTTTCTTCTTTTTCCTCACCCAAGCTGAAATCACAGGTTCTTATCCTTTCTTTTCTTTCAAGTTTCTCTTCGTGATCCCTGCTTTGAATCTAAGTTTAAAAAAAAAATTGCTTATGATTAAACCCCTCCTAGATCTACCCTTCCTCTTGTTCCCCAACTTTTTCTTCTCCTTGTTACTTATTTCCATATTAAGTCAAATGTATTCTACATCAAACTCTGTGTGTTTGTTGTGTGTTCTACTTCCTTTTCTTGTCACAGTGAGGTTCAAGTGATGCCCACCCCTCCACCCCCTGCCCCTGTTTTAATTGTATAAACTTCTACTCGAGCCCTTCAGGTATGTAAGGTTAGTTCCTTTCACCCTTTCTCTCCTAGTGTATCTTTCCCCCCCTTCTCTTCCCTTTCTTTTAAGATCATCCAAACATAAAAACCATTAAAAAAATTCTACTTACTTTAAGGAAGGCATATATCATTTCTTTTTCCTCCTCCCACCATAGAATGTAACCATTTCATCTTATAAAATATTTAACCAATTGTTTACTGTTATTATCTTTTTCATTTCTCTTTACTTATATGTTTATATTTCAAAGATTTGATTCAGTTCCGGTCTTTTCATTAGGATTGCTTAGAAGTCCTCTATTTCATTAAAAGTCCATTTACTGATGGAGATTTATACTTAATTTTCCTGGGTAAGTTATTCTTGGCAAAACAACAACAGAACAAAAACCTATCTCTTTTTGTTTTGGAGTGTTGTATTCCATAATTCATTTTATTATGGCACCTTCTAAAACTCAATTAATTCTAACTGTACTTCCTTGGTAATTTAATTAATCAGATGGCTTTCATCATTTTTTTTCTATGAACTGGAAGTTCCAGATTTTAGCCTTAAATTTTCTAGGAGTTTTCATTTTAAGATTTCTTTCAGGAGGTGATCAGTAAATTCTTTTTATTTTCATTTTGCCCTCTGGTTCTAAGAATTCTGGGCAGTTTTATTTCATTATCTCTTGAAATATATTCAGGCTCTCTTTTTTTGCCATAGCTTCCAGACCAATTATTTTTAAATTATCTTTCCTTCATATGTTTTCAAGATCAATTGTTTTTATATGAGATATTTTGCTTTTCTCTTTTTTTTTCAATATTTTGACTTTTTATGTTATTTTCTCATGGAGTTGGTAAGTTCTTTTTGGTTCATTCTTATTTTCAGGAAGGCTATTACTTGAGTAAGGTTTTATACCTTTCATTGTAAGCTATTAATTCTCCTTCCAAATTATTTCTCCATAGTTCTCATTTAATTTTTATCATTAAAAATCTTTTTATTTTTAACTCACATCATTCCTTCTAGGAAATTTAATTTATTTTGTAGTCAAGCTTTGTCTTCCTTGAAGGCTCTTTTTATAGGTATTTTAGAATTGTTCTTCTCTTTTTTTGTATCTGGTGTGATTGGCTTTATACTTTATCCTTTTTTGTTTGCCCATTTTTCCAACAATGTACACGGAATTGCTAGCCTAGCTGGGGTCTCTGAGGAATAAGTGTGCAATCTCATCCTTTGAAGATCACCCCATACTGTTGTCCTGGGTGGGAGACTGAGTCCACAATTCCAGGCTTGGGGACTGGGGTGCTGAGTTCTCATTCCCGGCCTCTGTATCACACCCCATGTTGCTTGTCTGAGCACAATCTGAGACATTGACCAATTCTAGGTATCCTTGTATTGTTGGTCTGAGTTATCTGGGAAACCCATGCCCACTGTCTGGGCACTTGGCCTTCAGTAATCAATTTAGGGTATCTCTGTGCTGTTGCCTTTGCTTGGATCTTTGGACCCTGAGTGCACACTCCTGAGAGACTCGGGCACTTTTGGGAGACATTCCTCTCAACTTTCTGCTTCTCACCCCAAACCCATCCACCTCGCACTGAAGAAGAATGCAGAATCAGTAAATTTTGATGGTGGGGAAGGAGAAGGGGAAATATCTAGAGCTTTAGCTATTCCTGGGTTGTATTGTGTGGTGGTGATTTGAACAGAGGGTCTAAGCAGTTGAAGGGGATGGAATTAAGATACCAAATAAAATACTCAGAGATGGAGGAAAAGGCATACAAAGGGGAGAAAATAAGAAATCTTGACTACTTTGAATTCTTTCTTAGAATTAGCCCACATTGTAAAAATAGACATCATTTTGTGTTGTTGTTGTTGCTAACCCAACTAGATTTTGGTGTTAGAACGTGAAATAATCATATTTGGTTCTTTCTGTGGTTGAGTGTTGGATTGGGATTCAGAAGAGGCACCCAGGAGAGGTGCTTTAAAAATGAAAGGTCAGGTTTTCTTCCTCTGAAAAAAAATTATAGCCTGTTATATGGAATATGGAATTTTAGTTCAGTTTGAAGTTATTGGGAAGAAACAAACCGTTCCCATTTTGCTTTTCCCTCTGCACCCTATTCATGGATAGATGAAAAACCCTTGTGAAGAGCCTTCCTGGTCACAAATGATTGGCACATAGCTTCCCAGAAATAAAAGAAATTATAAAGTAGGAAAAACAAAAAAAGTTATAATACTTTTATCCACTTTTAACACCATTAGGCAGTGCACCATTAACATGAGATGCTGTAATACATTTTGCATGTTTCTGATTAAAGAATCAAAGGACAATGTTTAATTTGTGAAATAAAGCTGTGATTTTGAGCTCTTAATTCAGTGGCCTCTGGCCAAACAAGGACAAAAGAAAGAACAATTATTTTGACCCTTTGTATTTGTTTCTCATATCCTAAATGAAAATAGGGATGATTTACAGTTTTAATATAATTTTCATGCACAATTAACATCTCAGCTTCTAACTTTACCAAAGAGACAAGAGAATGGTTTTTAGATAATTTATTATTAATCCATGAAACTGAACTAATGCTAACAGCTGCAGTCCTCTGTGTAGCAAATAGCAAAAGCACAAAGGTTTTAAATAAAGAAGAAATAATGTTAAAAGTGTTCTTGCCATAGAAAAGCTTTAGGCATAAATGAACTTTTTTTTGGACAAGAGCTACGCATGTGTTGTATATTTCTACCTTTTGGTGCCTTAGTGTGCATGGAATTGTTTAAGGTTTTCTTTAGCTTATAATTCAATGTAGAAAATGGCAGACTTAGTTTTGAGGTTTTTCATTTGTGAGGAAACTGCTGTATTTGTCCATGTGTAGGCCACAGTACTCTCACATTGCATATGAATGCTATAAAACTTGATTGTAGATTGTAAGTAGTATTAAATAAATATGATGATAATAGTAATAATAAGAAGAACATAGAAAACAACAACACATTTATATGGCACTTTAAGGTTTACAAAATCTTTCGGTTAGTATATATCCATACTAAAAATGTGTTGAATTATGATTTCATTGTTATGGGGAAATCTTGATGAGAGAACTTCCTCTAGTAGTTTAGCAGCTCTTTTTCAAATTATAGTTGTAGAAATTGCCTGGGGTACTAAGAATTTGGGGAATTTTCCCAAGATCACACAGCCTAGAACAGTTCCTAGGACATTATAGGCTCTTAATAAATGTTTATTGACTGAGTGACAGGCATTATGTACCAGAGGCATATTAGAACCTTGCTGTTCCTTACTCTTAGACCAGCTTTTTGTCCTCTCTGCAGCACTACCTATCAGACATACACATATATGTATAGATGTATACCATATCATTGTATGTGTATATGCAGATATATGTCTCTCTTAATATATATGTGGATGTGTATGTACATATGTATCCTGTATATTAAAAAAGCCTATATTTAGAACATTATAGTAATTAGTTTTTATAGCTTTATAAAATAAAAAGATGTGATTGGGATTTGGAGGGTTAAAGATACTAGCAAAGTATAAATAATCACAGACAGAAACAATATAATTTTCTTACATCTATATTAAAACAACGATTATATTTGAAAAGATATTTTTTCATCATGGGCAAGTTTAATGGCAAAAGATTGAATAAATACCTTCCAAGTATCCAATTCCCAATGGCCAACCAGAATCCCTTTGTAGCAGATGCTCTTGACTCCTGTTCCAGATGGAATACATTCTCCTTTTACTAAATGAACTGGTGGATGTGATTTGTGAGCCACTGTTAGTGATATTATTTGAGTTTGGAGAACATGATAAGCACTGAATGACTGGAGAACAATTGACCTGATTTTTTTTTTTTAAAGAAGAAAATAGAATTAATCTGCAAACCTGCCTTTGATTCCTGGAAAAATTCCATAATGCCTTATTAAAGAGATCGTTTGTAAACACCTAGAAAAAGAAATGTTTCTTAAACACCTAGAAAAAAAGGTGGTCTGTGAACTGCTAGAAAAAGAAGTCATGAGCACAAAGAGCTAGGACAGCTTCACTATAGACATATGATATTAGACTAACCTCTTTTTCTTTCTTCCTTTGATTCTTTCTTTTTTCTCTCTCTTCTTGTCTCTCTCTCTTTCTTTTTTTAACAAGGTTACTAAACTGGGAGATCAGAACACCAAGTATAGTTTTACTTATATTTTAGCAAAGTACATGACAAATTATCTCATGCTGATTCTTGTGAAAAATATGGCAAGCTATGGACTGCAAATGGATGGATTTGTGACTGATTTAATGTCCAGACCCAGAGTATTCTTAAATGGTTCAAAATCAATTTGACAAGAAATTTCAGAGGAGGATGCAGCAGATCTTGATCCCATTTAACATTTTAACATTTTTATCAATAACTTTGGTAACTGGATAGATGCCATGACTATCAATTTTGCATATTACACAAAGCTGGAAGAAATATCTAACATACTGGGTGTCAATATCAAAATGCAATAGGATTTCTTTTGAAAGATAATGGAAGGGAACAAACACTTACATAGCACCTACTATGTGCCAGGCACTGTGCTTAGTACTTTCCAAATATTATCTCATTTGATCCTCAAAATAGGCATGTAAAGTAGAGATTATGATTACCTCCATTTTTCTATTGAGGAAACTGAGGCAAATGGAGATTAAATAACTTGTCATGGTTCACACAGCTAGCAAAATTCTGAAGGCAGAATTGATCTCAGGTCTTCCTGACGCCAGGCCCAGCACTCTTATCTACTGCACCACCATATTGTATTGGGCCAAATAATTTTGGAAAAGGGAAAGTTTTTTATATTAAAAATAACAGTGATTTGACAGGTTCAACATGTTTGGTGTTTTAGCAGTCTATCTAATATAGATTAGTAGATTGAAACCTCCTTATGAATTGAAAGAGTGGCATGGTAGCCAAAAAACTATTAAGATCTTAGACCATAATTTCCAGGAATAAGAGGTAATAGTTCTACCCTGGAGGCAAGTAGGTGGCATGGTGAATAGAGCACAGGGTCTGGGATAAGAAAGATCTGAGTTTAAATCTACCCTCAGACACTTAGTAACTGTATGACCCTGGGCAAGACACTTAACCCTGTTTATCTCAGTTTCCTCATCTGTAAAATGAGCTTGAGAAGGAAATGGCAAAACCATTCCAGTATCTTTGCCAAGAAAACCACAAATGAGGTCACGGAGAGTCAACAATCAACGAAGTTGTAGGTTCTAATGAGACATCTAGGTGTGGATATTCAGATGAAAGGTGGTAATATGAAAGAATATAACTCTTGTAGGAGAGCTCTTGTTAGAAACAATTCAATTCAATTTGATTCAAGACGCATTTATTAAACATCTAACATCAGGGGATTCTGCCAGGGTCTCAAGATAGAAAGATAAAGCAAAATAGTTTCTGGCTTCAAGAAACATATTTTGTGAGAGTAAGAGTGGTGTGGTAGCCAAAAAACCAAAAACAAACAAACAAAAAACCAAAAACAAAAACAAAAACAAAACTTTTGAGGTTTTTGACTGTAGCTTCCAGGAATTAAGAAGTTAATAGTTCTGCCCTGGAGGAAACAACCTGCCCTTGTTCCATTTGAACAGAATCTTAAATCTATATTCAGAAATAAGAAAATATACTATATATACAAAATAAATAAAAAAAATTTAGAGATGAGAAGGTACAGTAAGAAATAATTGAATGAAGACAGGGCTCTTGGACTGGCACTTTATATGAACCTTGAAGGAAGTCCTAGGAGGAACAGGTGAAGACAAAATTCCAGGGATAGGGGACAGTCTGTGCAAAAAGGAGATAAATGATGGTGATGGAAAATGATATAGCATGTACATGAAAGGGGAAATAGAAAGTAGTCCGTTTGTATTGGAATGTCAAGTGATATGGTTGAATACCATGTAAATTAGTCCAGAAAGACAGTTTTGAACCAGATGTGTTTTAAATGTTAATCAGAAGAGTTAGTGTTTTATTATTCAGGCAATAGTGAGCAATTGAAGCTCCTTGAATGTAGGAATATGAATTTAGCAGCTTCACAGTAGATAGATTGGATAAGTAAGAGGCTGGGTGCTGTGAGACCAATTAGAAAGCTATTGGAAAATAGATCAGTAATTATCTGCATACTGATGAAATTTGAAATCTTGAGATTACCTTGGGGGAAAGAATACAGGAAAAGAGAGGAGAAGGCCAAGGTGGGATGGAAAGAGGAATATCAAGTCACAAATATGACTAAGAAGAATTGTTCTGAGAAATCAGAAAACCAAGAAAGAGCATTATTATGGAAACTAAGGGAAGGGAGAATAGCTAGCAACCAGACATAGTGAGGTGGGTCAAACTCTGAAGAAGAAAAAAATCAAGAAGAATAAAGATGGAGAAAATATAATCAAGAAGCAGGTTAGTGGTGCTTTTTATGAGAGCAGTTCCAATAGAGTGGTAGAAATGAAAGTCAGATTTCAGGGGTTAAAGAATAAAGAGCTGTGGAAGTGGAGGTAGCAAAGTGTGGACTGCTCTTTTCTGGAAGTTAAACAGTGAAAGAGAGGTGGGGGCAAAGGTGATCAAAGAGAAAACAAGATCAAGATTTTTTTTTTGTTTTTTTTTTTTTTAGCATAGGATCAACCTAAACATGTTTTAGATAGCAATGAAGGAGCCAGTAGATTATTTTAGTAATATGTTTTCCCTTTACTACCACTGGAGCCTTGTCCATGATTATACTGGCATTTGTTTGCTCTTTCCACAACCATATTTCTAGAGTTAAGTGGTATTTTGAGGAATCCCATATATTTTACCACAATTTTTAAAATGCCTCTATAAGTGCTATCTCTTACATCTGGCAGATAATTAGCTATTGGGAATTCCTATGTAATTTATTATGATTATTATTATAGAAAGAGTAATTTTGATTTTTTTTCCTTCTCTGGCTTTCACTTTTTATAAGAAATCTTAAGAAAATAAGTAATTCTGGATAGGAAATTTTGCATAATGGATGAGGATTACTCTTTTAAGGACGAACACATTTTCATTTTAATTATTCTGAATGGAAGTTGTTCAAAAATTGATCATGAACTTCTGTGTGTTCTTAGAGATGAATAACATAATATAAGTATTCTACTTTCTGAGTCCCAACAATGAGTTCATTGTTGTAATCATACTCTCTGGGCCTATTGAGTTATGTAATAGTTTTTTGGCCCTATAATAAATGATTCTCTATTGTGATGTTGGAGAGGAGGGAAATTGTATATACATGTTAAGGGATTTTTTTTTGTCTTTCCTTATCATGATGAATTTCTACTCTCATTTCTCAATGTTATCAATCCCTACTTATAGAACTCCCTATTCCCAGTGAATGAGATGAAAATATGAGTATGAAGAATAGAGGACAGAGTCTGTTCCCCTTTCAAATTATTTAGTTATAGTTTATTACAGTCTTAGAAATGAGAAAGCATGCTTTTAGAAGTATTTGTAAAATAAGAGAATCTTCTTTCATTTTTGTTTCCTTTATGTTTTTCAACTGTGTTCTGAGTAGAAGAGTTTTGTAGACAGGTGAAGTGATGCCTCTCTAATTAAAATATATCATGTTTTTATCCATGTTGACAACAGTTTGATCAGTTTATTTTTATTGGGGCACTTAGTATTAAGTGATAATTGTATTAATAACTTTAATGTTTATTTCTCTCTACATTGCCAGATTTTCTCAAAATATTCCAAGTTTATTTATTTTTTGATCTGGTCCTCTGTTCTTCATTCTCACAATATACTTTGTTCATAAGTTCACATCTACACTATGGTCATGTTTTAATCTTTTTGTTCTTATAATTGACTTATGCACAGAAATATGTTTATATAAGTACACTATTATATAATCCTACTGTGTGCCAGGCACTGTACTAAACACCAGGGATACAAAAAGAGACACAAGACTGTCGCTGCCTATAAGGAACATACAGTCTAATGGGGGAGACAATATGCAAACAAATATATACAAAACAAGCTATGTACAGGATCAATGGGAAATAATCAAAAGAGAAGAAGCACTGGAATTAAGAGGGGTTTAGTGAAGATTTCTGTAGAAGGTGAGATTTTGGTTGGGACTTAAAGGAAGCCAACCAGAAAAAAGTTAGTAGTCTATAGGAGGAGGGAAAGCCTTCCAGGCAGGAGGGCAGCCAGAGAAATATCCAGAAGAGAGACGGAGTGTCTTATTTGTGGATGAGTCAGGAGGCCAGAGTCACTGGATTGAAGAGTAAGTGCTGAGGAATAAGGTGTAAGAACACCAGAAAGGGAGAAGGGGGCTAGATTAAGAAGGGTTTTAAGAATCTCAAACACAGCATTTTATATTTGCTCTTGTGGTCAAATAGGAAGCCACTGGAGTTTATTGAGTCAGGGGATGGGGTGAGGAGGGGGTGTGTACAACATGATGGGAACCGCAATTTAGGAAAATCACTTTGGTGGTTTTAGGTAGCAATCTGATTCATCAGACAGAACAACAGTAACTTAAAATGTTGGAACATCCTGAAGAGCAATTTTCCTAAACCATTTGATGTCGTCATAGATAAAGAAAAGTAATGCCCTTATTTGAATTAAGGTGTTCCTACTCTTAAATCATAGGGTAGCTAGGTGGCACAGTACATAAAATGCTGGGCCTAGAGTCAGGCATACTCTTCTTCCTGAATTCAAATTTGGCCTCAGACATTTACTAGCTGTGTCACCCTAGGCAAGTCACTTAACCCTATTTGCTTCAGTTTCCTCATCTGTAAAATGAGCTGGAGAAGGAAATGGCAAACCACTCCAATATCTTTGCTAAGAAAACTGAAATGGAGTCACAAAGAATAGAACATTACTGAAAAAATGACTGAACAAACAACAATTATACAATTTCATGTAGTTGAGATATATATCTGCATTGAATTCATAAGTATTCTAGTGATAAGTTGAATTATATTTCTAAAATTTGAGTTAAAATTATCATAACTATCTAAATATTTTTAAAGGAAAGTCCTTGTATAGGACCAATTATCCTTAAACATAGGTATAGAAGTAGTAGGTTGATTTTTTTATTGATACTCATAAACTAAGCTTGTATAGATTCAACCACAGCATTTTTTGGAACCAGCATTGTTCTTTGTATTTGACTTCTATTTTGTTACCTTTTAGTGTCTTCATGTATTTCTGTAGTTATTGTATATGGTATTTTTTTTTTAGCATCTAGCTTCGCTCTCCATCAATGAACATAGCTTTTCTATGTTTCTTAGAATTCTTCATATTCATAATTTCTTAAGATACAATAATTTTCAATTATATTCATGCCACAATTTTTCAGTCACTCCCAAATTTTGGGTACCTTATTTATTTCTTTCTATTTGCTGTTATAAAGAGGCTAATTAACTACACATTCAATTTAAAAAATAGGAAATCAACAAATGAACAGTTCAAAAATAGCTCCCTTTTTTGGAAAAGCACAGAAGAAATAAACGTTGAAAACAACTGTCTGAGAAACAAAACAAAGAGCTATTTTAAAAAGACTAACACAATCAATAAAACAGTCAAAAATTTGACATTTAAAAAAATCATAATGGGGAACTCAACAAATATTAAGGAAATAAGGGTAAATATTAGATACTATTATATCAAATTAGAAGCCAGCAAAATGGAAAATGCAAAGGAAATGGTAGTGATACAGGTGACATTAGAAGTGAGGGTCTGTGGCTCCAAATTGAAAGCTTTTTTTTTTTTAATGACATCACCTCTCTTTTGTAATACTGTATATGTAATGAACTTTGTCCTAATCATGCTGAATATATGCTCCTTCATTGTATTTTTTTTGAGGGGGTGGGAGAAACTCATGACTCTTAGCTCTGTAATATTCCTGGAAGAATGCTGCTTTAGGCTAGGCCTTTGTTTTACAAAGAAACTGAGCAACTATTAAAAGAACTTTGCTATTTCTCACAGGAAAACATGGAATGGTTTTGAGAAAAGGAATTATATCACCAGATTTACAGGAAGGAAACTTCAAACAAGAAAATGTGAATTTTTTAAATAAAATAAGGAGGAAAAGCCAGAGGGCTTCACAGAGGGAAAAATGCCAAACTAAAACTACACATCTTGAACTGTTCAGCAATTAACAAGCTAACAATTTATACCACTGCAATGCACTCTCCTATTAACCTAAAAGCTCACAATAATACTTATCTTGTCTAATAAAGAAATTATGTCATATTTGAAGATAGTAAATTAATGTTGTCTTTGGAATATTCATCGTGTATGTTATACAGATTTTCAGATATGTTTTATTTATTTCTCAAATTGTTGAATCAGTTGTCAAGTATGTAAATAATAGGCCTTTCTTTTGGAAAAGTAACTATGGCATTAGTCATATTCTAAAGAGCTCTCCTAAACAAGAAGTTTTTCTTTGGGATTCATAATAGCTTATTGCAGGAAGGAAGTAAATTTGTAAGAATTGGGAATTTACTGCATAAACTTTTATAAAATGTGTGATACATTGCCCTCATTGTTATGAGTTCCTGTCCATCCCTATTGTTTTAAGCCTATGTTAAGTTGTCCATCATTCAGCCATCCTCATGATGTTACAAGATACTCAGTTTTCTGGGAATTGATTTTCCCTCTTCTTCCACACACATATCTTTCATCCTAGAGATGTTTTCCCCTAGTTTCTCCTTTCAACTACCCAGAGCAGAGATCAGTTCTTAATTAAGGAGATTCCCTCTGGTTGATTGAAGAGAGAGGGCTTTATGAACAGGTATCTGGGGTTTTGAAAGAGAAATGAGATGTTTTAGAGCAAGGAAAGTGATGGCAGTTTGGGAATCATGCTTGTAACAGAATGTCTCTACCTACATTTGAGGTATGCCTACAAAGTAACTAACAGCATAACTGAGTTACTATATTGCTTTCATTTTTAAAACATTATACAATGAAGAGGGGGAAAAAAAACCAGAAGACTTCACAAAAGGACAAACGCCAAACCAGAAATATGCATTGTAAACTGTTCACCAATTAGTGAACTAATAATTTAGACCACTGAATGCTTTTAAGTCATAGCCTAGAAGCTTATGTTGATAGTTATAGTGACTTATAAAGAAATTTTGTTAGATTTGATGGGGATAAATAACAAAGAAAATGTTGAATTTGTAATATTCTATAAAATTATATTGTCTAAGACTTGCTTTCTCTAGCTGTAATTTTTCCAGAATAAGTAGGAATATTTTAAGTTTAAGGATAAAATTAGGAAATTTTTGGCTTTCAAGTAGATTTTCCAGTGATTGATTTTCTTTTGGTAGGCTGAATAATTTTTTTTAAATTATTTTTTCTTTTTTAGGTTAACCACACATTTTGAAAACAAATGTGAGATAGGTGCTTATGTGTTTCTGCCTAATTATTTTTTTTATGTTGCTTGTTTTTCTTGAATGCTTATTTGGTTAATGAGGACTAAGGTTAGAAGAAAACAATAAATGAGCAGAACAAAAAGGGAAGAGAAGACTCTTACTTTGCTGTTCTGCTTAGGGTCCTGTTGTGGTTCAGCTCCACCAAAAATTCTTCTCTATTTAAACAATGCCATGATGATGGCAATGATGTTGTCTAACAATAACAATTAAAAGGCACGTTGATATAACTTCATAGTTTCCAAAATGCTTTTTCTCCTATGAGGGAGAATGTACAAGTATGATGTTCCTCTTCTAGAGAGAAAACGTGCTCAAAGACTTACAATAACCTGCCCAGGGAATCTCCCTGTGAGACCTGACTCCAGATCTCTGACTTCCATTCTTAGAAGCAGGGATGCCTTGGAGGGCTAAGGGCCTTGCTGCCTGGGCTGGTTCCAGAGTCTAACTACTCAATGCCTGCTACTGTCCCTGGGCAATAACTTCATTTTTGGATATACTTTGATAGTGGGAAACTTACCTTGCAAAATAATTTCTATTACTACCCTGATTTAAATAAATGATTTACTAAATAACAATAGTCCCTTTAATAGCTGATGAAAATTTTAATATATAAAGAATATGAATGGAAGGAGGATTGGACATTATAATAAAAGTTTTTTTGGGAACAGAGAGGCAGCCTGGCACAGTGGGTCATGTGTTAGACTTAACAAGAAGAACTCCATTCAAATCCTGCCCCTGCCACTTGTTATATAGGTGATCTTGGGCATTTACCCTCTATGAGAGGGTTTATTCTGCAGAATGGAGGTGATAATAACAATTATAATACACATTATATATATATATATATTATATATATATATGATAACAACATTATTATGCGGCTATATTTGATCAATCAGTAAACATTTAAGCTGATATGTGTCAGGCAGTGTGGTAAGTGCTGGGGATACAAAAAGAGGTAAAAGATAGCCCTTGCCCTGTTGGAATTTCCAGTCTAATGGGAGAGTCAACATGAAAGTAAAGTAAGCTACAGTATGTACAGGATAACTGGGAAATAAAAGAGGTAAAGTATTTGAATTAAGAGGGGTGGGAGAAGACATTCTGTAGAAGGTGGGATGTTGGATAGGACTTAAAGGAAGTCAGGAAGGTCAATAGTCAGAGCTAAGGAGAGAGGGCATTTCAGGCTTTTGGGACATCCAGAGAAAAATCCTAGAGCCCAGAGATGGAGTGTTTTGTTCATGAAATACCCAGGAGGCCAGTGTCATTGGATCAATGAGAACCCGTTAGGGACTGAGATGTACGAATGTAAAAGTAGAAGGAGGGTAGGTTATAAAGGACTTTGAATGCCAAATAGGGAATTTTGTATTTGCTCCTGGAGGCAATAGGAAGCCACTGGAGTTTATGGAAAAGAAGGGACTGCCTGTGACATGATCAGACCCGCACTTTTGGAAAATTACTTTATAATAAAGGCCTGATTGTCACCAGAGTGTGACAGTGTCTGAGGAGAGAAGGAGGTTTATTCAAGAGATGTTGCAAAGGTGCAGTTGACAGGCTTTGACACAACTTCAATATGAGGAGCAAGAGATAATGGGTAGGTTGTGAGCTTGAGGGACTGGGAAAATGGTGTTGTTCATCTAATAGGAAAGGTTGTTGGGGTGGGGGAGGGTGGTGTAGAGGATTGTTTTTTATCTTATTTATTTTTTTAAACATTCTTTTAGTTTTAAATTTTGAGTTCCAAATTCTTTCCTCACTCTCACTGTGAAGGCAAGTTCTATGACATCAATTATACATTTGAAATAATGCAAAATATGTTTTCATATTAGCCATATTGCAAAAAGAAGGCAAAAAAAGCGAGAAAAATTATAATTGAGTTTGCATTCAGAGTTCATCAGTTCTTCCTCTGGAGCTGGATAGCATTTTTTCAATGTGGGTCCTTTGGAATTGTCTTGGATCATTTTATTGATGAGAGTAGTGAAATCTTTCACAGTTGATCATCATTACAACATTGCTGTTATTGTGCACAGTGGTCTCCTGGTTCTTCGCACATAATTTGTCATCAATTTATATAGGTCTTGCCATGTTTTTCTAACCCCTTCCACTGTCTTGTTATTTAAGGGTGGAGGATTTAGAGGGAAAGATAATGATATTAAATTTAAGATGTCTCTTGGACATCCAGTTGTATATGTCCAAAAGACAGTTGGAGATGCAAGTTTGGAGGTCAGCAGTGAGACTGGGACTGGAAAAGTAGATTTTGAGGATCATCAGTGTAGAGATGGTAATTAAGTCCATGAAAACTGATAAGAAAATATATAACACATTTCACAAATATTAAAGTACTGTATATCAACTGTTATTATTAAAGTTATCTACACAGGTAAATTTCCATAGAAAGGATTGTAGATTTAGATGTAGAAGTGACCTTCTAAGGTCATCTAGTCCAAATTCCTCCCTTTACATATGAGAAAATTGAGGTTCACATGGGTTAACTAAATTGCCTAAGATCATGTAGGTAGTAAGTGTCAATGCTGGGATCCAGGGCAAGCCTGCTGACTCTATATTCAGTACTTTTTTAGAGGAAGTTAGTTAGTGCAGTGGATAGAGGTCACTGTACCTGGAGTCAAGGAGACCTGAGTTCAACTCCAGCCTCCAGCCTCAAGCAATTAGCAGTTATGCAGTCACTTAACGACTGTCTGCCTTAGCTTCTCCATCTGTAAAATAGGGATAATAATAACACCTATCATCCCAGATTGTTCTAAAGATAAAATGAGATAATATGTGTAAAGTACTTTATAAGCCATAAAGGGCTGTATAAATGTAAGCTGTTATTATTTCTGGGCAGCTAGGTGGCACAGTAGATAAAAAATCTACTGTGTCAGTACATTTTAGTACTAAGTCAGGAAGACATCTTCCTGTGTGAACTTGGGCAACTCACTTAACCCTGTTTGCCTCAGTTTCCTTATCTGTAAAATGAGCTGGAGAAGAAAATGGCAAACCATTCCCAATATCTTTGCCAAGAAAATCTCAAATGAGGTCACAGAGTCAGATATGATTGAAACAATGGAACAACAAAATTATTATTTCCACTATGCCATAATCTCCCAAGGTATCATATATTGTATATCTGGTAATAGTTCATTTTTAAAAGTAACTCACAGAGCACTTAACTATGATAACTGCTTTGCTAACTTATAAAATATGACATTTTGTAAACAATAGCAAATCTAAAAGTCCCAGAAGCTTTAATATGCCTATACAAAAGTGTGTTTATAGAAAGAACAAGACAGACAAACATTTGGAAATAATGAAAATACAGATCTTCTTGAAATACCATTGGTGTAGCAGTAGGCTTAGAATCAAGGCTGTTGGATATCTTTCAGAGCTGATGTATGTTTTGATTGTCTAGAAATAAATTTTGAGGAAGCTAGATGGTACAGTAGATAGAGTGTTGGACCTTGAGTCAGACATGCTTGAAAATCTGGCCTCAGACACTTAATAGCTGTGTAGTCCTGGGCAAGTCATTTAACCTTTCTGCCTGCCTCAGTTTCCTCATTTGTAAAATGGAGATAATAATAGTACATAACTCACAGTGTTGTTTTGAGCATAAAATAAAATAAGATAGCACTTTATAACTACAAGCTGTTATTAATGGAGGGAAATATGCTGCAATTTGACATTCAATACTCTGACTATACTGTCAATGAAATGCATGTTTATAGTTTCACAACTTGAGTTTTATTGCATAATCATAAGCATAGTTTCTCTGTGTAACACGAAATCACCTGTAAAGCTTTAAATCTTTTGTTCCTCTTCTCTAAAAACAAGAACTTTATCAATTTTTTTTTAGAAATAATCTCTAGAAGAAATACATAATCCAGGAATAATGATTTTGCTATAGAGAGTATTCCAAAATTAAGATTTCGGAAATAAGCGGATACTAATACTTTTAATCATCTTTGAGCAATGAAAATGTTAACTATATTTTGGTATTGCCTTTTTCATAGAGATTCAGCATGGCATAGAAGATAGCTGGTCTCAAAGGCTGCAAGACAGAGTTTCAAGTCCCATCTCTGACACATATTGGATATGTAACTATAAGTGAGTTAACTTTTGGGTGCTCTAGGCAATCCCTCTAATATTTGAAGTTACAGAGTAAGTGCTGATCAGCTTTGGTAGAGGGAGTTTCTTTATCAAGATGTTCCCTGTTAACATGGGCTCAGTAATGACTATACTAACCTGTCAGAGTTACACAACAAGAAAGGGATTTGATTGGCTAGTTATTATGTAACTCTGACAGGTTAGTGTAGTCATTACAGAGCCCTTGTTAATATCAACATACTGATGAAACCACAGATCTATTCCCTATATTTCACTCATACAGAGAATAGGATGAAAAATGAAATGAGATTTCATTCATATTATTGAGCTTTTTAAAACACATGAAGGGCACATAAAAGGGACATGTCAGAGGTGCATTAGTGTATAGCCTTAACCTAAGTAGGACTTAGTGCCAAGGGGACTAGCATTGAGGACCATGAAGAACACTGCAAATGGGAGAGATAAAACTGTCTGCCTCCTATTTATTGTTTTATTGTTGACTTTAAAATAAATCTAGCTTTGGTTTCTATATTTTCGTGTGGAGTTTGAGGCTGTTGCTTTCTGTGTCTGCAAGGGGCCTCTAAGGAACAATGTGCAACTTTCAGTACTTTTTATTGGGATTAGACATTTCTAAAGTCATTCTAAGAAGAGAAGCAGAAAACAGAATCACTGAAAATTGCTGACTTATGGGAAACACTGGCCAGTAGTATTTATTGAGCATACTTCAGGATGCTGAAGAACATTTCAAGATAGTAGGTTTCCATTTAGGAAATTACTGTGTTAATATCTAAAAGAAATGGCCTTAAGAGGCCAATGCAGTATCCCTTAATATCTAATAATAATAATAGCTTGCATTTATATCATGCCTTATGGTCAAAAAACACTTAACATACTAATGAGTCTCATTTTATCTTACTCGATTCTCACAATCGCACTGTGAAATTAGTCCTGCAAGTATTATTATTCCCATTCTGCAAATGAGAATCTGGGGCCCTGGGAGGTTAGGTAATGTTCTGAAGGTCAAACAGATACCAAAAGGAAGAGCTTTATCTAATGACTCCAGATATGATGTTGTTTAAAATACATGTGTGTTCAGGAAATATATATTTGTAGTTTATGTAAACAGCTATATGTCTCATTTAATATAATTATATTATTTATTTAATACAGTAACTACTGACTTCTGCTACTTCCAAAGCACTGTATTAGATGCTGAAGGGATACAAATATATGTAAAAGTATTTGACATATATGTATAGTTGACAGATAATTATCACCAATGTCTTAGATCTTAGAAAAACATTATTCTTTTAGAAATATTCTCACCATAGATTTGGCTCTCTGTTGTTAGAAACAAGGGATTGAAAAGGAAGCAGTAGACTAAATCTAATTCCCTCATTCCACTGTCAAAAAGTTGATTAGTGAAATTATTATCTGGGACTCTATTTTGTTCATTTTTAATTGCCTGACTTTTGCAAGAAAGCAAGAGAGCATAAAAGTTAGGTTAGCTGTATACTCATGCAGGGCATTGAAATTTCCTTTATTTAAAATTCCTCTGATTATAAACAAAACAGTGCCCTGCTGCCTTGGAAAAAAAATGTAATTGCTGGTTTGCTGAAGGTTTACAGGTTTGAGTTTGCAAGACTAGCACTCAAGAAGCTGTTTATTTCCACCTTGGTACTTTGTCTGCAGTTAGGGTACATGGCTAGCTGGCGAATGGCAGAATTGGTTGGTTATGTTCTTGTGGACTAAATAGTTGTTTCCCAAAGGTGTGCTTAAAACAGAGAGAAAAGTTAGTACATCTATATGCTCAGTTATCTGCTTTTCCCCTATAAAAATATGATCCTTTCTTCTATTTACCTGGGCATCAAAAATCTTCTACACTTGTATATAGCACCCTGACTCTTTGAGTTAACATCTACATAACTTGATAGTTTGTACTGTCTGTTCTCAGCCTCTACTTGTGAAAAAAAAATATCATGAGGAAAAAACTTTAGAGATGGGATCAAAACATACCCTCCATAAAGTCTGGTTGCTTTAAGGAGACATTTATTCATTCACTCATTCAAAAAATATTTATCAGGTACCCTCTAGAACTAAGTTCAGCTGAGGCAGCTAGATGGTGCAGTGGATAGAGCACTGGCCCTGAAGTCAGGAAGACCTGGGTTCAAATCCAGCCTCAGATGAAACGCTTGATACATACTAGCTGTGTGACCTTGGGCAAGTCACTTAACCCTGATTGCCTCACCAAAAAAAAAAATTAAAAAAAAATAACTAAGTTCAATTAACTGTGCTAGGAATACAAATGTATGGGGGTGGATGTCAGAGGGGTGTGTTGTGTGCAGACACATACTTCCTACTTTGTTGTCAACCACACTTAGGAGTAAAATAAGGATGAGGGCTATACCTAGGGAACTGGATATTCTCCTAATTGTTGCTTGCCAGGACAGTCTTTCTCTCAATTTCAGGTGAAGTAGAAAATGGATTTTGCTGATGCCTCATTTGGGCTTCTACTGCCTTCACACTGGTCCCTTAATCTGCTCTGCTACATTATGTCTATATATGACAAAGAACACTGTAGGTTCCTCATCAGTAGAAAGCATCTGTGATTCAAGAAACCACATAGGAACTCTCTCCAGCACCTTCCATGTCTAATTTTCTTAAAAAGAACATTGCTCCTAGAGGGTTTGTGAATCAAGAAATCCCTGTTTGTTGGCAGTAGGCTGTCAGTCAGCAATAGCATAAATAGTACTTGTCCAGCTTAATTATGTATTAATCCCCTTAATGCATTCTACTTTGCAGTAAAAACTGTTTTCCATCTCATTTTCACCTTTTCACTTTAGTGTAAAAGATGCCATCCATCCTGGAACATACCCTTTTTTTGGGGGGGGGGGGGCTTTTTGGTGAGGCAGTAGGAGTTAAGTGACTTGCCCAGGGTCACACAGCTACTAAATGTCAAGTGTCTGAGGCCGGATTTGAACTCAGGTCCTCCTGATTCCAAGGCCAGAGCTCTACCTGGAACATACTCTTGTACCCCATGTTAAAGTCCCTCTCTATTTCTTTAGCCAAAATCAGATTATACCCCTCCTTCCCTGACAAACTTTCCCCATCTTCCAATGGGAAAATCACTACTTACTCTTCTCATTTGTCATTGTATTTTGCCTAGACATCTCTTGTACATAGTCTCACCGCCTTTAGTCATGGTTGTTTGTGTGCTTGTGCCTCCACTCATTATATCACATACTTTTAAAGCACAGAATTATATATTTGCATCTATGTCTGTATCTGTGTTCATTATTTCTTGATCAATATATTTCACTCTTTATAAATATGTGTATAGCATGGTATATATATCTATATGTATATATAGATGTGTATATATTATATAATACATAATGCTTTATAAACATGTTATATGATACATACATTAACATATAACTATACATATATTATAAAACATTATATACAGAATATATATCTATATATATACTTAATAGCACACATAAATATGTATGCATTATCATGCTTTATACACAGGTAGTCCTATGTATGCAGGTGTACGTATGTATCATTTATGATAATAATGAAAATTAAAGAAAAAACTACCCTTTTCCTCTCACATAGTTAACCCACTTGAATTTCCCCTCTCATCACATATTTGCTTGGAATTTGTATATAGTGCTTATACTTAATCATTTAACTCATCTCTTTGGAAAATTTCAGCTCTGATTCACAAGGTACAATTTGATCTGCTTTTTAGAAGAACTTGAAGTTATATAACCAAACTTGATAAAAAACACAACAAAATATTTAACCAGAAATACAAAATTGTGAACTTTATAGATTGAATACTTTACTCATTCTGCTGTGCCAGAGAGTCTAGGTAAACTTGTGATTGAAGTAGCTCACTAGTTTGTTTTGCCTGCCAACCCATTAGCATTTGGTTTTACAAGGTTCACCTTATAGAAGCATTGTGCCTGTCATGGCCACCAGATAAACAGTGATATTTTGAGGTGTATTTGTATAGAAAGCTAATCTAAGCTTTAGTGTGAACAATATTAATACTTAAGGACTTAGAGAATCATAGAATCATAGAGTTAAAAGGAATCTTAGATATTGACAAATCCAACCCCCTTATTTAACAGATAAGGAAATGGAAATGGAGGGAGATTGAATGATTTGCCCAGGCCACATAGCTATTAAGTGACTAAGATAGAGTTTGAACTCCAGTCAGGTCTTTCTGACTCTATATCCAGTGTTAACACCATGTTGCCTCTGGTATTTAAAAACTTCACTAGAACTGTGACCTCACTGGATAGATATCCATTAGCTGATATAGATGTAGATTTCTCATCCTATAGAAGTCTTTTCTCTTTCCTCCCATAAATGCTTTAGTAGTCACACAACATGTCAAGGGCCTTCTTCCAAGTCTTTTAACATTCCACTGACACTAGTACAATAAACACATTCTATTATTTCTCACTTTTACAATGACTTCATGACCAGACCAAGATTTTTCCTAGTTATACATCTCTTGGGTAATATATCTTATACTATTTTTTATAAATAAATTATCCTTAATAAATTGGAAGACATTGCAAACTGCAAGTAAGATATTACTGTTATTCAATCATATTAATTATAATGATACCTAACATTGATTTAGTACTCTGCACTTCATAAAGTATTTTCATTTACATTATCTCATTTGATTCATACAGTAGCCCTATGAGGTAGACAGGGAAGGTCTTATCCACATTATAGTGTTACATATATGTAAACTTAGAGAAAATATGATGCAATGGAAAGAGCCCATTTGGGAGTCAGAGGACTTGAGTTCAAATCTAGGTCTGTCACTTTATGACAGGCTAACCTTGGGCAAGTCACTTAACTTCTCTGGGTCTCAATTTCCCCATTTGTAAAAGAGAAAGGATCGGGTTAGATGACCCCTAGAGTCCATTCCAGTTCTAAATGTATGATTCTGTATTCTTAGAGATTAAGTGACTTGTCTGGGGTCATAAAGACAAGTCCTAGAGTTGAAACATGTTCTTTCTTACTTCTAGTCCAGAACTATGGGTGTCTAGTCCAAATCTATCATTTTATAATTGAGAAAACTGAGTCTCAAGTAGTTTAATCTTCTTGGCCAAGGTCATATGGATGGTAAGAGTTAGAGGTGGGATTTGGATGCATATTGTTCAATTCTATAGCTAGTGTCACATTGCCTTTTGTTCATACATCCAAGTAATTTCTGGATACACCTCCCACATACTGAATTTAAGTTCTCTCTTGTAACAAAGAAAAGCATAAAAAAGGAAACGCAACTGACATTTTAACGGAATCTTATAGCATATGAAACATTCTGCTGTAAAATTTCTAAAATCTCAGCCCAGAGGAAACAGGTCTGTGTCATTATCCTGTCTCCAAGACAATTATTTTTTTTTAAGATACTCAGAATTTGGCTTCCTTTCAGTGGCCTTAAACTGTTATGTTGTTGTTCATTTGTTTCAGTTTTGCCTGACTCTTTGTGACCCCAGTTGGGATTTTCTTGGCAAAGATACTTCAGGGGTTTGCCATTTCATTCTCCAACTCATTTTACAACTGAGGAAACTGAGGCCCAGGGTCACATAGCTAGTAGTTTTCTAAGGTTAGATTTGAACCCAGGAAAATGAATCTTCCTGACTCCAAGCTCTACATTTCTACAGTCCTTATTTATATTGTTTTTCTATATTTGTTGATTTTACTTTGAATCAGTTCATTTATGTTTTCTCTTTTTTAAAAAATGTAACTTTTTAATTGAATCACAAGCTGATCAATGTCTATTTACAATAATATATACAATTTAGTTTGGGGCATAAAGAAATATTAACACATAAAAGCAAGTCAAATTCCTGCTCCCCAAACTTCAGTTATAAGCCCTTGGCTTATTTTAACTTTGTCTTAATTTAAGTTTGTTTTTTCTTACCAGTGTTAAGTAAAAAACAACTTTCATTTACATATAGATTTTGATGACAGTTTGAAGTCTCTCAGAGATTATGTTCAGCTCTAATTTGATTTCTGATGTTCAGTTTTGACATGAAAAGCTTTTGCAGCTCTCTTTTCCTGTAGTTATCATTAATTATTTTTGTTACTTCTAATTTCCTTAATGAAAGAACCTTATATTTGAATGTGTTCTGTTCATTTCAATTACAAATTCTATTCTTTACTGGGAAAAAGAAAAAAAATCAGATTACAGGCATTGAATAAAGTGTGTGCATGTGCATGTATAAGTATAACTCTAGAGCTGAATGACACCTTAGGGAGTATTTATTATGCACCCTTTATTTTATAATTGAGAAACTAAGGCCCACCAAAGTTAAGTAACTTGCCCAAGGTCATAATGGGAATAAGTGGCAGAGCTGGGATTTGAATACAGATCCTCTGAGTCCAAAACTAGCACCATTTCCACTGCCCCACAATGCCTATGTATTTAACTCCTTGTCCATAAATTGTAAACTCCTCAAGGGCAGGAACTATTTCACTTTTGTTTTTGTATTCCCTACAATGCCTAGTATAATGGGTATTTTTAAAACTGCTTGTTGATTGACATATAGTTGGAAATACAATGGAGTGATGGATTTATAAGTCATATTAACCTATGCTTGAAATCTAGCTCATATTCTTTACTACTTTTGATACCGGGAAATGACTTTTCTTCTCTGAACCTCAGTTTCTTCATCTATAAAGTGAATATTTTGGACTAGATGCCCTCACAGGTCCACTCATACTCTAAATCCTGTGATACTATGATGATAATAGAAATACAGTAGAATTAGGAGAATTAGAGAAGTCCTTCTGGTTTTAATGGCATACACTCAGTGTTCATGATAACAGGAACATACCATATTGTTCTACCTCACAATCACCCCAAGTCCTTCATTGAAACTTTCTAACGTGACTAGAAATGACGGAGAGAAAAACATCTGGCAAGGGTAGGCATAAATTATGAATCTTGGAAATGTTATATGAAGGGCATAGGGAGCAGCAAGGCAGATGGATATACATCTGTTTCAGCACATGACTGAGCTTAATTACAAATAGGGAGTCAAAGTTTGGTCCAATTCATGGTCAAAATAGCTCCCCATTTCCCATGCATAGTTCCCATTTTCTGTGTGTTATTTATCTTTATAAATGTACCTGGGTGGCACAGTAGATAGAGTACTGGGCCTAGGGTCAGGAGGACTTATCATGAATTCAAATCTGACCTCAGACCCTTAATAGCTGTGTGACCCTGGGCAAGCCATTTAATCCCATTTGCCTCAGTTTCCTCATTTGTAAAATGAGCTGGAGAAGGAAATGGCAAACCACTCTAATATCTCTTCCAAGAAAACCTCAAATGGAGTCATGAAGAATCAGATGCAATCGAAAAAACGACTGAACAATAGCAACATCCTTATAAGTAACCCTTTACACTCATGTTTTTTTCTCTTTTTTCTCAGACTATGGGCAGAAATGAGTTTGGTTTAATGGTTATTCCTACGTGTAGGGAAGTGGAAGCATGCATACCATTACCTCCATGATTTTTTGTTTTTTTGATCCTTCTTATCATGGCAAAACATTTCCATATGGGTTCTGTACATTTTCTTCTCATTTATTCTAGGCTGCTAGAGACCTGCCTTTTGAATGCTGGCAAGGCTTTGAAATTCCTCAGGTTCCTAATAGAGGAGGGAGGGGAACTCCACTTTGTGGCTGGGTCCTTTTTTATAGGATTCATTTCCAGTGCTTCTTATTGAGGTGTTCTGTAGCCCTATATCTTCCATAATGATCAGTTTGGGAATAGAGTAACTGTTCATAAAAGTCCTATAGGCAGGGCAGGTCACTGGCTACTGAGAGAACAATTTTCTTTTGGAGCAGTTCCAGAAAATTACTTAACTCCATTGCTGTTAGAGATGGGTTTTGAAACAATTCCAGCTTGGGCCTCAGTGACATTTCAATGTTGCCAAACTTGCTTAGTAACTTCCTGAACTAGCACATCACTACTCATGATAGCATTAAAGGCTTTGGCTAGGATAAAATGTACAGTGCAAAGGCCTTGATGTTGTTCTCTGTACTTGAATATGAGAATGACTACAGTTAAATACCACAAATTCCTTGTTGTCCCACATAGGATGGAAAACATTTTTGTGACCATTTAGGAATTCTCATTGTTGGGGTTATTAGATAGTCTACTTTTTAAAGAATTCATTCAAAATCCATTTAGTCCAGTACTGAACAGAGAATCCTTATTCTGATGAAACTTCTTGGTCATCATTATGAATATCATTTGTAATTGCCATGTCATTGTGTAGAAATACTAATTAATACTTGCCATAGGCTTTTAGAGAATGGAATTTGTTGTGATTAGTATCATAAATCAAATCAAAGTTCTTTGGTACTAAAATGCCAAGGTTTTATAATATTAGAAAGTCAAGTTTTATTAGGTTAACACATAGGACTTCTTTGGATCAAGGGTACTTCATGTTGGTTTTCAATTAGATAAATAGTTTATTTAGAGATTTAAATCTGGTTGAGATTCATAATGTAAAGAGGCATCATTTCATTGGGAATCATAAAGACCTGAATTTAAATTCTACTTACTAGCTTTATCATTTGGGCAAGTGACTTAACCTCATTAAGCTTCAGTTACATCAAGTGAAAAATGGAGGTGAATGATTTCAGCTCTAATTCTATGACCCTACGAGCAAAGAAAATTGTAAGGTCGGAATGTTACCCTTCAAGGCCAGAAGATTCCTTAATATAATGAAATGGTGGTAGCCACAGATCTTTAGCTGGATAAGCCAGGGAAAATTGTTGAGTTGGGCTAGGTTTAGCTTATAAGGTTTTGTTTTTTTTTTTAATGCAGGAAGCTCTGTAAGCATAATTATCAAGGAGGATTTCTCAGTGCTATTGCTGGAATTAAATGACATAGTAAGATGATAATTTTCCTGTTAGCACTAATTAGGAAAATAATAATTTCCTTAATAAAACAGGTCAGATAATATTACCTAGGTATTTAAAAATAATGAATTAATCCATGTTGACTCTGACAAAATTCCTAATGTTAATATGTTAGCATAATAATCTAAAGTGCCCCCCCTTTATTTACTTCTCTTCAAAAGAATCAAATTATCACTGTTGAGAGTACCACCTCTACTGAAAGAGAGCACAGCCCCTCAATGCTCTAGCAAAGGGATTTTAATGAATTGTTTTGACCCTTGAAATTCAATGACTGACCAACCTTCTGATGATGTGGCTTTACATACTTAGATAAGCTGGTTTGGAAATGATAGACACATCATTGTCAGAAATATAGTGTGGTGAGACTTAATGTAGCTCATACCTTCTCCAGCACAGGACTTAAGAATGATCTTCCACCCCACCCCCATGGGGAAACATCAGAATAGGACTCTAGTGGAAATATTAATGTATGGTGTTATAACATGGTGTTATGGTGTTAGACAGGTATATGGTGTTAGGTTGATTAGTTTAGAAAGAGTACATGACTTGGAATTAGTAGATGAGTTTGATTGTAAGAATCAACTTAAAGTCAGCTTCTTCATACATAAAATGAGTACCTATCTATCATCAGACATTTATTAAAATCCTACTACATACCAAGAACTGCCCTTGGTACTGGGGATACAAATATTAAATGAAACATGCTCAAGCTCAAGGAGCTTACCTTCTATCTGGGGAGGTAATATGTATTTATATTAAGATATACCCAATAGATTCAAAGCAAATACAAGGTAATTTTGTGGAGGAGGTTGTGGGAATGACCTTATTGAAGCTATAGTATTGGAGTTATAGCCATGAAAACCTGAGTTCATACTTGGACCAATGTACTTACTAACTGTGTGACCCTGGGGAAGTCACTTATCCTATCTTGACCTCATTTGTCTCATCTTTTAAAACAGAGGTAATAATAGCACCTACTTCATAGGGTCATTGTTAGGACCGAATGATATGTAAAGTCTTTGTAAACTATAAATTGCTATATAAATGATGACAGTTTTCAAGAAGTTGCATTTAAAATGAACCTTGAAGGAAATTAGGGATTATAAGAGGTAGAAATAAAGATAGAGTGCAGTTAAGTTGTGAGGGATAACCCTATAAAGGTATAGAGAAAGAAGATGGAATGTTATGGATGTGGAACAGCAAGAAAGCCAGTTTGGCTGGGTCAAAGGGTACATAAATGGGAGTAATGTATGATGAGGCTGGGAAAAACTGGTTGGAGCCAGATTGTGAAGAGCTGGGAATGTCAGAAAGATGAGTTTATATTTGATCCCAGAGGTAATAAGGAGCCACTAAAGTTTATTGAACAAGGGCGTGTCTTGGTCAAACTTGTGCCTTAAAAATATCATTTTGGCAGTAGTGTGAAGGATAGATTACAGAAGAGAGAAATTTTGAAGCTGTGAGAGCAATCAGGAGGCTATTGTAATCCAGATGAGATATGATGAAGGATTAAATGAAGGAAAGGAGAGAGGAAGGGAAAGTTGGATAGGGTTGATTTGTATGTAGAATAAATGAGATGACAACTGGTTAATATATATGATCAGAGAGCTTGAGGAGTAGATCATGACTCAGTCTCATGCAAGATTATGACCAGAAGGAAGAGCAATATATGTTACACTACTTACCTCAAAACTTTTTTTGAAGAAAACATTTAACACATCTTAGAGTGCTATATAAAAGTAATAATAATTATTGTGATTTTATTAGCTGTAACTAAATGTGAACTCTAACATAGTTCTAACAAACTCTAACATAAATATGAACCATGTTATATTCTTTTTTTAATTTTTTGTTCCATTTTAAGTTCCAAGCTGCCTCCCTCCCTCCTTACCCTGCACTAGAAAAGACCACCATTTGACATAGATACATATATGTGTGTATACATTATATACATTGTATACATACATGTTTAAAATGTAAATGTATATACATTATATATACATGTATGTGTATATACATTGTATACATATATATGTAAAATCATACTATGCATATTTCTATTTATCAGCTCTTTGTCTGGAGGTGAATAGCATTTTCCTTCATAGCTCCTTTGTAGTTGATCTGATTATTTATGATACTCCAAACAGTTTAGCTGTTCGCAGTTATTATTGGAAAGATACTGCTATTAACTGCATCCATTGTTTTCTTGGTTCTACTCATTTCAGTCTTTATTATTCATGCAGATCTTTACATGTTTTTCTAAAATCAACCTGCTCATCATTTCTTATAGCACAGTGGTATTGTGACACAATCATATACCACAACTTGTTTAGCCCTTCCTCAATTAATGAACATCTACTCAATTTCCCATTCTTTTCCTCACAAAGAGAGTTGCTATAAATATTTTAGAACATAAAGGTTCTTTCCCTTTTTCCCTAATCACCTTGAGAAACAGACCTAATAGTGGTATTACTGGGTCAAAGAGTATACACAGTTTTCTAATTCTTTGGGCATAATTCTAGATTGCTCTTCAAAATGTTTGAATCAGTTCACATTTCCACCAACAGTGTATATGTCCCAATTTTTCCACGTCCCCTCCAATATTTGTCATTTTTCTCTTCTATTATTTTAGCCAATCTGGTGAGTGTGAGATGTCTCAAAGTTGTTTTAATTTGCATTTCCCTAATTAATAATGATTTAGAGCATTTTGTCATATGACTCTGTGTGTATGTGTATGCCTTTGATTTCTTTATCCAAAAACTACCTGTTCATATCCTTTGACTAATTATCAATTGTGGAATGACTCATTCTTACAAATTTGACAAAGTTCTCTATATATTTGAGATATGAGACTTTTATCTGAGAAACTGTCTACAAATTTTTTCCCCCAGTTTTCTGCTTTCCTTTTAATGTTGGTTACATTGGTTTTATTTGTACAAAACTTTTTTAAAATTTGAGGTAATCAAAATGATCCATTTTACATCTTACAGTGTTCTCTATCTCTTATTTATTTGCCATATTCTTAATAAATGATATACTAGAGGTATATATGAAATTCTGACTTAAGAGTTACAATTTCACATGTTAAAAATTCTCAAACACTCACTAATTAGAGACAACCAATTTATAATTGTGTGTTTTTATTTACTGTCCTTGTTTGACAAATTACTTGAAATAACTTTAAATCTTGTTGACTATATATCTGCATGTAAATATAGATACATATATTCAGTTGGGAAAGTAATTAATCATCATGGTCATTATTGAACAGAACATTTTTCAGCCCCTATCTGCTCGTGATCTCTGTTGCAAACTAGACAAAATGAATTAAGCATATTTAGTTCTTGTTCTTTAACTATAACCTAACTATACATTATCAGAGTCTGCATGTGTTTTTTGGCTCTGAGTTTCATGAATTAGATTTTGGCTTTTAGGAGAGAAGTGTCACTGACTGCTTGTTTTGAGAAAATGTGGCAAAGGGTTTATGTTAAGGCTGCTGATGCAAGTCAAAAATGAGGAAAATTGCACTATAGCTAGAGTACACAGAAAGTGTTTATATTGGTTTCTGCATCAAGAGAAGGGAGAAAAAAAAATCAATCTGTTAATGATTTCATGTTCAGCCATGGTATTGAAAAGACTGAAGTATGGTGACAACATAGATTAGTAAAGTAAGGTTGACAAGCTGGTTTTGTTGGGAATATTACTCCCTGTCTGTCCCTCGAGACAACCTAGCAAAAAATAATCTGCATAACATAAAGACTATTTATATAACCCTTAGAGAAGGCAAGCATGTCTCTGGTTTTTCCTAAACTATGGCAGTATGGCAAAGAGTTTAGGCAGTCTGGACAAAGCTGAAGAACTGAAGGCAGGTAACTCTTTTGGAAAAGTGTTTCAGAGGATTGCAGGTGAAAGCAGAAGACAGCAAATATCAATGTGGAACTATCAATTAGGGGAGGTACAGGTTGTGTATAGGTCTATTTTAAATGGTCTCCGGTATTGAATAGTACACTGAATAGGAACTTTTTGGTGGTCCCACTCACTTTGGAGGGGTTTGAGTTATGGCAAGGGTAAGTTTGGCAGGGGCAATTTGAAGGGACTTATGGTTCATTAATTTCCATGTTCTCCAGGATCCTATTCAGCTGATCTGTCAGCTCAGAGTGATTATAGTACTCTTCACCTCATTCATTTTCACCTCAGTTCTCTGGCTTTTCTATCAATCATTTACTGATGGTTACTGGTTATTTTCTGTTAGCATTTGAAAGGTCTTTAAACAAGGGAGAGATCCCAGAGTGACTTCCAGCTTTTAGTTTTTAGGATTGCTGTGTATGATGACAAAGTCAGGAGTAAGCATAAAGGATGTGGAAAGGATAAACAGGTTATGTGGACAGAGTGTGGGGAAAGGGTAGGAGGGGAAAAGAGCAGCAGCTAAGAACACTGGATACTAAAATATTTACTGAAGCACAAGAACTATGAGTGTGTGTGTGTATGTGTGTGTATGTGTGTGTATGTGTTTTCTGTTTCTTTTAATTTTTTGCTTTTCCTTTTGCTGACCTTGGCCCAGCTTTTATTTACACAGTATTCATTAGTAATTAGCCAAATCAAGGACTGTGACATTGTGAAGAGCAGGATGGATTGGATGTCTGGAGAACTGGGGCTTGAATCCTAGCTGTGTTTCCATGTGACTTAGGCAAGTCCATTAATCTCTCTGGGTTTCAGTTTCTTCATCTACATAATGAGCATGCTGGACCAAATTATCTCCAATGTCTCCCCCAAACCCAAGTTGAGTGATGTATAATGTCAATTAGGATCATAGGTCTAGAGCCAGAGTTGGAAGAACCACATGGACCATCTGGTCCAACACCTTTATTTTGTAGATGAGATGTCCCAGGGAGCTTAAGAGATTTTCCCAAGGTCACAAAGATAATAAGTATCAGTGGTAGAATTTGAACCCAGGTTTTTGACTGCAGAGTCACTGCTTTTTTTTTCCTCTGTAACATGTTTATATATCACTTTTAAAATATTTTAAAAATTCATAAAACATTGAATATGACAGAATCTTAAGAGGTCATTAGTGATCATCAGTCAGGTAATAGGTAATCTAACTGTGAAATATAGTTGTTTCATGTATTTTTTGTTAACTCTAAGGGCAGTGGATTCATACTTTTCTTGAGTGGTTTGTATCCTTGCTGATATCTATGATTTAAACAGAAATAGAATCTTGCTTCAGTTTAAGCCCATTTCTTTTTGATTCCTACCTCTGTGGGAAAAAAAAATGGGTAGTCACTGTCCTTCAAATCAATCATCTTTATTCCTAAGGGTCCTCCAAATTCACTCTTAAATGGAAATGCCAAAACTAAACTCAATATCTTCCCCTTTATAATAAGAGTGATCAGTGTTTTGTTTAAAGAAATATCTTATGATTCTTTCATGATGATTTTATGTTAATCATTTGATTTCTTTTAAATACTACATTGCTGATTTATTCAACCTGAGGATCTGTAATAACTCTGACTTCTTTTCTGTTAGTTGTGCATTACTAAATATAGAACATTCCTGTTAGCTCTTTAAAATTACATTCACATTTTAATGGAATGAAGTATCATGAGTCTTGGAGTTGGGGCAGGAGGCATTGCCTCATCCCAAGGAAAACCTGCTTTTTGGAGAAACTTCTTTTTTGTAATAGCCAGTCAGGGACCCTATTTGGATGATCCATTAATTAGATGCTAGCTTTCAGTCTTCTCTTGATTCATTAGGCCCTGATATCCCAGCTTTCAGGGTAGAAAGGATGTATCAAGTTGTTGAATTTCGAGCTGGTAGGCACGTAGGATTTAATCTAGTCCAACTCCATGTTAGAGGTAATGAAACTGATGGCTAGAAAAGTTGGATGACTTATGGTCACTTAGCAAAATCTGAGCTTGAACCAATCTTCAGTAATTCTAGACCTAGTGCTCATTCATAATTCCCCTCTCCTCCCATGCTCTAGGAAGGAAAGAATGGAGGAAGGGAAAGGGAAAAAAAAGGGAGACTATTATGTGCCAGGTACTATTCTAAGTCTTTTACAAATACTTCATTTAGGCCTCACAACAACACTGAGAGGTAGGTGCTATTATGATGCCCATTTTATAATTGAGGAAACCGAGGCAGACAGAGCTCAAATGACTTGCCCAAGGTCACACAGTTAGTAAGTATCTGAAGACTAATTTGAACTCAGGTCATGTTGACTCCAGACCCAGCACTCTATCCACTGCTCCATAATATATCAGTCTCTGAATGGAACATACTATAAAATACAATTAGGATAAACATATTAAAATATGTAAAAAAAATCACAGTTTATAAACTGCAAGTGTCTTATGGTTGAATCTTTGTTCTTAACACCAATTATAGGTCACTATTCTTTACATTTTCATAGTATTGTAGGATCATAGATTTAGAGCTGGAAAAAATTTTAGAGGTCAGCAATTACAACATCCTCATTTTACAGATGAGGAAACTGAACCTCAGAACAGTCAAATGTTTGTCCAAAGGTACATAAATAATAAGTGGAATTTCTTTTTCCCTCTTGCCAATCTTGTTCTACTAGGTTTTATCCTTTGTGTTAGTTCAATTTTCATTTTCTTGCTTTGTATTTCGTTGTCAATACAGTATTGTTTCAATCTTCTGGAATTCACTTCTCCAGCCACAGTTGTGTTTATTGGAGTTCAGGTCTAGGATAAATAGTTATATTTTATTTTTTACCCAACTCAGTCATTGCAGAGCCTACTTTACATTTGGTTACTGGCGATAGACATGGAGAAATTCCTTCTAACTCCTTGATTTCTAGGCAGAAAACAAACAAAAAATAAAACCTACCGTTACTGGACTTGATTGGCTCCATCTTTGGTTTTCAACTCTTATTTCCCCTTTATCTAGGGATTTCCACACTTTAAAAGACCTCTTGATTTGATCTACTTGCAATACATTTTGCTGGTGAGATTGTCTCAATTGACTCTTCTCTTGATAGTAAAAGACAAACAAACAAACAAAACCAGTTCTTCCATTAATGGCTTATGTGTGTAATGAAGTGTACAACTGAAAAGCCACTCTGAGCTTGAGCTCCCCCCTCCATCCTGTTTACAATATAATTTATCTTGCCAGAGTTGAATTTATTCATTTTGAATTCTTGCTTCATGATGTTTTCCAACCCTACCATCCTTATCTATCAGCTCCAGTCAATATTGGATAACTTTTCCTGTTGTCATCTGTGGTATCCATATACTTTGCTTTTTTGTGATGGGGGACATGTTATGCTTAGGGTTGAATCCATGAGACTACATTGTTAGAGGATAATTGTAAATGTATGGACAGGCAAGAATATCAATATAGTCTTATTTCTACAATTTAATGGTTCAGCATCATTTCACCACATGAACCATTTTGCCAACTCAGATTATCTGGTACATCTAGTAATATTATCAATCCCTCCTTACCTCTAATGTAACTTCATTCTTTCTAATCAATCTCAAAATGATTTAAATCTTCTTCAATTTCTTTCTTATTCATTACTTTTTAAAAAATACTTATTTTGTGTAATAGCTTTCCTTAATCAGTGCATTTTGATTACAAAACATTTTTCTTCATTTGATCTTCACAACAACCCTGAAATTAATTTCATTAGACCAAATTGTTTTGGACTAAGACCAGTTAAAATAATCCTCAACTAATTCTTTTCCTACTCTGGATTGATATAATGTAAAGAAAAATAATGACAAAGAATGGAGATGTTTCTTCATAATAGTTTCATTTTTTCATAAAGTTTAACCATTCCAAATGTTTAAATATAAAGGTGTTGTTAAGTAATTACCTGAATTTTTGTTTAAAAAGGGAACATCAAAAATGAGAAAATATCACACATACTATATCTGATTTGTACCCTTTTAGGGGCATTGAAATATCACACAGACGGTCAGCCCACAGAAATCTGTTCTTTTCTATCTATAACCTACCCTTGGTAATTACAGCCTACTTACCAAACCTCTCTGTAGTTTTGATCAGTGATTTACAGCTTATTATTTTTTTATGATAAGTTTATTTCTTTTTGAAACTTTGCTATGATTTAATAGGTATAGGCAACCTCCCCATATTATAAACTGAATCCTCTAACAAAATGCCATTGTTCCATTTTTTTTTCTTTTTTCCATCATCAAGCATTTGTTTTTTTTTTTTTCCTGCCATCTCTCTCCTACCCCTTTTTGGGGAAAAATAAGAAAGAAAAAACAATAAAAGAAATACAGAACCCTTTTATCATATAAGTATAGTCAAGTAAAACAAATTGCCACATTGACCATATTCAGCTATGTGTTTCTTATTCTGTAGCGTAGTCCATCATCTTTTTCTCACGAGGTGGGCACCATTCTTTATCAATCATCATCAGTCTTCTGGAATCGTTGTTGATTAGTGTGATGATCAATGTTCTGGTGAGTCTCTTTGCTTTTACCTAGATTGAGTCTTAGGTACCAATCTATTATTGGAATATTATTTGATATCTTTTTTGCTTGGAAAGACCAGCAAGCCATCTACATTATGAAAAAAAAATAAACATAAGTTCTATTTTACAGAACAGATATTCATTTGTATTTTTTAAAGCTACAAGTTACCCTAATAATAGTTACCAAGCTATGGATATGTATGACAGGAGAAAAGTAGATACACTAGTCATCTGTTGAGGATAAGACACAACAGATGGATCATACCAAAGTTAGTAAAAGAACAAGGCCTTAGTGTAGTGTTTTCACAGTTAAATTAATTGATTAATTAATTAATGGCTAAGTGTTTAAATATGTGACACTTATTAAAGGTTCACTATGTGTCAAGCATCGTTCTAAGTGCTGGAGATGCAAATAGGAAAGTGTCATGATCGTTGCCCTCAAGAAGCTTACTTTCAGGTACTAAATAGATGTTTAGTAGAGCCTTTGGGAAATTGGTTGACATAACCTTTCTGGTAGCAACACTGGTAGATATTTGATTATGTAAGGGTAGGAAGGACAGGATAGGTTTGTGCGCCATGGCAAGACAAATGGCAAGGGGATGGCCAAGATAATGGCTAGCTAGATGAAATGCACCATGTGACACTTAACAATCAGGAGAGCACCAGTTCCCGGGTGAGAGTTCCAGACTTGTAAAAGTATAGTACTCCAGAGGATAGTTCCCTGTTCAGAGAGAGCATCAGTAAAGTAGACAGCAAGGTCAAATATTCCAGGTTATGTACAAAAGATGGGGCTAGTGACAAGAAGATAGCCATTTACAGATCCTTTTTGAAAGATTCATGGGAAAATGCTGACAAGAATCATGCAAGATGCAGTATGTAGGAGTGTTGGTATTCCTTGTTGGTAGAATCACCCTGAACAGTGAAATCAGATCTTTCTAAATACTGAAGTATCAGAAGTTACTGCAGTACATCTAGTATTATCAATGTAGGAATAGGAAATAATAATGGAAAAAAATTGTCTTAATTAGATTTAGTTATTTCATGCCTGTAATGCTCTCCCTCCTCCACTCTAAGTACTGACTTCCCTGACTTCCTTTAAATTCCAACTAAAATTCCATTTGCTACAGGAAGCCTTTCCCAACCTATGTTGATTCCAGTGTTTTCCCTCTGTTCCAATTTATCCTATCTTTAGCATGATTTGTATAGATTTGTTTGCATATGTTTCCCCTATTGTGTTGTAAGCTCCCTGAGGGCAGAGACTGTCTTTTGTCTCTTTCTGTATTCCAAGCACTTAGCACACTGCCTGGTATACAGTAGGCACTTAATAACTGTTAACTGGATTAAAATTCAATTAACAAATAAAGATTTTTTTCAGCACCTTTAAGATTTCTAAAATCAGTTGCATTTTTTAGTTAGGTAGTAAACACTATATCTGATATTTGAAGAATAATTTTTTGGTTCCTCTTTTATATACAGATACATTTCACACACACACATACACACACACTCACAAATACACACACACCATACATACATATATGTAGAAATGGATATAGATATACATGCATTTGTATATCTATAGCTATATATATTCACATTTGAAAAATATGATGATATTTCTTATGATTTGCATAATATTATCATATTACTGTTGACTACCCTAATGTAATTGTGATGTATTTCTCAGAGAAGGAAGATGAAATTAAATTAAACTAATAATTTATCATAGATTTGACTAAATCCATTGGGACATAATATAATCAACAATGGGGAAAACATTTTGTAAAATTATTGTAGAACTTTAATACTTGACTTTCTTAGGATAATAATCTTTTTCTAGAATTTATTTATTTTCTTCCTGGTTTCGTTATTCTGGTCCTTAGTCTTAAAATTCCATTTTTGTTATAGCTACTATTGCTCTTTTTGTATTTTCTGTAGTAGAGTAGGGGAAAAAGTTATGATTCTCTCATTTGTTTAATTTATAGTTCTTTTATAAGATACAGGATCATATATTTAGAATTGCTTGGGACCTTAGCAGTAATTTAGCTATACTCTCTCATTTTACACAAGAGGAAAGTGAATCCCAGAAAGGGATGACTTTCCAAGGTTATATAGGTAGTAAGTGGATATTTACAAAATTTTCACTAAAATACATATATACACACATATACATACATTCACATATGCACATATACATACATAAATATATAGTCTGTTTTAGCAGGTTGCAGTATGAATGCTGTTGCCTCCAGTTGACTCATCATTATTTTTATTTCATTCTATGAGTGTTTATTGAGCACCTACTATGTGTCAGACCACAAGGATACAAAATCAAAGTTAGGATATGCCATACTCTCAAGAAACTTGCATTATATTAGGGGAGCTTCACTGCTGAATTGACCCAATTAACATTCATCCTCAGGAAACTTTTGGTATACTCTTGCTTTTGTTGTCCAATTTATTCTTCTTTCCATATTCTGTGGATAACAGAGTGTTATTGACTTTTCTTATTTCCTTTTTTTTTGGTTGCTGACATCCCTTAGTCACTAAGACTGAACTATTCTCTCTACATGTAGCTTTAATATCAAAACATGAGTATTCTCGGAATTAAACCTACAGAAAGGCCAATTCTGTTGGTAGTTTTCTTCAGTGCACTTGACCTTTCTCTGCCCCAAGTTTTTTTTTTTTCTTCAGGTTTAGTAGCTTTTCTAAAATGCCCTTTCCCTGTTCTTCCATTAGCTTCTTTCCTTAGCTAGTTGAATACAACCTTGCAAGGTGTTTGAGAAGCATAGAATTGCTCCTGGGAGCCACAGTCACCTGGCTTGTCTATAGGTAGGTACAGGATTTATCCTTTTGTGTTGTTTACTTATTTTGTAGTAATTCACCATATCACTAGCCCTCTTTTTAGCCCTGGAAATTAAATCCATTTCTTTCTTCCTTTTTCTTTTCTTTTTTTTTTTTTTGGTGAGACAATCGGGGTTAAGTGACTTGCCCAGGGTCACACAGCTATTGTCAAGTGTCTGAAGCCAGATTTGAACTCAGGTCCTCCTGACTCCAGGGCCAGTGCCACTGTGCCACCTAGCTGCCCCTAATTACATTCATTTCTGAAGGCTCCCACAGCCCCTTGGCATGAAGTCTGCTTCTAAGAAATGTGCAGTTTTAGTTACTCAGTTGCCATTTGCTGGTGACTTGCACATACCATTCACTAGTCTGGAGGCAGATTAAAAAAATAGAGTTGAATAACCTAACAGGCCATTTTAGCCATCTTTATTAGCCATTAGTTAACCACTTGCTTTGGAAAACCTTCCTAAAGGAAAATCTCTAGGACAAAACATCAATGAAAGGTTGTACTAAAATGCTTCTTGTAGGGTAGGGGTGGCAGTGTTCCCTGCTTATTTCAGTATAAAGAAACGACACCTATACTTACACAAGTTTGCTTTTTCTTCCTCAGAATATTTTATTTTTGTCTTCATGAAGAAATGGACTCCATTCAAATTTTTTTAAACTTCAAACATTGCCAAAGGCTGCTAGCAAGCGAACTTGTTTGATTTTAAATTCCTCAGATGACGATACACAATTGTTGACCTTTCTGAAATTGGCATTCTACTGCTGAAGGGAAAACAAAGGCATTCTCTTTCAAAACTAAACACAAAATTGTACCATTAAATTGAGTGCTGGAATTTGAAGACATTATACCAGGATATCATAATAAGAATGACAAGTTCAAAGTTAATTTTTAACCATGGGATATTAAAGAGAAGGGGCTCAATGATACTACTTCTTTCAAATGTTATAATTATGTTTTTCTTCCATTGCTCCAAATTCAGTTTTACTCATTTTTTTATGGATGGCTCCTACACAGAATAAATGATGTCATGTAAACCACAAAAAACTCAGAATAGCTCAAAAAATATGATAGGGTACACTCTTGTGGAGGCTCACAAAATTTACCAATCAGCATCTCATATATGATTTAACTAACTGAGATCTCCTTATGATTCCCCCAAATCATAAGCTATCAATGGCCAGTGGTAAAATGGGGTTATTTAAAATAACTGAAGCCATGCAAACATTGCATTGAAAAAATGTTCTGTATAATTGGCATTCCAATGCAATAAGTTCCTTGAAGGTAGACTATCATTTTTTGTCTTTGTATCTTAGCACAGTGCCTTAAGGATAGACTTGATGTATGATTTTGTTGGCATAGGGAACTCCCAGTGAGGAGACTTCCTCTAGCAATGCCATTTGACAGCTGCTGTTCAACTAAGCCTTAGAGTTGTCTGGGGCACTGAGAGGTTAAGTGCCTTTTCAACTAACACACAGCCAACATATGCCAAAGGGAGGATTTGAACTCTGATCTTTTTGACTCCAAAGCACAGCTGTCTGCAATGCCATGCTCTCGTTCCACCTTACACATAGTAGACACTTAATATATGCTTCCTGATTTATTGATTCACTGAGTATATAAAGATCTGCATGCAGTATAGCAGCACACAAAAGACTAACAGGAAAGGGACTAGAATAAAGCACTGTCTTGGAGTCAGGAAAACTTAAATATGATTCCCACCTCTGACACATATTAGCAGTGTGCTTAATCTTTTTAGGCATATATGGCTTCTCTACATTGTAGAAGAAGTTTCTCATTGTGAAGTCTAAAGAAATCTTGAGTATGGTTTAAAACATGTGTAAGCTAGCCTTTTTCTCTTCATGAAATTGATAATTGGATGTCTTTTAGAAGAAAGAATTAGCATAGATATGGGGGTAGTAAGTTCTCTGTATCTTAGATTATGTTCAATTTGAGGCCTCTATAGTACATATACCAGAGGTGGCTGGAGAAATTAAGGGAGTATTTAATAAAATCATACATTTAGAGCTAGAAGGGATCTTTGGAGATCATCAAATCCAATACCTCCATTTTACAGAGGATGCTGAGGCCCAACAAAGTTAAGTAACTTCCAAAGTATCACAAAGCTAGAGTCTGAGGTGGAATTTGAGCACAGGTCTTTCTTCTAAGGCTAGTGTTCCATCTTAACTTCTTCCTATTCTGTTTTGTGTAAAAGCACACAAAATTAGTCTGTGTTTGTATTTATGAGAGCCCTGGACATGAAATGTATTTGTATGCCTTTTTACTATTTTTAATATTAATAACAGTTCTAAGAGTATACAGTCAACATTAGAGTTGTCATCTTTTTTTCCCCTGCTCAGAAAGCAGAAAATAAATGCGGAAATACTGAGGTCTCAAGAAATGCCATCGCCTAGTCACAACGAAGATATAAGATAGGAATTAGATTGAATTAATTGCTTTAGGGAACCCTCCTAGGTGAGATAACTCCTCCTTTCAGTTATTCTATGAACATATAAACTGGATTTATGGTCCCTAAAAATGGAGATTTCTGGTTTTTTAAAAAAAATTTTAAAAATATTTTTGTAGCTGGTATTATGAATGATTTTGTTCCCCAATTTATATTAAGGAACAATTATATTATTATCCCCAATACTTCCAGATAATACAACTTAATATTTTTATCTCTTTTGTGTTCTTACTCTTGTGTCAGGGGCTGTGGTAGAAAGAAGCTGGTTAGTTCCTTGACATCACAAATGTAGGCCTCAGTAAGTAGGTCAGACAAGTTGCACGGGGAGATTAGAAAAGTTTACCCAGTTTCCCTTTTGACAATACTACCTGTGACATTTTCCTACAAAGGAATACATCTGTCTCATTTCATAATGGTCTTATCAGTAGGAAAGTAAAGTTTTGAATAAGGAAGCTTGCATTATTAATGCCACATTTTCTGGAATGAATCTTTTAAAAGATGTTTGTGCATATAGAAAGAATAACAGAGAGAGAGAGAGAGAGAAGAAAAGGGCAGGGAATGTGAAGAATCATGTGAATTTTTTCCTTGGAGTTAGGCTCATGTTACAAAAGAGATGGAAGGAATTTTATAAAAATGTTAAATTAATAATGACAGAAACACAAATTTTCTACCTTACCTACACACTGCAGAATTTATTACAAAAGAGCCCACTTATTTTATTTTACAGAACCATAGGGAGGTGAGATGTGGAGTTTTTACAAGACCTTTAATACTAGAGGGTTCAGGTTGATTTATCATCAAGGGCATTTCCATTTGCCTGTGGAATCTTCCCACCACAGTTGATTAATATAATAAAATGCTATTGCTCTAATTACATTTTCCACATAATAACAGCATTGATCCTACTCTTTTATGTGTGACTGGGCATGCAGTTTTATAATAAAAATAATCTATAATAACTCAACCTTATAATCTCTTTGTACTTTTCTTAAAATAATGCTCAAAGAAAAGTGATAAGCACATTTTAAAGTCAAGGTAAAAATGTAATGCCATGTGATGACAAATGAATTATCAAAGGGGATTCCTAACCCTTGATTTATGACACTGCAGGAAATCTTGTGTTATCTCTATAGATGTCTTGGAATCCTCAAAATAAAATTAACTTTAGTTTACTTTATATACATACATACATACATACATACATACATACATACATCATACATAAATACATATGCCTCACAACATTTAAAAAAAAAAAGGAGGGAGGCTGTGATAAATCAAATAGGTAGCAATAGGGTGCCATAACTATAAAGGCTACTGAATAGTAATCTCAAAAAAGCCAAGATTTAAAATAAATTTGGAGTCATATAATATTCTCCATAAATAATAAGCCTTTACTGCCCTAGAAGATGAGAATATCATGATATAAAATCAATTAATTTTGTAGACAGTATTTGGCCCAGTGTCCCTTAGGCTGCTTTTCCATATATTTGTCTTAAATCATTTGTTTCCACCTCTAACAAAGATAATGGAAGCTGTAAGATCTATCATGCTGTAAGATGTATCTTGATAACCAAATAAAACATATAGCATGTTTAATTCAAGTAGTAAGGGGAATGAAAAAAAAACAAGCAAACAAACAAAAAACCCTAGACTGAGTGTCTAGAGACCTGTTATAACTAGCCATGTAATCCTGGATAAGTTATTTTGTTTTTCTGTCTACTCAATTGGAATATGAGGATGATGGATTAAATAAATTATAAGGTTCTTTCTAGCTCTAAGAGTTTAAGATTTTAATTTAACTCAGAGGCAACATAGAAACGGCAGCTAGGTTGCACAGTGAATAGAGCATAAGGCTTGGAGTCAGGAACACTTTAGCTCAAATTTGGCTTCAGACACTAGCTTTGTGACCCTGGGAAACTCATTTTACCCTGTTTGCCTCAGTTTCCTCATCTGTAAAATAAGGTGGAGAATGAAAAGGTAAATCGCTCCAGTATTTTTGCCGAGAAAATCCCAAATGGGGTCATGAAGAGTTGGACACGACTGAATCAATTGAACAAGAACAACAAAATATATAGAAAAGAGTTCTGGCCTTGGGGAAGACTCATTCTGCCACTTTTTTAGCTGCCTATTCTCATCTGTAAAATGAGAGTGTTACACTGGGTGGTCTTTAAGGTCCTTATAAAAATAAAATCTTTTGTTAATAGTAATAACTTTATTGGTCACACCAATCTGATTTTTATCATTTGGAAAAGAGTGTTTTAAATCCTGCTAACAGGGAGAGCCGTAGACAAAAATTCCTAGCCTTCTCAATCATTTCCTGTTTCTGTGTCTTCCTTTTGTCATTATATTCCCTTAAATAGTGCACTAATTACTATCTCCTTAGTATTTCAATATATGTACTCCACTAAGTGAATTTCACTATGTCCTTTACTATTATTTAATCCAAGTGGTTAGTTCTCTCTTAAACAACCTTTGTAATCTGTCCATTCTCTTCTTCCATCTCAAAATGTGGCTACCCTATGCCCCATTCCTTCTGAACAACTTCATATTGATATGGAAATGACTTAGAGATAATATTACTGGGAGTGTTTGCATTTTAATAGAGAATTCCTAAAGTCATAACCAAGTAAGAGTAGCATTTTCAGTGACTGTAGCAGCCACCTGGGAATAAGATTTTAGGCTGGATACCTGGACATTAGAGGCTATGATAGATAAATATATCATATCTTCCCTGTCTACCCATACATCTGCCTCTCTCTGCCCACCAATTTATTGCTCAGACTTTAGGTGGAGTCTCATGGTCTTGAAGACATAGCAACATTATTATAACTCATTTTTAGGGTCCTGGGGGTAACAATGGTTTGAGGGAGCTGGACTTCTAGTTACAACTTTAGCTTTTAAGCCTCCACTGGGTGTTTCCTATTTAACAAATCAATCAAGATGACACTATTAACTCTTTATCAAAAACATTTACACTATACTAAATGGAAAAGAAAGAATAATAACGTGACATTATGTCTGTAACCAAGTGACACATTTTCCTACCAATGCATGCAGTGTTCTTGTTGGGAAGAATGGACATAGAGTTACATAATTAGACCAACAAGGTATGTGATGAGTAGGGAATACATGTTCCTAGTTATTATTCAGTCATTTTTCAGTTGTGTCCAACTCTTTGTGACCCCATTAGGGGTTTTCTTGGCAAAGATACTGGAGTGGCTTGCATTTCCTTCTCCAGCTTATTTTACAGATGAGAAAACTGAAGTAAACAAGGTTAAGTGACTTGCCCAAGGTCACACAACTGGTATCTGAGGCCAGATTTGAACTCAGGAAAATGAGTCGTCCTGATTCCATGCCTGGCATTCTATCTACTGTGCCACCTAGTTTCCCCTACATATGCCCAGGGCAACTCACAATTCTGGAATTAGGATTTTAATATTTTATATTCCATTTGAAATAATTTGCACAATTCACAGGTAGGTGGTACCATTACTATGCTGGCTGCTATGCTGAAGTCCCTCCTTTTCTGAACCTCTATACTCTACCGCTGGATGGGGATTTTTCTTTGGTAGATGCTACTCTCAGATCATTCCTCTTCTGAGTCACGTCTACAGTACAAAATTATTAAACAAAACAGAAACCATTATCCAGCAATCTACAGAGCTTTTCAGGTCTGCTTCCTTTAGTGGGTTATGGGGGCGGGGAGTTTCTACCTTTAAGCTACTAATGGCAGTGCAAGCTTTGAAGTCTGTACCTAGCCGAGACCAGAGGTATTTTCTGGGACATAAGATCCACTCTTAGTTCTCTGAGTCCTAAGCTCAGATTTGTTCAGCTCCTAGTTCCTAGTGGCAAATCTTTTTCTTCCTTTTCCTTCCAGGCTCTGAGGTCTGTTTCTAGAATGATCAAAGGCAATTAGGATTGGCAGAAGCAAAGAAGGAAGTAGCCAAAATTAGGCTATTGAGGAATTTGTACATTAACTAAACCTTGAGTTCTAAGTGGAATGGGGAATGTTCATTATCAGAGAGGTATGCCCAGTGCTTCAGGTGTTCTGCTGCCCTTGCTAATGGCATTTGAGGTGGTAACCTGTGGAGCTCCCAGGTATGAAGAGTAAGTAAGGGGAGAATAGCATAGGATTTTATACCCATTTTGTACTATTTGATCTGTGTGTCAGGCCCCACACTCCATCTACTGTTACTCAAGCATAAAATTAACCCAGGAGTAATTCCTCTGTTGCTGTCACTGCCTTAAATAGATTTCAAAACTTTTAATTGGAAAGTGATATGAGCACACTATAAATGAAAATGTGAGCAGTTGTCCCTATACTTCCATCTGTAGTTTTGTTTAAAGTACTTTTTTTCTTTGTTTAAAGAATTCCAGTTTTATTTTAAGGGTCTGTTAGAATATTTCCATTATGGCAGGTGTTAACTATAAATAACATTTAGTACGAAATAATACAAAGAATGTGATTTTAATTTATTTTAAACCACACTTTTTATTGGGATAAGGAATTTTTTAAATTGTTTGAATAATATGTTTCCAAGGACTGCTCATTTATTGTACTCCTGAAATGTATTTTATAATGCCTTTTGATTTTACATGCTTTTGGCATTAAAACTGCACTATCAGGAATATGCTGATCAGGATTTAAAAAAGAATTCAGTTTTAAAGTTTTAAAATTTAGGTAAATGTAACCATAGGGCCTAACTAGCTTTTAAAATAAAAGTGCTATTTCTTTAAGTCACTGACACATTGCGATGTGTGCATTGCATTGCGACGGGTTACATCACTGAATTTAGCGTGATGTAACCCAACGCAGCATGATGTAAGTATCGTCATACGTTGGAGGTTTAAAGAATGAGCAATATTCCATCCAAATTATCTCAGAAATGGAATTTTTCCACTTACACACCTAGCTGTACATTTGCTACATGTTGCAACCATAGTATGAATGTATAGTGATGAATACTCATTTTTATATCTCATTGATGATATTTAGGAAGAAAAGCAATAAGGAAAGTAAAGGCATTTTTTTTTTAATTTTTCAGCATTAAATTAGTTTTAAAAAAACAGATGACTGCTACTTTGTATCATAATGAATGAAGTCATCCTGATGCTCATTTTGAGAGTTCTAGACTTATAGTCAGAAAGAAGACAGTTCATATCTTACCTCCTAGGCAAGTCACTTAATGTCAGTCTGTCACCTCTTCCTTAAAATGAGTTTAATAATAACTGCAGCACTTTTGTCACAGGGCTATTCTGAGGATCAAATGAGATAATGTATATAAAGTATTTCACAAGTTGCAGAAAGCTAAACAAATGTCAATTATTCAATTACTTTTTAATAATACTCAAAATGTAATTTAAAAGAGAGGACCATGTTATTTTTATTCTAAATATTCATCATTAAGTAAAATTTCAATGTATCATTCTTTATAGCAAAGAGATTTTTTTAGAAAAAAAATGACATCTATTTTGGCTTAATGAGACTGATGAGGATGGGATCTAGACCCTTTTTTCCTTTTTAGGAAAAACCCAGGACTTTCCCCTCCTGGCCTAATCTCTGGCATTTGCCTGAAGCTATAATCCCATCAACTGGTCTTTTGTTATTCCCTACCCCCAACCTTCCAATTCTCTGTTACCTTTAACCTAGCCTTGCCCTCTATTGTCTTACCTCCCTATAGCCCCAGGCCATTTCCCACCCTTAATCCTATCTAGGCTCCATTCTCCCTTGGCCAACTGGTCCAGGTCTCTGGAGTTCTATTACCATTACCTCATAGACTACTTGGACACTCCTAGATATAGTCTTTTTGTATATAAGATCCATCTTGTCTCCATTAAGATGCTCAGATTCTTGTAATCTAGCCAATAGCTCACTAACATTCAGATTCCTTAAGAGTCTGCCCAATATGAGGGATGTTCTAATAAACCTTGTCTTTGGCTAAAAGAAGGCTTGGGTTGAATTCTTTCGGGTAGTACCCACGTGTTGTGATTCTGGGGTCATAGTACCCCTAAACCCCTAAACCTCAACAAGACCAGTAAATTAAATTCCCTGATATTATTGTACCTAAGCAGTTGCTTAAAGTATTCAGAGTATGAGAGGTTGAAAAGGTAAAGAAATGTGATTATTGGGTAACCTGAGGAATAGGGTGACCTAGTAGATGATGCAATGCAAGTGGACTCAGGAAGACCTAAATTCAAATCTTGCCTAAGACACTTACTAGGTCTTTCATGCTGGGCAAAGTATGTAACCTCTTTGTGCCTCCATTTCTTCATCTGTTAAATGAAGGAGTTGGACTCAGTAAATTCTAATATATTTTCTAGCTCTAATTATATGATCCTGTGATTATTTTTTTCTCAAACTATTTTGTATATTAGCATAGGCTTGAAATATATATTCTTGTTTGGGACACTGCTAGACAGGAAAGTTTCTTCCTACTGATTGTGAACTGTAGGCCAATATATGCCTTCTATTCCTGGTAAAATTCTAGAACAAACTATTAAGAATATAGTTAGTGAACATTTTGAAAGGGAAACAAGAGAAATGGTTCCTCCCACTCAGGTTGCATTTGCATCTTATAAAAGATGTGGACTGCTTTGGGTAATATGCAAATGTGTATATAAAAAGACAAGTAAAGCAGCTGAGCAGAGGCAGTGAACCTGCCTAAAGGACATAGATTACTCAGCACCTTTTTCCCACATATTGTTCATTTACTTGGACCACCAGGAGAGAGAAAGATTTGGGAAATGTCCTGCCATTGATCTCATCCATAGTGGTAGGAAGAGGTTGGTTTTGCCAGGAAATTCTTGTGGGTCCTAAGAACATGTTATTCTATAGTAATGAAAACATTGAATGATTATTTTGGACATATACTTCAAGGGAGGACCCTAGATATAGTAAAGAATACTTTTAACTGACCCAAGATGACTATATATGTCATTAAGGAGTGTTAGACTTGTACAAAGAAAAGAACTCCTAACTGGTGTGGTATATTGGAAGAATATAATCACTAGGTAAATTTCAACTCTTGTCTGCATTGACTTTGAATCTCCAAGAGACATAAAAATATAAAGCCTATTTCAGTAGTGACTAACCATTTTCCAGGGTTTGCACAGGCATATCTAACTTGGAACTGGAACATTTCCAGGATTGCTGAAGTATTTTGAAAGAAGTATTTCTCAGTGTATGGACTTCCTGCCAGGATCCATCTAGACCAGAGCATAGACTTCAAAAGCATATTACTCAAAGAGATAATAGCTTTGACTGGCACAAAGAAGTCTGACACTATAACTCCTATACTTCTCTTCTCTCAGTTCCCTGTGACTTCTCCAACCTTCTATGTCTCCAGTTCTAGGCTTATCTATAGTCTTTAATCTTCAGCTAGGGTACTACTATGCTGTAAGAACAGAAGCTGGGCAGAAGCAGTTTAAGAAAGGATGCCAGAACTCTTGGAATGAGGTTGTTTGGACCAACAGAACAAGAAGAATGTTAGGACAGATGCAATTTTCCTGAACATTGTAACTTCTCTTCTTCTCCCACTACAAACTTCAAGGCTGTATTCTTTTATCCTCTCTCTTCTTGGGCTCCATCATGGAATCCTCAAACCTTTCTGGGAAAAGTCTGATTACCTTCTTTCTTATTAAAAAAAAAAGTTTACTTTGTCTTTGTAAACAGTGTTAACCATGAGATTTTTCTAGTCTTGGTATATTTACGGAAATTTCAGTTGGGAGGAAGCAGTCAAGAGTATCCTCAGAAAAAACAGAAAAAGATTTGATAGAGGCATATTTCTAGTATGCTCTCTTGCTGTGGGCTCATTGGGAAAAAGAAATGATTGACAGAATTATAGATTTTGGTTCATAACTTTGAAAAAAAACTAAAATATTACTATAGAAAACTCCAACATAATTTCAGTTTAGAAATTATTATGGTACTTAGAACAGGATGACAACCTAAGTCATTTTTAAAGCTATAATAGCCATTAGAACACAAAATAACTTTTAAGTATTTGTGGTAATGTTCAATTCTGACCATACCAAGAATTTCTTTTTTTTTTTAATTATATAAAGAGGAGTAGTGTTTACTGGGAAATCCTTCTAGGCAATGAATCAATACTAGAGTGAGGAGCACACATAGGACTGGTTTGACAGCCCCATGTACCATCCTGATCCATCACTAATGCACGATTTCAAAGAACCAACACAGCTTCATCAAGAGCAGAACATAGCAGACTATCTTTCCTTCACTCTCTTTCCTTCATTCCTTTCTTTCTTCATTTCTGTTTTCCTTCCCTTCTTTCTTTTTTTTCCTTTCTTTCCTCTTTTCTTGTAGTACTATTAAACTGGCAGATCAGGTGAATGTTGTAAAGAGTTATAACTTGCATAAGTCTGATCAAAAGTATTTTTTGAGTAGCTATTGATATTTCTGTGGAAAAGGTAGAGAGTTGAGGACTGAATAATAGTAAAATTAGCAATGTTCAAAACTAGTTGAATATCTAAACTCAAGAGTATCATCATGGTTCCATGTCAGCTTGGAAGGAAATCTGCAGTGGAGTGTCCCAGGGTTCAGCCCTTGGCTTTGTGCTTTTAAACAATTTTTTTTAATCAGTGAATTGGATAAAAGCATAGATGGCAAATCAAATTTGTGAACACAAAGCTAGGGGTGGTAGCTAACATATTCAATGTCAGAAAATACAAAAATATCTTGACAGGCTAGAGCACTGAGCTGAACCTAAGATGAAATTTATTAGATGTAGATGGGAAGCCTATGGTTGTTAAAAAAAAAAAAAAACTTTTTCCCAAGCACAAGATGAAGTAAGGTATTAGAAATTGGTTTTCCTGAAAAATATATGAAGATTTTAGTGAACTATAAATTCAATATGAGTTAATAATGTTAAATGGTAGCCAAAATAATATATGTTAGTGTCACATACATACTATATATACATATATAATATATATACATATGTATATATAATATACATACTATAACATATGATATATAAACATGTATATTATATATAACATACATATATTTACATATATATATTTATATATGATTCACATATATTCCATATTTATTGAGTTTTATCTATATGAAATAGTTACACACATCTATATGATAGTTCCACATGTGGAATATTTTTTTAAATTCTGTCCACAACAGTTTAGAAAATTTGTTAACAAGCTGGAAAGATTCCAAAGGAGAAGTACCCGGATGATAAAGGACCTTAAGTCCATGCCATATGAGAATTATTTGAATGAACAGGGAATATTTAGCCTGGAGAAGAGAAGATTCAAAGAGGACATAGGATCTTTCAAAAAAGTATATGAAAGAGGGGCAGTTAGGAGGTGCAGTGGATACAGTTCAAATCGGGCCTCAGACACTTGACACTTATTAGGTATGTGATCACAGGCAAGTCACCTAAACCCATTGCCTAGCCAAAAAAGAAAAAAAATAGTGTATGAAGGGCTATGACATGGAGGATAGGTTTTTCCTTTTGGATTCAGGGGGCAGAACTAAGATCAGTGAAGGGAAGTTACAAAAAGATTTTGAATTTAGGAAGTAAACACTTCTAAACTACTAAAAGTAGTCTTACCAAAGTAGAACGGGCTGTATTCAGAGGCAATGGGCTCTCTGTCATTTTAGGTCTGCAGAAAGATTGAATCATCACCGTTACATGTTATAGTAGAGATCATTTGTGCCTGCTTGTGTGTGTGTGTGTGTGTGTGTGTGTGTGTGTGTGTAGTAATATGGATATAGAAGTAGATGTTGGACTAAAGGACCAATGACATCCATTCCAATTCTAAAATTCTGATTCTGTGATTGTATTACTTCATTTTAAAATATATAAAAACCCAGCATTAAATTAGTAAAAAGGATAGGGCAAAGAATATTTAAAGCTGTAATGAGATGGAAGTGTTTTTAACTGTTGATTGAATTGTTATGATTTGGATTCAGAGCAAAGAAATTCTATTAAACAAAATTCTGGTTTATATTTTAGAAGCTTTGAATATAAAATGTTTTCTCAAAATGATAATAGGTAGATCGTCTTGAGCTATACAACATTACAATCTGACTTTTGGTTAAAAATCTTTATAAGATTTTATTTGACTTTTATCTTGGACAGTGCAGTGTAGAAATACAGTGAACTATTATTGAATATACAAGGAAGGAAAAAAAATTATAAGAGGATAAAAATCCTCAACACACTTAGCACTGTCAATATTTTTTATGTTTCCCTGAAAAAAATACTACTAAGATATTGATGACTTGTTTCATGTCCATTGACAGCTTTATCATAGTCTCTATCTGTGGACCATGAAAAATCACCTCTACAGTAGTTGAAAGAGATGATTAAGAGCTTTGAATTTTCTCTTGGCATTTCCCTCTCTTGTTAAAAAGGTCAGATGTGGAATTTAAAATCCTCCACACATGGAGCATGACAAATGCCGTATCCGAAGTGAAACTAGTATTGTTGGTGTATTGGGCAAATTTCCAAAGTGTAACATTTTTGACCTTTCCCTACAGATCTGCAAATTTTGCTTCAGGTAGAAAGTTTGTCCCAAGGGCTATTATAGGACAAAAAAAGAGAGAGGCGCCTTTTGAGAAATAGATTGCTTATTTGAGGAATATAGACAAAGTGTGATATAACAAATGCAACTTAATTTGATAAGATAAAAAAAATCATTTAAGGAATGATTTGTAAAGATCTTCAGAGCAACAAAAGTCTTAACCTTGAATGTCTCTATCGTTCTTTAAATACCTATGTGGAGGAGATTTTATACTTTACCAACTTAGTCATTCCAGTCAGTCAGTGTTCAATAAACTTTCTTTGTAAGAGAGTTTTTTTCAGAGTTGAGCTACATTGCATAGCAGTATGAACTGATTGTTCCCTTTTTTAATTTCAGAAGACAAGGAATTGTCTGGTCACACTTTTCTGTCCATGAGAGCTCTTAAATCAACTGGTGGTTTTTTTTTTCTTTTAAATAAATTTATATAGAATTTTAAAAAAATATATAATGTAGCAAGACTCCAGGACCCTGAAGGAAATTCAATGTTTCTAATGTGATTTTTAACAATGTGATTATTTAACAATAGTTAAATGTCAAATTTAAGAATAGTTAAATGTAATTATTTAACAACAGTTAATTATTTATGTAATTATTTAACACTTAACAAAATTTAACAATTATTTAACAGCAGTCTATAAGCCCTACAATTCAATGTGCTATAGCACATAGTGGACATTTTATAAATATTGTTGCTTTTAATTGCATTGACTTCCAGTCTTTACCCTAGGCTGTTCTTCCACTTTGGTGTAGATCTCTCCTTTATAATCCATCTTCGACAGAGATGGCAAAATAATCTTCCCAATATATAAGTCTGACCTCTATACTCAACAAATAACCTGTGGTTTCTAGATTTTCCAAGAATATGAATTCCTCAACTTGTCTTTTAAAGTCTCCCATAATACAGTACCAGCTTGTCTTTCCAGGTTTATTGCATATCGCTCTCTTTCACACATGCTATGTTCCAGCCAAACAAGCCCACTCGTTGTTTCCTGAAATTGGCATTCTATCTCTTCCCTCCATGTCTTTTCACAGGCTGTTTCCCATCCTTGGATGTACTCCCTCCTCACCTCCCCTGGTTCCTATCAAGGCTTGGCACATGTGCTATTCCCATGTGATGAGGACTTTCCTCCTCCTAGTGGTTATTGCTTTCTCCATTCTGAAACAATCATGGATGCAATTTTCTGTACATATTGTATCACCTCGGGTGAATATAAATTCTTGGAGGTCAGAGATTTTTTTCTTTTTTTTCCCTAGAGTAGTGACCAACACAATTTCTTATACTACTTTCATGTTACTATAAGGCTTGTAAAATATTTTCTATGAGAACTAATTCTTACAAGTGCTTTTATTCCAGTTTTGCTGATGAGAAAACCAAGTCTCAAGAGAGATTAAATGATTTGACTGTAGTCACAGCTCCTAAGTGTCGGAGCTAGGAAAAGAACCCAAGCTATCTGACTCCCAGGTTTAGTACTTTCCACTAACTCTGTGCCGCTGCTATACATTAAAAAAAAATTAAAAAGATAATACGAAAATGACTAAATTATTTTTGTGTTGGCCATTGTCAACAGGCAGTCACAACATGATGAGAATTACGTGAAAACCAGGTTTATTACAAGAGAAATGAACATGTGTGTGGAATCCAAAGAGTTTACATTCCTTAGAGAAGTTTACATTTTTATAACAGTACAACAAAATGAAGACAAAACAGGAAGGGGAGTGGCATGGGAGGAGAAAAGTGCTGGGAGTGGGAGTGGGGTGTAAGGGTGAGAAAAAAGATAAAACCCCTTCTGAAGGGAAGGAGCAAGGCAGTGGTGAAAGCCACGTTCTTTTCCCTTGGGAACTGCTAGACAATGAAGATAAGAGGGTCCACTTATCTGCAAAGGACCCCAGATGCACAAGCATTTTCCCAGCCTGGCACAGGCTGACTGGCTCCTGTCTTGCTTCCCAAGCATAAAGAGAGAATCCAGTTGGAGTGCAAACAACAAATTATGTCAGCTGGAGGGTGGGGCAGGGCTTCGTTCTTGACACATTCAGGGCCTACTGCATGCTCTGGGTCCAGTGTTTCTGAAAAATATGGCAACTCAGAAAGACAAATTCAGGGGACCCCTTAACAGTTCTTAACACCATTGAGAAAGAGTCTCACTCTCAAATTGTCTTGCTGTGCAGACGGGTTAGACATACTAAAATCAAGAAGTGATGAGTAACAAGTATTCTAGACTTACTGACAAGACTAAATACAGAAAAATCACTGAGATGTGATGGAATCAGGGGTGGAATTACAGATCAGTGGCCCAACAGATCATAAACCTTTTATTATAAAAGGCTAGCAAACTGAGGGTCTGGCAAGCTGCCACTGTGATTCCTATGTAATAAGAAAGGTTCCAGAAGGGAACATGGAAACAAAAGACTGTTTACCATCTATTCTTTACTGGATGAATTGCTAGGACCTATAAAAATTTTTTAATGAATTATGTGAAGAAAAAATATATACTGTTAGCTTGAAGAAATTGTATCTAATTCTCTAGAGGTTAGAGTCTAGCGTCTAGACTTTAAGACAGGTTAATCAGCATGTGGCCAAGGAGAAGACCCATGTAAGTAATCTATACTTTCATCCCTTTCACAAGAATCCATAGAAAAAACCTGGAATGTACTCTCTCCTCAGTTCCACCTAATAAGGTCCCTCTCTTTCTTCAAGACACAGCTCAAGCACCACTTTTTAACTCTTTTCTTCTAGATCCCTTAACTGATAAGGTCCTCTGTCACAAGCTACCTTTTATGTACCTATTTATATTCATTCTTTAAATAGACTCTGTATGTATTTAATATTTGCCTTTGTTCTCTTCCCTGTTAGAATGTGTTAAAATGTAAGCTCTTCTCCAGGATGGATTATTTCATTAATTATATTTGTATACCCAGCACCTAGCACAGTGCTTGACACATGGTAGGCACTTAATAAATGCTTGCTGATTGACTAATTAACTCTGTCCTACATAAGACATTCAATCCAATAAAAATTTATTAAGACCTACCACATAGCAGGCACTATGCTAAGCACAGGGGATACAATTAATAAAAAGAAATACAGCCCCTGCTGTCAAAGAACTTACAATCTAATAGTATATTAGATTGTATGAGAACATATTATCAATATTTGAAGTATTTCTATAGAATAATATATCTTTTCAGGATTCTGGTGCAAATGTATCTTAAAAAATAAAATCAAGTCCTAATATATTCTGAGTATGAACATGTAAATACTGTGTTTCATTCCACAGAACCCTAGGATTTAGTTCTACAAAAGACCTTCAAAATCAGCTAATCTAACCCTCTCATTTTACAGAAGAAGAAACTGAGGCAGACAAATGAAGTGACTTGCTCAGAATCAAGTGGGGTCATAACAAGAGAGTTAGTGTTCAAATTGATCTTTTCTCTTACCCTGCTGCCACCACCTCAGGCATTGCTCATGAATGAGTGGGCAACTTTTTTTTCAGTAAGACACATCCTATATTGCTTGATGATCTTCTGGAAAAGATTGACTGGAAGAAGTGGCATCCAAACTGGACCTTAAACGGCGGGTGGAATTTCAACAGTTGGTGATTTGGGAGGAGCATGTGCCAGGCATAGGAAATGGCATGAACAAAGGAATAGAGCCAGGAATATGTAGCACTCATTATGGGGATGATGAATAGACCTGTTTATCAGAAATATAAAGTATGTGACAATAATTAGTAAGAGATAAGGTTATAAAAATGTAGGTGAGAGCCAGATTTTAGAGAATCTCAAATAATAGCATAAAAGGCTAAAAAAACTTCAGAGGGTTGTAGGAAGACATTTGCGGTTTTTGATTTTTTTTTCATAGTACATAAGGCCCCACCGTTAAATACATTCTGATGCTCTAGCTCTTGGTCGACCTGTGCTCACTCCCACATTGAAGGTTCTCTTTTCTCTTGCAAAGATGATTGGGGCCTCAGAACTGTATCATTCAGAGAGCTCATTCTCATGCTTCCCAGTGTCTCCAAGCTAGTAGGGGTTCTTCCTAGGGAGCAACCAGAACCCTACAGAGATCTGCATAGGAAGGTCAAAACACCTAACAAATTACCCAGAAATATACACCCAACCATACTATTTTCTCATTCATATTCATATTCTCTCTGCTTTCACAAAACTTAACCCATTAATTCATGCATTTGGCAAGCTTTTTTTAAACCGTTTCCAAGTACTCTGGGGGATACAAAAAGAAAAAAATAAAAATAATCCTTCCCTCAAGGAGCTTACATTCTATTGGGGGAAAAACAAAACATATATACATGTTTAAAATATGAAATGCCAAATCTTTATAAAGTAATATGGAAGGAAGGTATTAACACTCAGGAGAAATCAGTAAAGCCTCAGGTAGGAGGATGTAATGAACTAAGCTTTGAAGGAAGTTAAAAATTTTAAGAGGTGTAGTTGAGGAAGGGTAGCTAGGTGAAACAGAGGTTAGAGCACCGGTCTGAAGTAAGAAAGACTCATCTTCCTGAGTTCAAATCTGACCTCAGACATTTACTAGCTGTGGAACCTGAGGAAAGTCACTTAGCCCTGTTTGACTCAGTTTCCTCATCTCTAAAATGAGCTGGAGAAGGAAATGGCAAACTACTTCATTATCTTTGCCAAGAAAACACCAAATGGGGTCACAAAGAGTTGTACACGACAACAATAAAAGAATTGAGGAATGAGTAAATTATTGTCATCAGGCATTCTGTACAATGGGTCAGAGAAAGGGGATAGCATATTTCTATAAGGAATAGCAAATAGTTTGGCTAGAACATAGATTGTGGGAAGCAAAATAATTGTTCAATAAACCAGAAAAAATAAGTTGAAGACAGTTTGTGACTCATATCAAAGATATTTTCTCTAGCTCACATTGCTGACCATTTCAAGCACAACACTAACATTCTATGCACGTAATGTTCTCCATACTCTGCAGTCCTTAGCTTTCAAGACCATCCTAACTTTAAAGACTGTCCATCACAAATAGTCAACCTTTCACTATACTCCTTTGTTTTTTTTTTAACCAACAGCAAGACAACATCTCGTATCCTCTGTTGTGGGAGTGGATCAAGGAATACCATATGCATGCCCTCTTTGTCTTCCATAAATAGCTTTCTGCCTTTTAACTTGAGCATCCCCAGAGTCCAGCAATTAACTTGATTACGTGATTAAAACTGATCAGACCCACACATTAGTAAACTAGTCTAGCAATAGTGTATATAATGGTTTGGATGGGAAAAGAGAGGAGGGAGACTGGCCACAGATAAATGAGTTAGGAGGCTTTTTCACTAATACAGGTGAGAGTTAATGAGGACTTGAACCAGGCTGGTATTGGAGGAAATGGTGAGGAGGGGATGGTTGACATGAGATGCTGCAGAGATTGAATTAATAGAACTTGGCATCTGACTGTATGTGTGAGACTAGGGAGAAGGAAGGAAGAATCAAAAATTACTTAGAGGTTGCAATTATGAGTGATTGGCAGATTGTTGGTGCCATTGATGGAGATAGTTAAATCAGTAGAAAGAGCAGACTCAAGGAGAAGATGATAAGTGCCGTTTTAGCCTTTATCCGTGAGGATCATAGACCTTAATCAGGGAAGCATCTATCACATGATTCAATTATGTAATAAACATTAAAGAGAATGTGCTTGATTTTATTTTTAAAAGCTCATGTAGCATGTAGCTGCTTATGAGTTAAAAAAAACAACTAAAACATTGCTTGCTATAAAAGAAAGAAAAAGAAGCTCATCTTGAAGTGAATACAGTAAATACCTCATTTACAGTAATAGTGCATAAATTCACATATTGAACTTTGAGTCAGAACAGATCTGGGTTCAAAACTTGTTTCTGACACGTATTGTGAGACCATGGTAAACTCATTTAACATCTCTAAGCCTCAGTTTCTTCATCAATAAAATGGGAATTACAATAGTTATGGTACTCGCCATATACAGTTTGTTTGAAGAACAAATGAAATAATACATGTAAATTGCTTAGCCTAAGTGGCATTGAAATTATTATAGTTTTTATTGCTCTTTTCCAACCTTAGAGAATGGCCATTGAGACAATGACATACCTAGATGTTTGTGAAGCTTACATCTTAAAGTACCTAAATAATAAAACTGACCTCAAACCTTGATTTGATTAAATGATCCCAAATATTACATACTTCCCTATAATATAAATAGCATACTAATTATAATCAACAAGCATTTATTAAATACCTATTGTATAGAGGATTACTGTTCTAGGTACAGGGGATAGGAATACAAAGAGTGAAATAACCCCTACTGGCATAAAACTTATATGGTGTCTGAGGATGAAATGTACATATTTGAGGGTATACTGAATTAATATAAAATAACAGTATTTAAATTCAAGGTGGTTGTAGACTGAAGGTATTAGCAATTGGAATGGGGATGGGAGATGGAAAGTTTTGTTTAGAAGCTAGTGCTTGAGTTTTATCTTGAATGAAGTAGGACATTCTGTGTGTTGTGATAGAGAAAGGCTGGTACATGGTCTAGTGCATGAAATGTTAGACTTGGTGTCAAGAAAAATCCAAGTTCAAATCCTGACTCAGACATTTTCTAGGTATGTAACCTGGTCAAGTCAGGTAACTTCTGCCTCTGTTTTCTCATTGGTAAAAGGGGGATAGAGCAGCTAGTTGGTAAACTGACAGGACTGAAGTCAAGAAGAATAGAGTTCAAATTTGACCTCAGACACTTACTAGCTTTGTGACTCTGGGTAAGTCCCTTAAATGTGTTTGCTTTAGTTTCCTCGTCTGTAAAATGAGCTATACCAAGAAAACCCCAAATGGGTTCATGAAGAGTTGAACATGACTGAAATGACTGAACAAAACAACAACAGTAAATGAGCACGTATCTATTTCTTTAGTGAGAGTTAGACCAAATTGATTCTGGGACTGACTTGTACTATATACCCTTTTATGTAATGGGATGGGGTATAGGAGAAAATAGCTTAAAATTTTTGGAAGTGTATGTGGTGGTGGTGGTGGTGGGGAGGATGAATGCAGATATATAAAACATACAAAATTTACTCTTATCCTATGGAGAAAACTTACTTTAACTATTTTTTTTTAATGCAGATAGCATACTATTTGAGATAGCTAATTTTTAAAAGTATGTAGTTCATTTGCTTGACTAAATGTCGGCACTGAAACATTTCATAGGATTTCAGACCTGGAAATTTCCTGACAGCATTGCTATTTTGCAAATGAGGTAACTGAGGTCTAGGGATGTGAAGTGACTGGTCATGATCACATTGTGGAGCTGAAACTAGACTCCAGATATCTTGATTCCTTGTCTAGGTCCCCTCTGCCCCTCTCCATAGTTTCTTTCTCATCAGCCAGGTTTGAAAGGCTGGACGTTAGAATTAGTCATTTCCTTTCACATTAAGTACTATAATCTTGTTTTTAGGTGAGGCAGATTTCATTTTAAATAAAGCTTTCTTTTTCCACAAAGGCTTCCTGTGCTTTAAAATTTCTTTGGTCCAGAAAGTAAAACTATGCTTGGTGATCAATATTGCTTAATTTTCCTCCAGAATTTCCCTCAGAATATATGACAGAAACACTCATTTTCATTCTAAATTTTATTTTAACCCTTAAGGATTTTGTATTATTGGGTGTTCAGTTTTTCATATTACCTTTTATTCATTCATATAGTTACTTATACCTGTGCCATCACCATTAATAGAATTATGCTGGCATAATATATAACTCCCTTCTTCAGCCTCTTTTTTATTTCTATCAATGTGTGACCTCATCAATGTGAAAGTTCCCTTCAGTGGTTAAGGTGGTTATACATTTGCCCATTTTTATACTATATGACTCTTGTTCTTGTCAATAATAAATTCTTTGCTGTGTGCCCATTCAATATGCTAGGGCCCTTCTTCTAGTTTAATGTTGCATGGTTACCATTGGAGAGTTCAGGCTATCCAGTTTGTTGGTTAACCTGTGATTTTTCTACATGTGTGGCTCAACATCTTATCTTGTCATACATCTCCCTTATTATATTCTTTTAACCCTTACTGTGTAATTCTTTGTTGTACCTATAATGTACCTATGCATTGCACAACATTTGGAATGACCTGAAACATTAATTCTTCAAAAACTATTGTATTCCATGACTCAGAGCCAAAAGCAATTATTGATTTTTTTTTTAAAGAAAGAAGATGGGTCTTTGTTTCAAGGACAATCTAAGAGTCATTAAAAGCAAGTCCTAAGTCAAGTTGGTATCTTCATGTTAAATTTTGGAACTGAGCTTATTGTCCACAAATATCCCAATAAGGGACAAGTTTCATAGGTTGTCCAGACAACTACATGTTAATTTAGTCAGAAAGCAGTCTTCATCCACTTGGGTTTTCCTTTGTGAATCGTCACATTTTACTTTTTTGAGTAATTATGCTTCTTATTCAGGAGACAATGTTTTGGCACTTCATGTACTAACTGCAAGATCATCCAGAAAGAGGAACAACTAGAGAACTCAGCCATCTGGGGAATCCCTCTTTGACTTGTACACTAAACTGAACTTCATGACAGTGCCAAACACCCTTCCCTTTTTTTATACCTTACTTAATAAGACTGGCAGCTCCTTCTTATATTAATGAATCAAACAGTAGCAGATTTTTAAATGGATACATTCCCATCATAATGAACTCTGGAGTTTTATTAAAATATGAACATTAAAAATTCCATACCTAGCCTGTGGGAGCTGGGAGGTAAATCACAGGACTTACCCATCTTCTCTGTAGTGAATTAGCAAACATAGAGAGGTACTTTCAATCTATTGGGGGAAATGGAATGCACACACTCTTTCTCAGAGCCATTTCCTTCTCTAATGTCCCTATTTTTTTTTTTAATAGACTGTTTTGCAGGGGCAAATTACTTGGGAATCAGTTCGGTTTTGTGAGACACTTAGAGGTAGAGACATGAAACTGAGGTAGAGAAATATAGGAAGGAGTAAAGGCTAATTTTTATGCCTAACAAAAAAGGACTTCTTCCATTACCTCTTTAGCCAAACTTGCCCTTGGGACTTGATTGACCGTGGCTTTCCTGATGCAGCTTCTTGGTCATCTAAGAGCAGATAAAGTCCCAACCATGGGGAGCCTGGGGTTCTTAGACTTGGTAGGTGCCCAAAGTCAGTCATGTCTCCAAATCCTGATTACATACTGACCAGATGCATTTCTAGACAGAGATGAAGGGACTGGGAGTATAAGTCTTCCCATGTTAGGGCAAAGTAAACCTCCTTTGTTAAATGTTCAGTGACTTGTGAGTGCCTCATTTTGTCCCAACATTGACCTGAGCTAAGAGAATTCTATTGTTAGAGTCATATGCTGCCCTTACAACAAAGTGTGTAACTTAGAAAAATGTGGTCTGAATACAAAGTTGAAAGGGACTGTGAAAGTATCAACCTAAATTTCATTATCTTGACTTCATTATATGCACAGTCATAAAAGTGACTTATGAAAAGTAACAACCATAGTGTATTTTAATCATTATGTTATCATTTCCTGTATAGTCACTAGTTACCTAAACTTGCACATTCCAGGTTGTAAATCTTTACCTTTGCAAATGTCAACCACGTGACATGCAATATGTCATTTTTTCTGTTTGAAAGTCAGGTGGGTATGGGGGAAAGATGTGAAATATTGTCAAATTAGAATCCTAATAAGAGAACAAAGAGGAAAGTTAGATGTTTAGTTTGGGACTATGTTCATTTAGTAATCTGATCTCATTTTTTGAAATTCTGTCGTAATGAATGTTCATACACACACACACATATTTGCATACACACATATGTACATATATGTGCATATATATATGTATATATATATATTCACACTAATAAATCTGTACTTTCCTTCTCATCAAGGAACAGAATCCCAGACTCCCTCTTGACAGTCAGAAATGCAAACGGGAAGACAGTGTACTGAATAGAGAAGGCCTCGCAGTCAGGAAAATCTATGGTCAAGTCTGGCTTCTGAAACATACTTCCTGTCTCACCTTGAGCTAGTCACCTAATCTCTTGGTATCCTAGGCAACTCTCTAAGACTTTAAGTTGTAGTGAGTTGTTTATCTGTATCAGTGGAGGTGGTATCCACACTGACAACTATTCAAAGTCACAGTTGTGGACTACTACCACCACCAACAATAATAAAAACAAAAACAAAAACAAAAACAAAACAACTAAAGAATCTAGGCAAGTTGGTCAAATGTGCTATACCCATTCCCTTTCATTTGATTTTCATTAATATGTGGAACAAACACTTTCTAAGTCTTGTAGCAAACCTAAGTCTAGTAGCATAACGTAATGTTGAATCATGAAGTGGGAGCACTATTGTCCTTTCCACATAAGCTGAGTTAAGTTTTTCTAAGACCTTGTCATGTAGACTGACCTACTTTTTCCTTCAAAGGTACTAAAACCATTTTCAAGGTTTAAGAGGCCATGCAACTAAAGCTGAACTATTGACATGTCTTCCTGATGGCCTAAGTGTAAAAGTCAGTGCATGAGGAGTCAGAAAATCTTCCTACAGGCTTGACACACAATTCTGATTCATCCATCAGCAAAGCCAATATGGAGGAAAGAAAACAAGTGAATTGTTGTTGTGTCTTTGCTGAATATCCTTTCTACACCATGACTAAACAAACTTTTTGTTAACTTGAAAATGGCCTATAAGTGTCTCATTTTATTTCACTTCTGAACCTAAAAAACTGCTATGGTAGAGAAATGTTGAAGATAGGAGACGAGTGGGTTCTTATAGGATTCTTAGCAGTAGAATAGTGACATACTGTATTCCTGGTATCTATTCAACATCTTTCTCAACATGGTATAGTTCATTCCAGTTTAGGTTAGGGTAAGCTATCTAAATTTCAGTTCTAATTCCAATCTCATTCATGGAGATATGTTATACATCTACATTCTTTTAACTTCAGTTGAGTTATACACTTGGACAAGTTGAACCTCTCCTTGCCCCTACTCCCACTCCATACTTAGGTGCTACGAAGTCAAGGCAATGAGTTTAGGATTTAAGTGTATGTGTTTGTGTATGTGTATGTGTATGCTCATGTGAGTATAGTCATAGATAGATAGAGATAGATAGAGTCATAGGTATGCATATTTCTTTCATATTTGTAAAGACATTCATCAAGAACTGTAGATACCACTTTTTGTATGCTTTTGTTGTTGTTATTCAGTCATTTTAGTCATGTCTGACTCTTGGTGATCCTATTTGGGGTTTTCTTGGCAAAGATACCGGAGTGGTTTTGTCATTTCCTTCTCCAACGAATCTATTTTGTCTGGCAAGCAGAGGTTAATTGACTTGCCCAGGGTCACACAGCTAGGAAATGTCTGAGGCTGGATTTGAACTCAGGTGTTCCTGACTCCAGGCCCAGTGCTCTATCCACTATGCCACCACTTGCTTCTTTTGTATATTAAGACTTACTTCTGGGTCAAAATGAATTGCCCATTTATTTGTTTGTCTATGTGTAAAATAAGGAAGTAGTTAATAATATTACTATAATGGTGGGTTGGTTTCTTTAAAATACTTATGGAGCTCGATTATGCAGCTGATTACATTGTTTCTGGGGTTTTGCTGTAACTCTTTAAGGTTATTAAAGTACCATTTATTAATTCTTGAATAAACATTTTATAAACTATAATCAAATCTGCCCCCTACTATTGCTTAGAACTAAACCTGGCTATTTCATAATTTCACTTCTTTCTTCAGTCCTCTAGCCCTCAGTGTTAACATACTGAAATCAGGGCAGTTGTGAAGCTGAAAATCAGCAGTTGTGGGCATTAACCCTCAATACTGAAGCAGTTTTTCTCCTATGCCAAAGCTATCTGCAGGCAATAGATAAAGGCAAGCCAAAGTAGAGCCTTGTGACTAGTGTTTTAGATGGACCGTTATATGGTTAATTACTGAGCTGACTGTCAAAGATTTAGAATTGGAACAAAGAGGACCTTTGAAGTCCTCTAGTACAACCCCAGATTTCATAATGGAAAGAATGAAAGAGTTGGGTAAGAATTTAATTTAATTAATTAATTCTTAATTTTTGGTATTGTATTACCAGAATCTAATATGGTACCTAGCATATAGTAGGTGTTTAATAAATGTTTGGTGAATGGAATTGAATTGAACTGGAGCTATGTGGCTGCAGAAGTATGGTGTTCCTGGTGGGCCTTTTCTGTGTACATTTTTCTTTATTTGTGTAGTTCTGGGGAATTCTTTTGCTCAGGATTATGATGAGATTTTTCTGGAAGTTGTTGACAAGAGAAAAAAAAAACCAAAACAAAACCCTTGAATATTTGGATTATAATTGCATCACAAAGTTCTTCATGGTATTTTCTTAACCCTTTCCTATTCATAGCTCATATAGAGAGCTAGAAGGCTTCTCAGAGGCCATTTTGTCTAGCTCAGTTTCCTCAAGTGCAAAATGGAGACTGTAATAACACCTATCTCCCAAGGTTGTTGTGAGGGTGAAAAGAGATAATATTTATAAAGTGCTTAACACAGTGCCTGGCATATAGTAGGCTTTTAGTAAATGCTAATTTAATTCTAATCCCCTCATTTTTTAGGTCATAAGATGATAGATTTAGAGTTAGAAGCAACCTTGAAAGTAATCCAGCCCAACCTCATTTTTAAATATGAGAAAATGGAGAGCTTAAGTGACACCTTCCCCCTTGGTCACACAGGTGAATCTTGCATAGGAAAGATTTGAACCTAGGTCTCTCTCGTTTTGTTTTTTTTTTTTGGTGAGACAATTGGGATTAAGTGACTTGCCCAGGATCACACAGCTAGTAAGTGTCAAATGTCTGAGGTTGGATTTGGATTTGAACTCAGGTCCTCCTGACTCCAAGGGTGGAGCCACTCCACTGCACCACTTAGCTGCCCAAACCCAGCTCTCTTGAAGTCGAAAACCATTCTTTTTTTCCACCTTACCATATTACCTCACGGTATTCCCTCAGGTATACCTGGCTAGAGGTAAAAAGACCGTGAGAGTCATAAGTTGCAGCACCCTTATCCCATTGTCAGAAGATGATCTGAATTTCAACATCACTAAGAAGATAAAGGTCTTTGAGCCTAAACTCTTAGATATGTCCTCTCCCCTGCTTGATGACTGTTGGACAAATAAACACACTGATTATGCCATTTCTTAGGAGGGAGACACAGAAGGGCTTCTAGCACCTTGCTCACTAGCAGGTTCACTTTTGATCCAGTCAGATAGGAAGACAGGAATAGAGTCATAATAAGGACTTAAATAAGCTTACTTTATTCTAGTGTAGTATTCTCAAAGGGAGTTTGCTGATAATGAGAGCACCAACTCCTACAGCATTCCCTAACAACCCTTCTTATAGGGGCCAGTGTGAAGTGGGGGGGGGCAATGACCCCTTGTCTGAGACCAGCACAACTTGTGCACTCCCCTACATCCCCTCAAGCCTCAATGTGGGCCATTTGAGGCAAACACACAGATTCCCCCTCCCAAGCCTTGATGGGGGCCAATCAAGGCAGGCACAGCATTCAGCCTGCACATTCACCCCTATGGGGGTCCCCAGTCACTGACCAGTGTCCACTTGCTTTAAAGGGCAACAGACAAAGAAGGCATATTGCCAGCAACAGCATCACAATTTTACATCACTTCATCCCTCTATCTACTGTGCAAGTGTGGTAGAAACTGTTTTGAACCATGATTGTGAGAACTCATATCTAACACCTGGGAAGTAGAGATTGTTAATGGCTATGGATCCTGGGAAGAAAACTCTAAAAAAGAATAACAAAAAACCCACTTTACACACACTAAAATTCACCTTTCTTACAATGACTACATCTAAGTCTCTATATGGATTATACATCTCCTCCTTTCCATCTCAGTGGAAGCTTCCCTCTTGCCCTCTAAAGCATACCTATATGCTGCATCCCTATTCATTTCTTCAGAGACCTTTTCCTTCTCCCAGCCCTGTGCATCTCCTTCTTTTCCAGGATCTTTCATCTCCTTGCTTCTTCTTGAAGACATTCAAGAATGACCTTCAGACACTCGCAGGTCTTTCTCTTCTTATGAAACATCACTTAATTCTGCTGCCTTTAGAATCATTATCCTATTTGTGTTCTTCCTTTCACTGACAAACTTCTTGAGGGAGCAGTCTATTCTGGAAGTCTATTTTCCCTGCATCCTCTTTTTCCTTAGCTCCTTGAAGGCTTGCTTTGAAATCATTTATTTTCCTGAAATTCCACTCTTAATTGTCCCCAGTGTTTCTTGCTTGCTTGCCAAATACAGTGGCCTTTTTTCTATCCTCATTCTCCTAAATCTCCCTCTTGCATTTGCCATCAACTTATGGGATGATTAGCCACCCTATTCCCCCCACCAAAGGCTTTTAAACATATTAAAATCTGAACTCCAGATACCATCATCATGTTCCTCAAACACCTCATCTTATTTCAAATAGGAAAAAGAAATGACAAGATTTGGATACATCATTATGTCAGATTGCTTTCATATAGCAAATCCTCACCTTAGTGTAGGATAGCTACATCTCCTTACCATGTTCTCTGAATTTATGGAGGAGACTTGTCTTTTCCTCCTGTTACTTGGATTCCTGTCCATCTTAGCTTAGGAAAATTAATAAGGAACATACATCCTATATGGATAATTTTAATAAAGCTTGTCCTTTTAAAGACAATAAACTACCTATACCACTGAATATATAATGAGAGGATCAGGGTCAACAAACCAGATTCTTTGATGAAGTAAATCACTTCTTGGGCTAGAGCATTAACTTTTCCAGGGAAGCAGAATCCACCATTTATAAACAACTCTTCTAGTGTTTCTTTTGATAATGAAGGCCACAGAGGACACATTATTTTATCTTTGTACTCTGAAATGGAGCTCTTTACCAAATGACAGTTGGAGACTTCTTCAAGCTAAATGACATCAAACTATGCCCTTGGTATTTTACAGACCTGCAGTGATTCTGGTTATATCCACAGCAATATTAGTATGAATTCAATTTATCAGGTTTTACTGAGGAGCTGCAGATAGCTGAAGCTTCATTTTTGTTACCTTTAGACAAAAAAGTATTTGCTGAAATGATACCAGGAACACCTTGGACAATTTTAAATTTATATAGATAGATAGATATAGATATAGATATTTGCTTTGTGTCAGTGGGAAGCTTTAGCAGTAGGTTCCATTTACTGCTTTTGGATTCTGTCATTGAATGCATATTGCTATCATTTGGATGGTTTTCTTTTTATAATTAAAATTAATATTGTGTGGGCCCATGAGAGTCTATTCCTTAATTATCTAAATGTCTTATAATTATTAATTGTTGCAGCAACCTGATCCCCAACACAAAAATCCATATTGGGAAAGCAATATTCTCTTAGTGCTGACATAATTTCTGAAGAATCAAAATTGTTAGGGACCTAAAAGGTAACTGGGAGATGCAAGGTTGGGGAGAGGAAGGGTATAGCATATTATCAAAGAAAACTTACTTGAGAACATGGGCATAAAAATATCCAGAAAATATATGATTGCAAGGAGGATTTAGGCCGTGAATTGTGAATGAGGATTAAAAGATGGGACAATAGGTGAGTGTTATACTGGTACTTACATATGAAATATTTAAGAGACCTAGTAGAAGAATTTTGGTGATTTGGGCAGGTCCCATATAGAGGAAATGGATGAACATTGCACTGCCCAAGAAGATATTAAATCAAAAGTCTAAATTAAGGTTGCTGGGAGTAATATTAACAATTTCAGATGTGCAGATGATACTACTCTGATGGCAGAAAGTGAAGAATTAAGAAGCCTTTTGATGAGGGTGAAAGAGGAGAGTATAAAAACTGGCTTGAAGCTTAACATTAAAAACAGAACAAAACAAAAAACCTAAGACCTTGGTAACTGATCTCATCACTTCCTGGCAAACAGAGAGAGAAGAAATGGAAGCAATGCCAGATTTTATATTCTTGGACGCAAAGATCATTGGAGTCAGTGATTGCAGCCATGAAATTAAAAGACACTTGCTCCTTGGAAGGAAAGCTATGACAAATCTGGACAGCATGCTAAAAAGCAGAGACATTACTTTGTGGACAAAGGTTTGTATTGTAAAAGCTCTTATTTATCTAGTAGCAATGTGTAGCTGTGTATGGCAGCCTACATACATATAAGGTGAGTACCACAGAACCAATGTATTCAAATTGCGGTGCTGCAGAAGACTTTTGCCTTTGGACAGCAAAGAGTTCAAATCAGTCAACACTTAAAGAAATTAATTTAGGTTATTCACTGGATGGTCAAGTACTTAAGTACTTAAGCTGAAGCCTAAATACTTTGGCCACATAACTGAGAAGACAGAACTCATTGGAAAAGACCCTGATGTTGGAAAAGATTGAAAGTCAAAAGGCAAAGGGGACAGCCAAAGGATAGGATGGATAGTGTCATGGAAACAATGAACATCCACGTGGACAGACTTCAAGAGACTGTGGAGGAGAGAAGGGCCTGGCATCTTATGGTCTAGGGGTCATGAAGAGTTGGACATGACTGAACAACTGAACAACAATAACATTGATTGCTTTTGGATAGAATGCTCATACGAATGTTAGTTTATAGATCCTTTGAAGAATAGATGTGTCATAGTATTGTTGGAACAGAAATCTTGCTATGTCTTAGAATACCACCTTTTGGATTCTCATTAAATCATTACAACCCAAATTCCACTGTTTCTGGTAAGGTGAGTAATCGAAACTATAGTGAAGATGAAGCTACTTTTATTTTGATGTTCTTCAAACTGTATTGTTTTTTTCATTTAACTCCTCTCACAAAACTATGTTTTCTGCCTAGTTCTGGGGCATTTTTTATTAAGTTGAATTATGATTATAATATTCTCCTTTATACTATTAATTTTCCTGAACTGTAGACTATCTAGTCTGCTGGCTGGGATTCATTAGTCTATAATTAGGACAATATCTTAGAACATATTGTGGTGACCATTTTCCCAGTCTTAGGGCATATTCAGAGTAAGTTGCTAATGTATTTAATAATTTCCACTTGAAAGATAATGACTAATATAAAGTATTAAAATATCTATATATCTGTGTGTATATGTATATGTATATACACACATATTGTTGTTGTTTAGTTGTTTCAGTCATGTCCCCCTCTTCATGACTCATTTTTGGGGGGTTTCCTTGGCAGAGGTAACTAGTAGTTTGCCATTTTCTACTCCACCTTGGATGAGGAAACTCAGGCAAACAGGGTTAAGTGACTTGACTAGAATGACATAGCTAGTGTCTGAGGCTGCATTTGAACTCAGGACTTCCTGACTCCAGGCCCAGCACTCTATCCACTGAGCCACCTATCAGCCCACATACATATAAACATATATGTATATATATATATATGTATATGTTTGCATATATATATATATATATAGTGTGTAAATTGACTTGTGTTATTCCTCTGTATCACTTTCCCAATGCTTATCCTTCAAAAGTTTTTTTTTTAATCTTATAATTTAGAACTAGTATTTTTTCCTTTAAATTACTATAGTGTACTATAAAGGCTCATCAAAAAGTCTGGATTGTTAGTGTTCTAGGTCACATATATTTTCATCTATCTAATCTCAGATACAGTGACTCACAAATTTGTTGGTTTTACCTCTGAACTTGCTGTGATTGAATTTATATATTGTTAGTTGATATATATTCTATTTGTCCAAGTCAATAAAACTATTTGTTTTCCAGACCAATTTGTAGCAATCTTACTTGCTTGTATATTATATTAATAATAATTAATATTCTCTCACCTTCAAAATTGGACAGCATTTATTAGTAATTTTATTCATTATAAAAGGTTGCTGAATTGAACTCTTATAAAGAAATGCAAGAATGAAAAAACATAAAGAAAAGTTTCAAAGTATTTTAAAAATATTTCAAATTTGTTTTATTTCTTTACATTTGAACTTTCTCGCCCTGTATTGTTGAGCATTTAAAGGTAAGATCCATGTCTTATACTTCTTTGAATTGCACAAAGCACCTAGAAAAATGCCCTTTACATAATAGACTCAATAATATGCATTGACTAAATTCCTTATATAATTCAGCTTTTAGGTAATATTTTGTCATAAAGTTTGGAAATAGGTATGAGTGGCCTCTAGGAAGGATGGACTAACTGGGACTAAAAGTCAGCTTTGCATTTAAAGCATAACCTCCTACATTTAAGCTGTTCATTCTGTTGAGAATGCTTTTTCTGTGTTTATGCTAATTTTAAAGTCCAAGCATAATGAGCTTGACTTTTCCAATCTATGTATTATGTAGATGGCAAGCTGCCATAAATCTGTCTTTGGAAGTCCTCTGTTGATATCTGGGAGGTATAAGAATTCAGCTCTTTCTTCTTTTCCTCATTCCTGAATAGCAGGAGCCAGGGGATAATGTTTTTCCTATATGTCATAAGAGGACATTTTTACATCATTGGAATAGGACCAGGAAAATTGGATAGTGTTTAATTTAAAGTATGTGTAATTAAAAAGGGTGGAGAGGGCACTGGTGGGCATGAATAAGTTGCAATATACTGCCAATAAAAAATAATGTAGGAGAAGTAATAAAGGATATTATCAGAGAAATATATGACTGGACAGAAAGGAGGGTCAGTTAGGGATTGAGAATAAGGAATATCAATGGATAGCCTGCATGTTTCATTGATATTCATTTGATGCCAAGAGATTTAGAGGAAGGACTCCAAGGAACTAGGTGGGCCATTTGTTGAGAGCTTATGGAAGGACATGAACATTATTGATAATGGAGGAAAGATCTACATCTTTTGAGACCACATATCCATCCAACCATGTGTAACATAGTCATGATACTTGATTTGTATTCATCTATTTTCACTTTTGTGTTGATGAAATAAAAATAATTATGAAAATAAATTATTAAAACTGACAAATGTAATAAAATGCTATAGAGTTCTTTTATTGTATTAGGACAAAATTAAAACATAAGTTACAGGCTTGTATCTAATGCTAATGCTACTGTCACTTTGAGATGTCACTTTAAAGGTTACAGATTGCTTTCTACTTTAATGAGAGCCAACCTTACAATAGTATCAAAATGACATAATTTATTTAAAATATAAACTTCTTTCTAAAACAACATTTGAGAGGGATTTTGTATGCTTCTATAAAATAAAATAATATTTGCAAACCATTTAGCTCAGTGCCATGTACATTGTAGGTGCTTAATTGATGACTGTTCTAGCCCTCCCTTCTAGAGGAGAAAGTCAGAGAGGCAGTAAGATAGGCAATTTCAGATTAGATTGTTTACCATGTGAATAAAAAAAGATGAAAAGAGGAGAAGGAAGGAGAAATAGTAAGAAACAAGAGGGGGTAAGGAGAGACAGAGGACACAAAAGGAAGAAGACAAAGGAATTAAAGGGATGAAGATGGATAATTGATTAGAGAGAAATATAAGTAGAGGAGACAACAGAGGCAAAATGATAGACAGAAATAATGTAACATAATCATAGAATGTTAAGACTAGAAGGGGCCACCATTTTCTTTTAGAGTACATCTTGAGGAAAAAAAGGGTAAACTCAGCTTGAGAATCCAGTGAGATTGGCATTTGAAGTATTGTCTTCTCACTCCATATGTGTGTAATGCAATAACTCTTCTGAAAGAAAAAAACATATTTATTAACAAAATTAAAATAATCGTTTTGTAATGCAAGCTGGAATATTGAGATCTTATTGCAGGAGGCAAATAGTTCACACAATTGAATGCTTTGACTCTGAAATTAATTTCCCTCTCACTATCATTTCTCTCAGCAACTTTCTGCCTTTCCTCAGGTTGTCCCTGAAGGCTGCTTTGTCATCACTACCTTCACTATTATCAGCAACAGCATGCTTTGTGTCATATTGCCAATTTGCATGATTCATCTTTTTCTCAAGAATTCACTCTCATATTCATCTATGTGAGATTGTACACGTCACATGAGAAATATATGAAACGGTGTGTACATACATTAACTACTGTATATGGCATAGATATGCATTTATATATCTACGCATATTTCTATATGTGTGTATATATATGTGCATTATACACATACAGACACACACACACACAAATATGTTCGTGTGTATATGTGTATGCCTCATATAACTGAGGTTCTCATTTTCTATTCTAAGGTCCTTATCAGTCAGTGTCTTTCAAACCATTGTAGGCCTTTGAAATCAGATTGAAGACAGCATATTTTAAGCCTGTGGTTTCCAGAATGAAATATTTCTTCAGGGAAATTTCTGACCTTTAAAATCACAAGACCTTGAAAATTACTATAGCTCTGTATCTATACTAGTTTAGGTGGATATTCTACTGAAAGTAGAGATATGATTTTATCAACTTTTCCTTTTTTTAATTAATCATTTTTCTTTCTTTCATCTAAAAAAATCTATTTTTTAATTTCTGTTGTAAATATCACAATTGTTTTCCAAACTATTTCCCCTAGCTTCACCATTGGAACCCAATTCCCTTTAACCAAGAAAAAGCGGTTAAATAAGAAAAACAAAGTGAATCTATTTGACAATGTATGTTATCCTTACTTTTCTAACAAGAGGAAGATGTGTATTACTTTCTCTGTTTTCTGAAACCAATATTTATTGATAATTCATTGGAGTTTAGCTACTTTTTAATGATATTTTCTTTTGCATTGTGGTAGTCATTGTATATATTGTTCTCAGGGTTCTGTTTTCTTCAAATACTACATAGCCTCAGGCAAGTGTTCTAATATTTCTAAATTCCTCATATTTGTCTTGTCTTATAGTATATAATATTTCCTTATGTTTGTCATTTTATCATACAGAATATTCCCTTATGTTTATCATTTCTTACAGTATATAATAGTCTATTAAATTCATATGTCAAAATTTGTTGAACCATTTTCCTATAAAATGGGTGCCCACTTTGTTTCCATCTTTTATCTTCTACTATAAAATTTACTGATAAATATATTTTGTTATATAAGAAAGCATATTTTATAAATGTATTTTTAAAAACCTGTCATCTTGTGATTTTATTATTAGCAAGTAATCATTTTTTTATTTTAAGTTCAATTCTCTCCTTCCCTAATCCCTCCTCAACCCAATAAGAAAGCAAGAAATATACACACTATATACATGAAGTCATGAAAAAAATATTTCCACAGTGGCACCATTGTGGGGAAAAAAAGATAAAATGAGAGGAAAAAATATACATCATTTTATACTAAGTTCAGTAGTCATCAGTCTTGAGGTAGATGGCATTTTTCATTGAGTCCTTTAGAATTGTCATTGACTGTAATATTTGTCAGAGTTGCTGTCTTTCACAGTTGACTATCATTACAATAATGCTCTGTGTATGTTATTCTCTTGGTTCTGCTTACTTCACTTTGCTTCAGCTCATATATGTCTTTTTAGGTTCTTCTGAAACTATCTTCTTTATCATTTGTTACGATACAATAGTATTCCATAACAATCATATACAATAACTTGTTCAGACATTCTCCAAGTGATGGGCATTCCTTCAATTTCTAATCTTTTGCCACCACAAAAAAAGCTACCACAAATATATTTTGTACATGAGTCCTTTTTTCTTTTTCTATGATCTCTTTGGAATACTGAACTAGTAGTGATATTGCTGGGGGAAAGGTGTGAATAGTTTTATCATCTTTTGGGCATAGTTCCAAATTGTTCTCCAGAATGGTTGGACCAGTTCACAGCTCCACCAACAGTGCATTTACCTATTTTTCAACATCCCCTCCAGCATTTGTCATTTATTTTTCTGTCATATTACCCAATCTAATTGGTGGTATTTCAGACTTGTTTTTATTTGTATTTCTCTAATTATTAGTGATTTAGATAGTTTTTTTCATGTAATTTTTGATAGCTTTGCTTTGTTCTTCTGAAAACTGTTCTTATCCTTTGACCCTTTACAATTGGGGAATGGATCTTATTTTTATAAATTTGGCTCAGTTCCCAATACATTGCTTATGATATCGCCCTTTATGTCTAAATCATGTAGCTATTTCATGCTTATCTTGATATGGGGTGTAAGACGTCGGTCTTTTCCTACCTTCTACCAGACTTTCAGTTTTCCCAGCAATTTCTGTCAAATAGTGAGTTCTTATCCCATAGCTGAGATATTTGAGTTTATAAAACTCTTAAGTGACTGTGCTCATTTACTTTTGCATATTGTGTGCCTAATATATTCCATTGATGGAACAGTGGATAGAGTGTTGGGACTGGAGTCAGAAAGACCTGAGTATAATTCTGGCCTCAGACACTTACTAGCTGTGTGACCTTGGGCAAGTCACTTAACCTCTGTTTGCCTCAGTTTCCTCTTCTGTAAAATGAGAATAATGACAGAACCTACCTTCCCAAGGTTGTTGTGAAGATCAAATGAGATAATAATCATAATGCATTTAGCACGGTATTTGGCACACAGTAACATCTATATAAATGTTGTTATCAGATTGTTTTGGTGATTGTCACTTTGTAGTATAGTTTGAGATCTGCTACCACCAAGTCCCCTTCCTTCACTTTTCCCCACATATTGATTCCTTTGATATTCTTCATCTTTTGTTCCTCCATATGAATTTTGTTATTGTTTTCTTTAACTCTATAAAATAAAATTATTTGGTAATTTGACTGGTGTGGCATTGAATAAGTAAATTATTTTAGGCAGTATTGCCATTTTGATTATATTGACTTGGCCTACCCATAAGCAATTAATATTTCTCCAGTTATTTATATGTCTTTATTTTTGTGAAGAGTGTTTTGTAATTGTATTCATACGTTTTCTGTGTATGTCTTGGCAGGGAGACTTTCAAGTATTTTAAACTGTTTGCAATAATTTTAAATGGAATTTCTCTTTCAGTCTCTTCCTTCTGGATTTTGTTTATAATATATAGTAATGCTGATGATTTGTGAGGGTTTACTTGATATCCTTTACCTTTGCTAATATTGTTAATTGTTTCAACTTGGGTTTTAGTTGATTCTCTAAGGTTGTCTAAGTATACCAGCATATCATCTGGAAAGTGATAGTTTTGTTTCCTCATTGCTTATGCTTATTCCTTCAGTTTCTTTTTCTTGTCATTGCTATAAACTAGCATTTCTAGTACAATGTTGTATAATAATGGTGACAGTGTACATTCTTGCTTCACCCTTAATCTTACTGAAAAGTCTTCTAGTTTATCCCCATTAAGGGTTGTTTTTGGTTTGGATAGGAACTACTTATTATTTTTTCAGAAAGTAACCATTTACAAAGAACAGTAAAACCTTACTTAGCTAGGATACAGGTAGAATTCAGATTTCTGGAATCCTTAGCTTTCTGAAATGGATAATAGGCTACTTTAACAATTTCCTGATTGTTCTCCTTGCCTCCAGCTTCTTTGTTCTGCTATCCATTCATGAGTGACCTTCCAAAGTAATTTTTTTTTGTACAGGTTTAATCATTATTTTTGAGACTGAGACTCTCTATCTTGCTCAGGCTAGAAGTAAAGGCCATTCACTGTCCCACTTCTACTATTTATTGATACTGAAGACTTAACCTGTTCCTTCTTCTAACTGTCTGGTTCATCCCTCCTCAGGCAGCCTTGTGGCTCCTCCTTTCTCCACTCCCAGGGAGTGGAGAAATATATTTGGCCAGGCTTCATGTGAATACTAGATCAACTTTAGCCTACTACAGCTTGGATCTCTTTAAATTCAAGCAATCTAACAGCCTCACCCTCTCTGTTAACAAGAATCATAAGCAGGTGCCACTATACCCAATCTTACATGCCTCTCCATTCCCTACACTATAAAATATATGCTACTTAGCCTAAAATTTAGGACCCACCACAGTATAACATTTAAAAAAGTTTTGAGAGACATAGATTCTGGGTAATTTAATAATTTTATTAATAAGGCTAGCAGGTTATTAATAAATGGATGGTCATTTGGTGGTCTCTCTTAGACCAAAGACAATCATGGCAGGGAATTCACAGTTTATATACCCTTCAAAACAATTAGTGGTCCATCAAACAGCAATCAAATCTAATTGGTTAACTGATTGGAGGTGGGCTATATTAAAATGAAGGGCTGAGTATCTGTTGGACAAGGAAAATATCTCTATACCAGACCACTCATAGCTTTAGGGTATTACTTCAAGGAATGTAAACCCCACCCAAGCCTGAGTGGAACAAAGTGGCCTTCTCCAGCCTAGATTAAATTCCTTGTTAGGTTGGGAGAAGAGGAGAGTCAGTGCAATCTCATTATCAGTATTGTCCTTCAAGAAAAGGGAACTTTTTAAAATGAGAAAGTTAGAAAAGGGGGAGAGCCTCTGAATCTCCTTAAGGTATTAGTTATTAATGATCATTTCTCACAACAGTATAACTTGAGACCACCTCCCCAGCCCTCATCTTTCTATTTCCTCTTCATTGTCTCTTCTGTTTTTCTTCCTTTTACTCTCTCCTCTCTTTCCTGTATGTTTTATATCTTTGAAATTGTACTATACTATTTCCCAATTACATCCTGCCTTTTCTTGCCTCTGAGAATTCGTGCATATTGTCTCCTATGCTTAAAATAATCTCTTGTCATATTGTTATTTGGTGAATTTTTTCCCTTCCTTCAAGACCCAAATTAAATTCCTTCTTGCTTGTAATGCCTTCCCTTATTTCACTATCCCCCTGCATTAGTGAGAGGTGATCCCTCCTATCGTAGTTCTCCGATACCTTTCCTATTCCCAGTGCATGTCTCATTCTAACTTGTTTTATACTTATTTGTGTTCATATCCTGTCTTCATATTAGATTATAAATTAATTTAGAGTGTATGCTGTATCTCTAGTCTAGCACAGTAGCTGAATTGAATATGTTGAAAAAATTTAAGTGTCTGAAGAACAAAAGTCTGCTTGAAGGGAAGAGGCAAGCAAAGAAATTCCAACAGTAAACACACAATTAAGAAGAACTGAAGGTTACATGAAACATGTTGTGATTATTTAGCTTCCTGCACAGAAAGAAGAGAACATTCTCATTGGTTGGCAATATCTATAAAAGGTCAGGCTTTTCACTTGAAAGCTAAGAATTGGCATTGGTGGTGGTGGTGGGGGAATAGTATGATATAGGAAAAGACTGAGAAACAACTTGAAAAAGAGCAGCTAGTATTGACATTTGGAGCAATGGTTAGAAGTGATGACATTGGAAGGGAGAATCACATGATATCACTGGGGAAAAGAAGAACTGAACACAGAAGAAAAGTAAAGAGAGTAAGAGTAAAGATTACCAGAAATCATGGTGGTGATGAGATTCAAAGAGAGAAGCCCATTATCTCAAATACCACTTAAAGCCACTTTAGGAGACAATGAGATTCAAGCAGGCTGGTTAATGAAACACCCAAACTAACAGAGTTCCCCCCAACCCCTCCACCCTGGGCTGAACAATGGAATAATGATTATGCTCAAAAGTCTGAACCACTGTCCCTGGTTACCTCATCTCCCAGCCCTCTTGCCTACATGTCTCTGGTTACCTCATCTCCCCATGGCAGATTTTACCCTATGAGAATCCCTAGCCTCTCCTGATTAGTGGGAATCTCCCTTTAGCAGCTGTCCCCCTTAAGCAGGTGTCATTTAAGGAGTCATTTCCCTGAAGTGACCCTCTTCCTTTGGGGAGCCCTTTCCCATGGAGAGCTGCCTTCTTAGGGCCTGCCACCCTACCCCCCAAGCTTTGTCTCCCTTAAGGGGTGAATGAGCCTGCTTGGTGTATTGTGTTATCCTCAATAAATGCCTTTACTTGATTTGGACACAGCCTGAGTGAATTCTTTAGAGACGATCTTTCACCCTAATATTTTGGGATGCCCCTGAACTTCAACAGTGGCAACAGGAATGGAAAAAAAGTCAATGCTATAACATGAGAAAATCATAGCCAGAGTAATTCTGCATTTTGGATTGCACAAATAGCCATCTTATCTGAACATCAGCAACCCTTTATAGCATATAAAGTGGTAAATGACCTCCTATGAAAGGCTTTAAAAGCCAAATGGAAGATTTTAATTTTGATCCTGGGAGCCACCATAGGGGAATAGGGGAAGTGCCTGTATCAAAGGATAGAAAGGGGCATGTATGAGAGATAGTGTAAAGTTGAATTGATAGGACCTGGCAACAAATTTGATATGGTAGAGGATGAGAGAAGGTAAGGAGTTAAGGATGACACCTAGGTTGCAGGTGTGGATGACTTAGAGGAAGACAGTACCCTTAAAATAATAGGAAAATTAAGGAGAGGGGAGGAATTGGGTTTGGGGGGAGAAACTGAGTTTAGTTTTGGGCATAATGAGTTTAAGATGACTGTGAGTCAACCAATTCATAATGTCTAAGAGAGAGATGGAGATGGAAGGCTGGTGGTCAGGAGAGAGGTTAGGTCTATATAAATAGACTATCCTCATAAAAATGATAATTAAATCCATGGGAGGTGATGAGATTATCACAAGAAATTGTACAGGAGAAGAGGACAAAAGTAAAAGATGGAGCCTTGGAGGGAATCCATGGTTAGTGGGCATGATCTAGATCCAGCAGAGATGGAGAAGAAGCAGTAATACTGGTAGGAGGAGAACCAGGGAAGAGCAGCAAAACAAAACAAAAAAACAACTTAGAGAGAAATTCAAGGAGAAGGGAATGATTAACAGTGTCAAAGACTGAAGAAAGTTCAAGAAGGATAAATATTGAGAAAAGGTCATAAGATTTGGCAAAAAAGAAATCACTCACAACTTTGGATAAAGCAGTAACCTATTCTTTCCCTGGGCAGCTCATATTACTTTAGGTTAGCTCTAATTTCTAGTAATTAGAGCCCTTCCCCCTCTTTGACCCCTTACCACCTAGTAACTTCTATCACTTGTTTTTAGTCCTGCCCTCAGGGCCCAAATACAACACATTCTTCCACATTACAACCCTTTAAATTTGTAGATTATAATTTTCAGAATATGTTCACATATTATCTTGTAATTGTCTTGTAAAAATGCTGTGAGGTCTAGGGAAGGGATTAGCATCATATTTTTGCATATGATAAAACCTAGACAAGGAGGAATAAAGTGACTCACCTGAGGTAACATAGCAAACATTTGCAGCAAAATGGGTAACTTTCTCTCTGCTCAAAGTTATTGTCCACTTCTGACTTATAACAGCAGTGTTCCCAAATGTGGTATGAAGTAGACATGTAGTCATTTTGAGAAGGATGAAGGGACTTTTTTTTTATTATACTTAAAGATTAATGTGTCACTCTAGTTGAATATCTGAACCAAGTATCATAAAAGCAATTAGTACTTACTGGAGTAAGTTCTATCCTGCTCTCATCAGTTAAATGGAGTTAGTAATAAATAATCAGGTGAAGCAATGGCTGTATCTGGGGTAAGACAATTAACCTAGCACTCTAGGCAGTTCCCTAAGACTCTCAGTTGCAGAGAAAGTGCTGACCTGTATTGTAGAGGGAGTTTTACCTTATCTTGGAGCTCTTGACTATCAGTGAAACCATTGGTCCAGTCTTTATTATTTCTGTATCTGATGAGCCAGGGAGATGTCTAATGCTGTCATCAATAGAAATGTCTAACTAGTATGCACAAAGGAAGTAAACTATTTTTCTATATCTCTATATCAATAAAATTGAGTTGACTTAAAAGTTTAATAAACTTGTTTTCTAACATTTTCTTCTAATGACCACTTTTGTTGTCTTAAGGCAGTTTTGAACCTCACTCCCACTTCAATTACTGCTGTAACTTGACTTTGTTGCCCCAAACTTTGTCCAGTTCTGATATAAATTAAAGTCATGAGTTGAGGAATAAAGAGTCTTTAACTGAGATAACAGAGTAGCAAACCCTTCACCCTGGGGGATGTCCAGTGGATTTCCCAACCAAAGAGACCCAAGAAAGGAGGAGAGGGAGAGGAGATAGGTGAGGTAGCAAGGCCTGGACATGAGTGGACCTTGGCAATTTGGCCGAGGAAAACCACTTCTTTCTGGCTCTTTTGCCCTTCATGCCATGAATCCCAATGGAAGGGGGCAAGAACACTTGAAGGTGAGATCCAGTTTTAGCTGGGCTCCCCACAAGACAACATCCCTGGGTTTGGGGGTGCTAGGGTGTGATTCAGCTCAACCTAATCAAGAGTAAATATTTTAAGAGTAGGAATGCAAGGCCATTACTGAAATTCTGACATTTTAAGGATCATGTAAGAGAGTGGTAGTCCATATTACTTTTGGTATTGACAATTTATGTCATTATATCAACAATTATATTAACAATTTTCTGTCAGTTTCTAGTCCCACATCTTCAGACAGCTGAAAATGTTTTAGCATTCAACAAACAATTAACTATTCATCAATTGGTTACTTTTCGTTTTTATTGAGGGCATAGGAGTCAAAGGAATGACTTCTGCTTGTAAGCAGCTTCAAGGCCAATGGGAAACAAGATAAACCAGGAGGAAGCTGTTTAAGAACAAAGTTATTGTTGTTGTTGTTCAGTCATGTGTGACTCTATATGACCCCATAGACTTTGTCCGTGGGTTTTTCTTCACAAAGATGATGGAGTGGTTTGCCTTTTCCTTTTCTAGTGTGTTTTTACATTTTACAGATGAAAACTGAGGTAAATAAGAGTTAAATGACTTGCCCAGGGTCACACAGCTAGTGTCTGAGGCTACATTTGAACTCAGATATTCCTGACTCCAGTCCCCTTGCTTCATTCACTACCACTTAGCTGCCCTTTTGTTCTTTTGAGAGCAAAGTAGTACATAGTAAAATGCTAAATTGCCAGGTACCCACAATTAGAAAATAAGAGCGTCTCTAATGAGGGGCTAATTGTACTGCTCAGACAATGAGTCCAAAAGGAATTTGAATCAATGTAGGCTGGAGTTGTGAGGCACTGCTCCCATGTTTATCCCCAGGTTCTCCTACACTGCTGCCTCACAGCCAGTATTTACCAAAGCAAGACAGGATTTACATGCACTGCTATTTTTGCTTCTTTACCAAAAAATTAGCTTGCTCTTTTCTGTGAAGAATTCCACCCTGGGATTATGAAGCTTTGCTTTTATTGGTATAAAGTGTGGGTATGTTGCCCATGTAGGTTATATGTGTATCCACATAACTTTATCTAAATATGACTCATGAAGAGCCTTTTGATAGATAGATGTTCCTCCCTCTCTCCAAGAGAAAATTTGACTATTGCCTTTAGAAGAATAGGAGTTGAAGTCATGATGGTAGCTCTCCTCAGATAAGAGTCACTAGACTAGAATTTTTTTCTAACTACCCCCCTTTTTTCCTCCCTTCCCCCCCCCCCCCCCCCCAGTATTGCTAGCCCAGGAGAAATGATAATTTTCTTAGGCTTCAGCCACTTTTCTGGTTGCTGTCCATTAATGAGAGATGATTCCTCAAGCTTATAGTTTACTTTCCACCCATTCCCCAGAAATGCTAATTAAATAAAAGACAATCTACAAATAGTCACTAATGAGCAAATCCATTTCCCCCAGCAGATAGCAAACAGAAATCTGAGAAGTTATACAGATTAAAATATACCAGATGATAAATAGAGTGACTGAGCTTTTCTACTGGGAACAGGATAGCTTCACTCTATGGGGAAAGAAAGTCCTCAATCTCACCTCAGGGCAAATTCCCTGAAGTTTTTAGGGAGGCAGGCTGGAAATCAGGGTCTTCTTGGGGAGCTAGCTTTCACCTCTATATCAGCGTTCCAAAATCTGTTCTCTTTTCCCCTGAATTTCTCCCATTAAAGGGTTTGGGACTACAATTATCCCTTCCACATCAGAGGGGTTAGCAGCACAGCACCCCTGCGATCTGGAAAATCTGCATAAATTTTTTTGGTCTTCCCTTCATACCACAGAAGAAATCCAAATTATTATAATATTAAAGGATAAAACATGTTGATATTATACAATATTGTACTATATTTTATGCATTTCTGAGTTTCTAAACTTTTTCTGTCATCTGCTGGCCTTCATGTGTCATAGGTGGCTTCTGCAAAACTCCCCCCAAATTCCCATTTAGTTTCTTATGCTGACCCGTGATATAGCTAAACCACTATGGGGAAAGTTGTGATGTGAAAGGGATAACTGTGTATGTGTCCTTTCTTAAATCAGGAAGGAAGAAAAAGGTCTCTTCAAAACTCTTGGACCAATTTTGCCCCTAATGCAGGCAGGCAATGTTGAGTCATTATTCTTTCCACCAGTGAGAAGAGTCTCATGCAGATGCCCAGGTTTGAACTCAAAATTATCTTCACATTGACTTTCCTTCACATGCTGGGGTCCTCAAAGGGAGTTTCCTCACCTGGTAGTTACCTATACCAACTAAATCACAGGTTGAGTCTTTCTTACCTATCCCTATGGTCATATTCATGGTCTATGTTAAAAATCAATTTGTATTCTTTTTAATTAATTTTTTCCCAAATAGTTGACTGTAAATCATTCCTTACTTTTAAAGTGGGATTCCTGACTTGATAGCCTTTTCTTATGTAACCTGCTATTCCTTTTGCTTATCACATGCTAGAACTAAAAAACCCAATCAAGTAAAAGGCCAGTCTTTTAACAATTCAGAACTGGTGTGTGTGTGTGTGTGTGTGTGTGTGTGT
>NW_020954650.1:2209343-2398427 GCF_900497805.2 Vombatus ursinus
GTGTGTGTGTGTGTGTGTGTGTGTGTGTGTAGTGGGGAGGGGAAAGGAGGAGATCTCATTTGATTTGTCATTTGTGAGGATCTTATTTGGATTCAACCACTTTTCTGTTTGCTATTTTCCATTAAAGAGATATGGTTTCCCAAGCTTAATATTTCACATTTTACCCATTCTCTCCAGATGCTATTTAGATAAAAGATAATCAAAAAATAGTCAATAGTGAGTAAACCCATTTTTCTCACAACAACCTTGTGAGGTAGTAGAGTGTTGTTATTTCCATTTTTACAATTGAGGAAACTTAAACAAACAAATTAAGTGACAATAATTCAAAAAAGCTCATAAAATATAAGCCATTATGCTATGGAATCAAAAGACAAAATGAAAAGTAAATTCTTGCCCCTACGAAGCTTTCAGTTTTTCATTCATAAAATTATTTCTCTGAAGTTGGAAGCAAATTGTCTAGCTCAGGAATTGTCTAGCTAGTTTGTCCATGCTAGCTCATTCAAATTACATTTAGGTTTGGTCCAAATGCCATAAAATATTTTGATTTTTTTGTCATATTCCCATAATGCAGCTGAGAAAAGTTTTCATGGTTTTATGTGTTCCTTTTCCTTTTACTGAAGTTCTAATTCTAGACCTCATCCTAGTATAGCAGAGACTTTGTCTCCTCGAAGGTTGTGCAAGCAAAACAAGAATTCTGGCAAGATCTATGAGCTCATATTTGTAAAGTATTTTGCACAGTGACTGGCACTTAGTAGATGTTTAATTAATGTGCATTCCCCCACCAAGGTGGGAAGCCTTCAAGAATGGACCTAGCAATAATCTTGCATGTCTATTTTCTCCTTTACTTTTTTTTAACTATTATTTTCCTTTTTCTTTTCTTTTTTTTTTTTTGACAGGGCTAGAAATATATGTGTGTGTGTGTGTGTGTGTGTGTGTGTGTATATATATATATATACATATATATGATAACTTACAACTAGAACAGAATGTGGTTCAAGAGCTGTGTTATCTGCAACCTTGTGATATTGTTGACGGTCTATTGAGGAGCTAGAGCTGTGGTTTGTTACAGGGGAGGCAACTCCCTTAAACTTATAGTCCTTGCTGCCACTGCTTCTTGATAGCTCTCTTGCTGACCAGATCCTCAGTCTTTTTTGTTGTTGCCGGAGCAGTTTCTGAGACACATCCTGTTACAGTGGAATGATCCCACCTTTGACACTATCTATGGGATCTGGACAAGTCTGTTTAACCTTTCTGGGCTTTAGCTTCCTCATCTGTAAAATTCTAGGAGTAGATATGATTATGTCCAGAGATCCCAGCTAGATCTATTGACCTTTTGTCCTTCACTGCTATTTCTTCTTTGACTCAACAAATGACTTGAAAGGAGTTTCACCTTACAGTTAGGCTAAATTGCAGTCTCGTCTTTGATGTTATTGGCTGCAAAAAACACATTGTTCTACTATCAGCCAGGTATGGTTGATGTTCCAGGTGAATGTGGTCACGGTCTGCTTATGCAAGTCCACAAAACAGTCCTCCAGGGTGTGCAGTAGAATGCAAGTTAGAAGGAAAGGAATGCCCTTCCCAGCAGGGATGTTGATCTTTCTTAGAAGACCCAGGGAAAGTGGCTTCTGGGCAAAAGTCCACCACAGGGCACCATGTTCTCCATCAGTACACACTTACTGAGGGGATTCATGGAACTGGCAGGGACCTCAAAAGCCATCTTATTTTAACCTCTTCATTTTACACACGAGAAATTGAGATTCAGCAAAGCTAAATGACTTGTTCAGTGTCACACAGGTAGTAAATTAGAGTCAGAATCTGAACCGCTGACGTTTCCCCAACACATCTCCTTTTGGGTTAGAACAGTAGTGATGCCAATAGGTGGCAGATACTTGGTTCTAGCAGTTTTGGAGTGCTCTCTGTTTCAGGAAATATTTTATCATATTCCTGTTGGTGCATTAATGGGGTTATTGTCAGGGTGAAGGTCAGGGAGTATACTGGATCAGGAGTCCTTGTCTCAAACTGTCATCCTGTCACCAAACAGTCGCATACTGAAACTTGTTTCAACTGACTATGGGGCTTCTACCTACACTGACTCCATGTGGAAATGTCTCACCACTAGATATTTTTGGCATTCTATATGTTTGTGTTCCAAGTACCTTACTTCTCAAAAACTGAATACCACACACACACACACACACACACACACCCTTCCAAAGACTTTCTCCTAAGGAAGGCTTGGATGAGTTGTGGTTGATATTGGTAGAGGAGGCATTGAATTCCTTAGAGGATTTAAGTATTGTTATAATACTGGAAACTCTGCAGGAGGTCAGGATCTACTATTTTCTAACTGATGACCATTTTGGTCTTTTCCATTACCCATTATTGTGATCTTTAAATTGGTAGTGTTTTCAGCATTTTAATTTTCTCACAAGTCTAGTGCTTCCTGTGTTAAGAGGTATCAATTGGAATTTGGGAAATATCAAATATTGTCTCAGATTTTAAAAAATTCTAAGGTGATACTTCTATATGCCCATTTAAATTTCTTTTGGTTATTTTGCAAGACTTAGATTCTATCTCTGTAATTACTTAGAAGTAGCGGTTAATTTTTGATGAATGTCTGAATTATTTATGGGACATCTTCATTTAAATCACTAAGTCTAAAGGAAATAATTACCTTAGCAACAGTAAACTAGATTTTTATTAATGGCATGAACATTTAGGTAACACAAGGTTATATAAAGCTAAGTGTCATATGCTAGTTTCAAGTGTTAATTTGCTTGTTTCTTTGCTACCATTGTCCTTCATATGACTAAAGTTCACTGTCATTCAAAACATAGACTAAGTCAGCTATTTGTTACTTAACCTTGATATGCTTTTATTGAGAAGCAAAGTGTCTCTGGTGATTTCTGAGCTAAATGATTTTTGATCTCTCCCTTCTTATTGATGCAGGTATGGTTCACTTTGGTTCTTGATTTGTTTGCTTGCCTGCTGTAGAGTTGTTTTGGATGCTACAGCTTCTCTGAGCATTTTTGTTGTTGCTCAGTCGTTTCAGTTGGGTCTGACTTTTTATCACCCCATTTGGGATTTTTTTGGCAAAGATACTGGAGTGGTTTGCCATTTCCTTCTCTGGTTCATTTTGCAGATGAGGAAATTGAGGCAAACAGGGTTAAGTGACTTGCTGTGGGTCACATAGCTAGTAAGTGTCTGAAGCCAGATTTGAACTCAGGAAGATGAGACTTCAGGCGTGGCACTCTATGCACTGTGGCATCACCTACCTGTCCTCTAAGCATATACTCTCAATTTTTCAAGTCTAGTTCCTCCACAACATAAGCTGAGGAGAGTTTCACAAGGCCTTGTTATTGGGCAACATCCATAGGTTGAAGGGTAACAGTTGTTTCTTCCATGTAAAACACAGAGTGGCATAGAGAACAGGACTCAGAGGCAGGAAGACCTGAATTCAAACCTTACCTCAGACACTAGTCATGTGACCCTGGGCAAATCACTTGACCTCTCTTTGTCTCAATTTCTTCATCAATGAAGAGGGGATAATAATAGTACCTATCTTACAGAGTAATTGTAAGGATCAAATGTGATAACCAAATGTGAGTTTGCATTAAAATTAATTAAATTATTCTCTAGTCTAATGTAAAATCTGGATTGTTGGTTTTCTGTAACTGCTGGGCAGTGAGGTGGACTATTTGAGGTAGGTAATTGTTGTTTACAAGTAACATTGACCTACAGAGGAGAACTTGTTATAGAGCAATAAACAAAGAAAACCTTTGACCAAACAATATGTACTAGTTGAGATGGTAAACTTCTGAGACATGAAAGTGTAATTGGCCAATTACTTCATCATATATCATTTTTAAGGAACCGTGGAAGCATTTAATCTATAAAGTCAATTTCACTTGTTATTCTTTGAGTAATTACTCACTTTAATCATATTTTTTAATAGTTTTAGTCTGAGAATCTTTATAATAAGATGGAAGATGAAAGAATGATGAAATGATATTGGCTATTAAGAAGTCTGACATCTTTGGACAGAAATATGCATTAAAGAGTTTGTCATGATAGAGAGGGAGGTGACCTTTGAAAAGCTCTTCCACTCAATTTGGAAATTATTTCATGCCATCTGAGCCACAAACAATGGGTTGGCTATTCTCCACTAGTAAGTAGCTGGGAATGCTTTCTCTAACTCAGTAATGTTCTGAACCAGCATACTCACTGAGTTCCAGTCTGCCACATAAACAAGTGGGAAAAACATCATCTTTCTAAATTACTTGCAAGCTGTTAATTAAGTGAATGATTTGTGTTCTTTCTGAATCCATGCTCCATACTGAAATGCTTCCTTCTTAGTGAACTAATAATCAACGTACACATTACTGGTGGATGCAAATTATGGTGACATAATTATGGAATCATCCGGTATTAGCACCAATTACACACAAAAAGTACACACCAGTCTCTTTCATTGTCTGCTCCTTTTATATCTTGTTGGCCACTCTGTTCCAATAATTTTCATTTCACTGTGGATGTGTGTATAGTAGGGTTTCAGTCTACCCCTCCAGGACTGGAAATTGCTGTGATAACCTGAGGCAAATAGGAGAGAGATTAAAACAAGAAAGGGGGCTGGTTATAGAGGAGTAAACAATGGCAAACTCATTAAGTCTTTTTGGTGCTGCAGTGTATTGTGTGATGCATAAGCTGAGAAGCTCTTCATTGGACCAGTTATAAGAAAGAATACAATTTTTTTAAAAATATTATTTTGTTTTGTTTTACTTTGTTTTTTTCTTGAAAAGTAGTATAGCCAGTTATGCCAAAGTGATATGTGGAATTCGGTGGTATTTTGATCTACATATATAATTGCCTGAATCTTTTAAGCAAGTTTAACATATTGAAAATACTTATCTTTTCATAGTGATTGTCTTACTGCTTTTTTAAATTGTCAAATATGACAAGGCTTTTTATTAGACAATTCATTAGCTCCGTTGTTACTCAGTGTGCTTGATGAAAGAGGGATATTATGATTTGCTCTGATTTGGCTGAGAAGTTCTTTCATTTCATCATATTGGAAAAGTAATAAAGGTATACAGAATGGCACAAAGCTCATCTCTAACCTTCCACTTGAACTCACACTTCCAGTGCAGCCTCAAAATCTTCATTAAATCAATATTGTTTTAACTATGTTGTGAAGGGCTTTCCATGCCCCCTTTCATGGCTGCTGGGATAAAAGAGGTCATAAAATAAGGAAGAGTAGTCCCCTGTTCATCTATTTTATTTTTCCGTCTAAGTTTCTCTCAGTTCTGAAGAATGAACAGATGTAATCTTTGCTTATCCTTCCAACTCACCCCCTGTGAATGCTGACTCGATCCCCTGGCACTGTGATAGGGAATTGGTTCAGCTGGTGATTTGTGACTATTTAGAAGGCACCTGCCTCCTTTTTTACTTTAAACTTAAATTTAAAGGAGTGAAGGAAGCTTGAGGGATGGTCGTATGGCTTTCACTGCAGTTAATATGCACTGCTCTGATACTTTTATTGACTCCTGTTGTTTGCATGTGTTCCAGGGTAAGGGAATAATTCCATTTTGGAGAAGAAGATGTAGGAAATGGAACTCAATAAAAATATCTGGTAGTTCAGTGTACTGCTATAGGCAAAATATTAAGTACAACAAGAACTTTTAAACTAGAAGTAAAGTTAATTAGTAATCCCATAATATTTCAAGAGAAATTAGCATGCTACTACATATCTCATTTTAAATGAAAGGCTTCCTACTTCTTTATAAGGTCTTCCAAAATCTAGACTCACTGTACCCTCTCCCAACCCCTCCCCATGGCCTTTGTCTTCACTGTCCCACTAAAAGTCCCCATGGTCTATCTGATTTCAGTCCTTTTGTCTCTTTTATTTACTTGATTAACATTGCCCTTCCCATTTCTTTTCAATTATCCAAGTCTTAAACATCCTTCCATGCTATCTCTTCCATGAAGCCTTCCTTCCCCAAGCCTTCACTGATCTCACTATTCTCTGTATACTTATGATACTTAAAACTGTACAACACAACTTAGTACTACTGCCATGTAATCATAACTCATATTTATAAAACATTTTGTTCACAACATCCCCATGAGATAAGTGGTATAAATATCATTATACCCATTTTATAGATTAGGAAATTCAGTCTATGAAAGCTTAAGTGATCGGTCCATGGTCATGGAAACCAGAAAATGCTTTGAATGAAGCTTTTGTGACCCCAAATCCAGTCCATTATCCACTGTGCAATGTTGTTGTTTTATAAATATTGCTGTCCATTCCCCTTACCCTCCCCCCCAATTGCCCCTCCCTGATAAAAGGTGAGATCCTTGAGGGAAAGACACATATCTTAGGACTCTTTATCTTTTCCACAGAATCTAGCACAGAGCTTGAACACATGGAATACTTTAATATATCCTCATTAATAGTTAATTGATTTTGAAATTTTAATAAAATAAATAAGGAAAATATGAAGAGGTTATAAAGTCTTTGATAATAGTTTAAGAAGACTAGGTGACAAAAATTGGGGATATTCTTCTAAAGTGAATACATTGGGCAGCATGAAAGCCAAAAGGTTATAAAACACTGTGTTTTGCAAAGATTCTTTAAATTCCTAAAGCTATGCCTCTTTTTCAAAGAAAGGATGTTGGACTTGCAGTCAGGTGATACCTGGGATCTAGTCTCATCCCTGATACTTATTAGTTGTCTGATTATTGTTAAGTCACTTAACCTATCTTAGTCTCAATTTCCTTATATGTTAAACTGGGATAAAAATACCTATTTGTAATACTTACCCTCCAGGGTTATTGTTAGGATCAAATGAGGTAATGTTTGTAAACCACTCAGTGAATCTTAAAGAACTACATGGATGTCAGTTACTATTTTTTTTAAAAAAGGAAAACTAGATTTTTTTTTGTTCACTTGAAATCAAAACAGTACTTTTTTTTTCAGATAATGGCTGTTATTTAGAACAAATTTGTCAAAATCTAGAGGAATTTATTATTGAGAAGAAAATAATCTGCCTGGATGGTACAAAACAAATACTTTATAGATTTATAACAAAATGAAATGATTGGATTAAGGTCAAGTACAAAATGAGATTATGCATTTGGATTATAATAAATCCAACTACTCACCTGATTTTGAAAATTAGTCTAAATGCACTTAAGAAAGACATGATGAATTAGAAAAGATCAGAAAGTATATCAACAGTGGCTATTGATTGAGATAGAAGTTAGCAACGTTAGAGGCATTGTGGTATAGTGGAAAAAATGGTATATTTGGAGTTAGAGGATTGGAGTTCAAATTGCTTGTATTATTTTTGTGACAAAGGGAAAGTCAATTAACATTTGTAAAATGAGGGTATTGAATGACTATGGAGTCCTGGTCTTCACTATGGTGCAGTAAATAAATTGTTGCTTCAAAAGGTCAGTTCATCAGTTTCTGAAATTTTTTGATGTTGAGAGAATATGTTTATTTCAAGGCAATTTCTATAGTTGTTTTGTTTTTGAGGGTGGGAAAAAAACCCAGCTTCTTGTATGCCATTTCTCATCCACGAATTTCTTACTTATAGGATCAGAACTGGAAGTGGCCTCATAAGCCATGTAATCCATTTCCTCATTTTACATGTAAGGATACATGTCTGGATCGGTTAAGTGAGTTGTCCACAGTGGCACAGATAGTAAGTGACAGTTTCAGGATTGGAAGTCAGGATTTGAATCCAGGTCTTCTGACTCTGAATTTTGACAGGACATTTAGGTGATACAGTGGATAGACTGTTGGGCTTGAAGTCAAGAAGACTCATCTTCCTGAGTTCAAATCTGGCCTCAGATGCTTACTAGCTATGTGACCCTGAGCAAGTCACTTTCCCCTGTTTGCCCCAATTTTCTCATCTGAAAAATGAGCTGGAGAAGGAAATGGCAAACCACTCCACTATCGTTGCCAAGAAAACCTCAAATGGGGTCATGAAGAGTCAGGCATGACTGAAAAACCACCTAACATCTTCTGACTCTAAATCCCTAATCTCTAAAATATCTTTTCACAATATGATCACTTTTCAGTGATCAATTCACAATTCACAATGCTTACTTATTGAAATAAATGTCAACAAAACACAATGTCTGGAGGGTTGTATCAAGTGGGGAAGGGGGGGAATCTTGCCTAAGGCCCTAGAAATGGATGGTATGTCTTGTCATTGGAAAACCAATCTAAATTTAAAAAGGCCTATCATCGGAAAGTTGACTACCAAAGGAGGAATTCTCATAACCATAGTGATTCTTAGAAATCATCTGGTAAATCAAGAAGGTGTCTTCTAGTCCTGTACAGGAAGAATTTCCACACTGATTAAATCATATTTATTTTGGCTTCTTTATCATTCATAAATCACAAAGGCCAAAACACAGAATCCTAGAGTGGTAAGGATTGAGAAGTTACCTACTTTAACCCTTCCCCAGTGATGAACTGCCTTTACCGTCTCCTCAACAAGTCATTGTTCAATTTCTTTTTTGAATCTCTCTAATAAGGAGATTACTGCTTAATGGAATATCTTGTTCTGTTGATGGAGAGCTCTTGTTAGAAAATTTTATCTAGCAAACTCTACTAAGCTTCCAGCTTGCAAGTAAACTACAAGCCTGAACCCCATAGCTTCAGTAATTCTTGTGAAGGGCAATATATATGTAAATAACATCATCACATGTGGAATGCTATTGTTCAGTTACTATCTCAGTACCCATAAAAACCACTTCATGTGTCAATGTAAATTCTTCAAACTGAAAACTATTCTTAAACACAGTCAGGGGATGGAAGTGAGGAAGGTAATACAAAATACCTCTTCATGAAAAACAGATCTTTTGGTTTTGAAAACAAGTGACATTGTTTAATGCTAAGTTTTGCATAGAGCTCATTTCTCTCCACCACCTGAAATGCTAATCAAAATTTTTAATTGTGTTTAAGTGTGACAGGATTAATTTTGCTCTGCCTGAGATCAAAGAGCCTTTCTGTAGCTACCTATGAGAGATCATGGAATAGTGTAATAAGGAGCATATCATTGAGACTTGGTGCTTCTATTTTAATTGCTATCTTTAAAAAAAATAGATTAATTCTAAAAGTCTTCCACACTTAAAGAGGAAAACTGATTTTTCCCATGGTGCCAAAATTGGTTTTCCAGAAATAGGGGAAGGGAGGACAGTGAGGGGAGGAGAAATTGCATCAAATACGTGAAGGAAATTAATTCAGAGCATGTTGGGAAAACAGGAAATGCTGATATATATGACAATGTTGTAAATCATAAAAATGCCTTGATATCACTATGATTATTAAATAAATTACAGAAAATCCAGCATTAGTTTTGTAATTAGAATAGGTTTTCAGTTATTCATTTTTCCCTCAGAATCAAATAAGAAAATAATCATTTTCTGGGACTGGGAGGACAATTAGCACATATCAGTTTAAATCCCAGACTGTCAGCTTTAAGAGGGTCCTCTTGTGGCTTTTTAAATCATTACAGCTAGAGGCTATTAAGACATAGTTATGTGTACATTATGTCTCTACATAGACGTTTTAATAATATGGTTGGTGTTTTCATTTAGAGTGCTAAGTAAAGCAATGTTCTTGTTTGATTGATGGATGAGTTTGGTCTGACTGGATAAAGGAAAAGTCTCAGGGACTGCCAGTTATCGTAGGGGGATATTTGAGGGGGATATTTGAGGGAGAAGAACCCCATTTGGTTAATTTCAGGAGAGAATCTTTGGGCCTCCAGGTTTTTTCTCTTTTTGTATTGCAACAGTGGTCTTGTGTGATTGTTGATTTAAAATAACTATGTTTAGAAGACACATGAGAAGAACTAGATTACCAGATATTTACTCAAAACAAACAAAAAACAATCTAGAAAGCTGCAAGGAGAATAGGAGAGGAAACATACTCTGGTTTCTGGTGGTTTTTTCTTCTTCAATGCACATTGGTAGAACTCTGATTTCATTTTAGTATCATATAATGTTATTGGTCAGTGTATGTATTGATCTAGTTGGTTGAATACTAGTGTCCCATTTACAAATGTGGAAACTGAGCTGTAACCAGTCATAATATGCCCACATCTAATTAATTTTTTGTGATGGGATTCAAACTCAAGTCTCTTTTGACTCCAGGTGCAGTGTACTCCACTACAACCACTGTCTCAATCTATGTTCCCCAAATCTGCCATCAAATAGCTTTGTTATTTTTGGTAAAGTCAATTTGTTGCTTTGTGTCTATTTGATCATTAGTAAAATGATAGGGTTGTTCTAAGTGATTGCTAAGATCTCTTCTACTTTTAAAATTCAGTGGCTTTTTGAGAATAGAATCTTCTACTAAGGAGATATTTTATTGTAATTGCTGACATGCTGCTCCTTGGGCTCTCAAAAATTTCATTGGTATCTTGAAAAAGAGGCACCCTTTGGAAAGAAGAATTTTTTTCCCTTGACATATGTCCTTTTTTGGGGTACAAAATGGCCTCAGAAAAACTTAACATATGTAACCTGGACTCTACAAAGAAGATAGATTTTTCTAGGTGAGAAATAGTTTTGGACTGTAAGTCCCATGTTGCATGTCTGTTGTCCTACTAGATTAGATAATTTCAGAGTGGTTTACCACCAGGTTGATTGTAGGTTACCTGATACTTGGAATTAATTTCCTCCTCACCTCCTTCTCCTAGGATAACTAACTTCAAAGCTCATCAAAATCTACCATTTCTTTCCCTCTATCACTCCCCAAAAGCAATGTAAATTTTTATTCTCTGAAACTCCTACCCCCTTTTCTCTTAAAGACCAGCCTTAACCCCAAATCACTCTGGCTCTCCAAGTCACTCTAGCTTTCATAGATTGGACAATAAGAGGTCCCAGGTCCTACTTGGTCATTGTTTGGGCCTTGATTGGCTCAGAATGAATGTAAATAACAATTGTTTCTGTGTTGGCCAGAAACCCTAAGGGTCTTCCCCTCCCAGATCTTTTTTTTTTTTAATAGGCCATTCTTTGCCTCCTTTCTTATTGAGCCTTAATCACTGAACAGGCATTGCCTCAATCACGTTAAAGACCTTAGCTTGAAAAGACCAAGGTTCCCCGCTGCATCCTGGATCATCTCCAGTTGTCCTGATCTATGTCTGACCACTGGACCAAGGTGGTTCTGGAGGTGAAAGTGACCTTGGTGACTTTGCACAGCCCTCCCTCACTTAAATCCAAATCACTTGCACGTTCAGTTCGAGAAGGAAGGACAAACAGCAACAAGGTCTTTCCTGATACCTACATCAGCTAGTCATCTTTCCTTTCCCCCAAAATTTTGTATTTGCTTTGTGTAAATGTTGTATGCATTCTTGTGTATATGATGTTTTCCCTCACAGGATGACTGGGACATAGGAAGAGCCACTACCAGCTAGGGTGCCCTGTGCTTTTTGTTCTGCATTCTTACTACCACCCCCAAGTGATCTGAGAACCCAACCTCCAGAGTGAGGATGCAGAAATATGGGAAGAACTACTACTGGAGTTACCCTACCTTGTTACCTTATTCCTTACCCTGGCTTCTAGGGTCTGTGCCAGCATTCACCCAGGATGGTCCCGTCTTTCTTCCTCTTTACTTTTCTCAGCTGTTTCATTGCTTACTTGGTTTGAATGAGATGGAAATCATCAACACCATTACTTTTGAAGAGATAGAGGATCTCTAGGTTTTACTACCTGACACTGCTTCAGAGACCCTCCAGACTTTGCCCAGCTTCTGTTCCCTGTAGTACCTCAGCATTGTTGTCTTAATTACTTAAACTAAGGACCTTTGAGCCTTGCCACCTGCTCCACTATTGAATCCTTAGTACCTCTTAGTGTTTCCATATACTCTGCAAATAAACATTCTTTTATGTAGTTTCCTCCAATTAAAGGATGAGCCACTTTAGAGCAAGGAATATGTAACTTTTTGCATTTGTATTCCTAGTACCTAGCACAGTGTTTGGCATGTACCAAGGGCTTAATACATTTTTTCATTCACTTCATTCATTTATTAGTTGATTTATTCATTCATTTCCCCACAGACTGCTTGAAGAGAATGACTTTACTTTTATCTTTGTATGTCAGTTCCTAGCACAATGCCTGCACATAGTACATGTTTAGTAAATGCTTTTGATTGATTTTTGGCAAAAAATGCAATTTGTGATTTTTAAATCAATCCTTTATTCAGGAAGACTTCTTTTCCTGAGTTCAAATTTGACCTCAGACACTAGCTGTATGACCTTGGGCAGTTCACTTACCCATGTTTGCCTCAGTTTCCTCATCTGTGAAATAACCTGGAAAAGGAAATGGCAAACCATTCCAGTGTCCTTGTCAAGAAAACCCCAAATAAATAGGATCACAAAAAGTTGGACATGACTGAAAAATTACTAAATACAGCAAGATTGATTTTCATGTGCCTTTAAAATGTGCCTTTAAGTCCTATGTGCCTTCAAAATTGTGTTACTTAGCTGCATAGATTTCTTGAGTAAATATTTGGGTGTTCATCTCGTCTTCTAGAGAACAATGTTTTCAGTACCACTTCCATGTTCTCCCATAATATATTTTGGGTCTTGAGGTAATAGGGTCCAGATGTGATTATACTATAACCAGTAATCAGAAGAGATTGCATAGTAATCATCGATGTAAGAACTAAACCAAACAGATTATCTTTTCTTTTCTTTTTTTGCCTCTAGCGCCATTGATTAGTTTTGTGTGCTGAAGTACAACTCCAAGGTTTCAATATCACTTTCTAGCCTTTCCTAAACCTTGTTTTCTTTGCCATAGGCATCTTCCTCCCACCAGAACAACCTGGACTCTGGCCCTGGGACTCTAAGCTCTGATAGGTGAACGATTTCACCAACAGTCTGGCCTCCATGTAACTTTTTGGCCATTTCCAAACCATGCCGTGCCCTATGTTAACTTCTTCCTCTTCACCTTCTGACTTGCATTTTGCTGTTATCCTGTCCCATTAGAATTTAAGCCTTGAAAGCAGAGACCACCTTGAGAGCAGAGAGGGGAAAAGGGAGTTGTGGGTTGGGGGGGAGGGGTTGCTGTGGGGAAAAGGGAGGAAGGTGGAAGATGATAGGTTTAGTAAGCAGTTTGGGGGAACAAGTTGCCCCGATGTATGTTTGAAAGTTGAATTCTAGAATTGAACTAAATGTATATTTGATAACCTTAGAGACTCTTTAGGATTGATTCAGGGAGCAATTTTGCCAGGTAGATTGAAGCTGAAAAGAGTTTTGTTTTTTATTTTTATTTTTATTTTTTAAGTCTTCAGCACCTAGATAGTGCTTGGCACATAGTAAAGACTTAATAAACACTGATTGATTGATCATTAAAGTTTTAAATAGCTTCATTCTAGAGACACATTCCATTCCATATTTCATGTCATGTTTTACCCTAAGGTGTAGTTTTCTCTCCCCCCCAATAGTTTAGTTTTTTTTTTTTATGGAAAGACAAATCAATAAAAAAAATTGAGGTTAACAGTTTCTTTACAAATTATTATTTGTGATAGTGACACACATTCATTTGAGTTTTTTATTAGAAGAATCTGTTTCAAATTAGTCAGTTCTCTTAAATCATTGTTATCTATATGTATATATGTTATGTATATAAAAATTATACATGAGACAATATCAGTTTGAGAAGTGGTAAAAACAAACAAAAGTAGGATAGCTCCCTATGATGATGTATGAAAGGAAACTCCTAGCAGTACTATAGGTATTAATTACTTTTGATTTGAAATTGATCATTAGAAAAATTAATATTCAGAAGAGTAAATAACACTGTAGCCCACAAATTAGCTTCTTTATAAAAGACATTGTATTATACCATGGCCACAGTCACCACCAGTCATCTATATGAAAGGAAAAAAATAAAATTTTTAGAAGGGGATTAATGTTTATATATAGCTGTGTTTTCCTGGAAAACAAATTTTTTTTTGTTTTCTGGAGTTTGTCCCAAAATCTGTTTATCCTTTAAGGATTTTGAATATTTTGAGAAAGTTTTAAATGTAGAAGTGGCCCAGTTTCCTAGCAGTACATAGGACTCCCTCATTATCTGTAAAGCATTAACATTGGAGGAAGGAGGGAGAGGACAGGGAAGATTTGGTTCAAATGTTATAATTCATTATAAAAGAAGTTCATGTTGACCTAGACACATGTATATTGCACATATAGTCTATTTTTAAAATGCAAAGGAAAATGGAGAGTTGAGCCAATTATTCAAATAATCTAAGTAAAAAAGAATAATGTCTTTGTTATATACCTATTTCATACTGGAGCAGCATGAATTTTTTTGGTGGTTTATTTTTACAATTGCATCAATTCTCTGTTTGATTTTGCACACATAGTAGAAGTGTGAAAAACATGTATACATGTGGTATGATCCAGGTGAGTATATTTTCTATTAACAAAGCAACTCAGAGGGGGAGAAAAGGGTTATAACTGTTTCTTATCACTTGGCTCACCAGTTCTTTTTAACTCCTCTGTTAAACAATTATTTCTCAGATACAGAATTTATCTTATGTGTAAAGTTTGCATTTCTATCAAGCAAAAAATTATTGAGGGTTTGTTTTCCCCCTGTCATGTGGCTTAATGCTTTGAATCAGTTTCATGACCGAATTTGAGCATTTTAAAATGTTACACTTTCAGAAAATTGAGATATTTATTTAGTTAGTCTTATTAAAAGAGTTCAACTCATTTAGTCTCAGTAAGTCCCTTTTGCTTTCATAGCTATAATATTTACTTGTGAAAGTTTTTTTTTATTTAACCTTTGTCTTACATTGTAATCAGAGTAAATTCAGTGACATTACAAAACTTGAAAAATGATAAAAGTTGGAAATTGGTAGAAAATTGCATACATCAACCATGTACATTTCCTACTACTTAAAACTTTAATATATTGAATAGCTTGGTTTTACCTTTTTTTAATTGCCCATTAACTTTGTTTTTGCAGTAATCACACTTTTGAACCCCCAGATTACATCTTCACAAGATATATTATCTATACATTTTTAAAATAACATTTTGAATTTGTTCTTGACATCTTTATGTTTGTATGCATTTTGCATCTTTTTTTTTTTTGAAATTCAAATGTAACAGATTTCAACTTCTTGTGTTACATTTTTCTTTTTTTGGCTAGTATCTCTCTCTCTTTTAATTTTTTGCAAAACTCTTGTTTTTGAATTCTCTTTTTTCCCTTTATTTTCCTCCTCACTATGACCCCAGGAGCCAACACAAAGAAAAGCGCAGATGATATAACCAGTAATGATCGTGGTGAAGATGAAGGTATTTTTTGTTTTTTCAAAGCTCAACCCTGATGCATGACTATGATTTTTTTTTTCATTTCGACATCCTTTTTCCCCCCTTACTTGAAAAAAGGGAAGTGCATTTTAATGTACTACTTTATTTCTTCTTGTATGGAGACCATTTTCATTTTTTTTTAAATTCCCAGTTAACATAGAGAATGACTTCCATATCCTTATGATTTTGTCAAAGTTGTTCCCAAAATGTATAAAATAAATAACACAATATTATTTCCAACAAGAGTTTTTTTTTTCTTGCTCCTACACAGGAAGAGAAAGTGGAGTTTTAAAACATGCATGTGTTCTCCCTTTTCTTCCTTGCAAAAAGTTATTTTGTAAGTGCATACACCTTATATTTTGAAATGGTGACCTCTTTCCTCTTTAACTACACATTGTAAATTATAGAATTTTAGAATTATTAAATAGAGAGCCTTAAAAAAAACCCTTTAGATATTCAATGTTTTCTTTTTCCAAGTAACTTGATTCTAAAATGGAGTATGTATGAAATGATATGGTTCACAGTGAAGTACACCAAAAAGTGTTTTAATGAGATGTTGTTATTTCTTTCAGGACTATTTTCCTTAGCAGAATTTTTAAGAAAAACAGGGATTTCTAAGAATTTATAGAGGTCAAAAAGCTAGCTGTAGTCTAATTTTTTTAAAACAAAAACAGCCATTTTGAAAATATATTTTGTTGAAATGTTTCGTTGCTGTGGAAAATTTCTTCTTGAAGGATCCCAAATTGTATGACAGACTATACACCAGAGGTGAAATGTAACCATTTGTTTTCTTTCTTCCTTTTTTTTTTAAGATGGAAGGTATGTAGAAGCCAAGCAAACAACTAGTACATCGTATTCTGCCCCTTGGCATGATGAATGATTTTTGTTTTTAAACATAATAAGGTTAACCTTTACTTGTAGAAGATACTTGGTAAAAGAATGTTTCTCCTACCTCAATAAAATACCTGGAGCTCACTTTTATTTCCCACAATGAACGAAGGTCTTTGGTGAACCTCTGGTTTTAGGGTCAGAAGATAATTTAAAGCTGGTAAATGGGATGCCGAGTTATCCCTGCTGGCATGGTGGACTCCTTCAAGGTGCTATTTTATCAATTGCTGCCCTTGTTGATTTCCTCCATAAATCAAGTACTGGGTGAGGAAAACATTTTGCCCCCATTGCTCTTTTGCTTAGTCTTTTCTTAACATTATTCCACTGCTGGCCTCAAGTTCATAGCCCTGACACTTCCTACAACAGTTCTGTAACAAGTCTTCTACGCACTAGAATAGTATCGGCTGTTACTACACCATTTTTACCACTTAATCTCCCTTGTGGTAGTGAGTCCAAAAAGACTATAATTTAACTACCTGTTAGTGGTAGTTCTTTGACTCCTCCACTTATTATAATGGTTTTCTCACAATGTTTTTTTCTTCCCAATATTATTATTTTTTTTTTTATTTTAAGGTGCTACTTTCAAAATACTCAAAATGCAGCCATTACCACTGTAAAAAATGTTTTCTGATTGACATTTAAAACCCAAAAGGTATGGTCTATTTGAAACTGATGAGGCATCTGGTTGTTACTTCCTCAAGTGAAAGAAAATCTTGTTGTATTTTTCATTAAAGGTAAGAGTGTTAATCTGATACACACACACACACACACACACACATACACACACACAATATTCCTTCTGTCCTTCTCCTAATACACTCTGTTTATACCTTAATTTTAAATAAACAGGTCAACTTCTGACTATATTAATGTCAGTTTGATAAGATTGGGAAAATGATTAGAAAGCATAATGCAAAGGAAGTCTAGCCTTCAGTTAGCTAACGATTAGGAGAAATATATCTACAGTGGATGATTTCACATGGCTTTGAATTTCTGTTGTGAGACTAGTGGAAATTGATTTTGAAATGCAGTATATGTGTGCACATCACTCTTTCCTGTACCTTACTGTGAACAACATTTTAGAGGCACATTTTTTTAGCATGTTCTGGGTAGTCCTTAATCTGCCTTTTCTTATCATTGAATAAATATTTAAATTATATAGTTATAATTTACTTCATAGCTTTAACACTTATAAAGATTCATTGAAGGATATGTTCATTTTCAAAAAAGTGGAAAAATGTTTTACATGTATTTCTTAGTTGAGATCAATTAAAAACAAACAAATACATTATATATGATAGCAGAATAATAAATGTATGAATATCTGTCCTTATTTGAGAGATTCAACTTACCTGTAATTTTTAGTGTTAAACAGCTGTCTGGGGACATTGAAAGATTAATTAGCTTTCCCAATGTTACACTGCTCTACATCAGAGACAGAATTTCTACTCAAGTCTTTATGACTTTAAGACTGTTCCTCTGTTCACTCTGTCATGTTGTTTCTCTTGAATGCCTTTATAGAGGTTTAGTTTAATAAAGTGAAGACTTATAAAGCAGTTCCAGTGGTCAGAGCAATGTCAAATTGGATGAATAGCCAAAAGAAATTAATTGTTTTAAGTGAGGGAGTTAGACTAGTTGATCTCTAAGGTCACTTCCAGTTCTAAATACAGTGAGCCTATTAAATCAGAGGAAATTATATATAGTAGAAGTCTCTTATTGGTCTTCATTTCATGTAAAATTAAGTCTAGAATAGCTATTAGCAGCTAGCTGGATATTTTCATTAGGCTAAACTGATGATTTTAGCTTTTCAGAAAGGCATCCTCAAATTACAGACAATCTTCAGATTTCAAATATCAGAGATAATTTCAAAATATTCTTTTTTTTCTCTTCTGTGTACAAAAACACATCACTAAGTGTTTGAAGTACATGTGCAACAAGGATTTCTATCACCACCTGAGAAGCTTAACATTTTCATAGCCAGAATGAATGGGGGATATTTTTCCATTTGTATTTATATTCAACATGAGAAACTATCATCTTAAGAAAACAGAAAGAAGCCTTCTTTTGATGAGATAAACATTTTTCTTATGAATTTCCAAACTCTTGAGAGACTATGTTTATATTTTCATCTTCTATTATGTGATGAGATCCTTACAGTGTCCCGTTGCTGCTTCTATTAAGTTTTAAGCAACTGGCTTTATACTATGACAAGGTGATAGCTCTATTTTGACAATTTCAAATTTTGCAATAGCAATTCTAAAATTAGTTAAATGATGAATATATTTTGTAAATGGTAGCCTGTGTACATCTCCAAATTATATTACTTGAGTTAGAACAGTAGTGAAGAAAAATGTCTTAACCCGAAAGTTATATTTTTTCACAAAATATCTGTATGTATACACATATATAAACACATACATCCCTCTTTCTAGACAATTTCCTCTTTTTCCCAATGAAAGAGAATTTCTAACTGTACATAACATCATATGGGCTATATCACAAAGGCAGAGAATGTTAGACATACACTTTCTAGTATCTCATATAGGACTATAAGCATATAAGTGATGATGAGATTGACCCTCAATTGTTAAATGAATTCCTTTCTACATATTTAAGTTAAAGCATGCAATTTGGAAAATAAAATATTGCTTTATTGTATTGTTCTTGCTTGAATCTTTTTTTCCCTAGACATTCATGATCAGAACAGTAAGAAGCCGGTCATGGTCTATATCCATGGTGGGTCTTACATGGAAGGAACGGGCAACATGATAGATGGAAGCATTCTAGCAAGCTATGGAAATGTCATTGTCATAACCCTCAACTACAGACTGGGAGTTTTAGGTAAGTGGTTCTCTTATAATGATTAAAATGAGTAATGTGGTTCACTTTGATGGGGATGTTTTACTGTCCTTGAATTACTTCGACTCCTAGAAAAAATCCTTTTCATCTACATTAATGATGTTGGATATGCTTTCTTCTTTTGAAGTGAAAGTTAAAATCTCAATTTTAAAGCTTAATTATACATATGTGTGTGTGTATATATATATATATATATGTATATATATATATATACATACATATGTTTTGTTTTTCTAAGACTTAAAAAATGTTGTTTATGCTTTTTTTCCAAAGTTGATTCTCTCTAAAATTACATTGTCTTTTCATGCTTATCAAATTAAATTAAACTTCAAAATACCTTTTCTGCCTTTGGGCCAATGCTGATAAAATTTTGACTAGCACCACATAATATGTTCACATTTGGTAGACAAAAATTGTAAACATCCAGGGAAATTAAGAATTATTTCCAAATATTGTAATAGTAACATTAACCCTATCATAAGGTGAGCTAGTCATTAACCAAATTTCCCAATTATTTGTGGATTTGGGAGTTTTAGCTGAAGTAAATGTGGAATCTGGTTACCTTGACCTACTTGATTTTCTATTAAAATTAATGTTGTGTATCATGTGTTTTTTATTGGACTTTTTTTTTCAACAGTTCAGAATATAAGAACATTGGTAAAACAAATGGAAACTTCAGGGCTTAAATTTGTTGTTTTTTTCTATTTATCTGTCATTCTGTACTAGTGATAGGAAAAATAAGTTTTATTTTGGTAGTGTGACATTACAGCATTTATCTTTCATGAGTTAGGGAGGTGCTTTCCCTAGTTGTGTGGCCTACAGTTATATTGTAATAATTAGTAACAAAGTTGTCTTTTACACTCATCTTTGGGGGAACATATGTATTATGCATTGTATGTGCATTTAAAAGACAGAAAATAAGTTTTTAATATACCATAATATTTGTTGTTGAAAATACCTGTAGTAAATTCTAGTAATAAATGAATAAAATAACTAAAAGACATACATCCAAATAAGAAATATAATGGTAATTTACTTTATAAATAAGTAGATATTATTGACAGTATATTAATTCTAAAATGCCAATTTTGTTTGTATAGCATTTCATAGTAACTATACTATCAATTTGTACTAGGTAGTGAACTAAACATATAGGAAAAAATGTAGAAATCCTATCTAATCTAGGAATGTTGGACAAAACTGATTACAAATTTTCACAGAATTGACCTATTTCTGACAATGTTAAGTTATTTGCAATGTACAAATTTATTTTTATTCCAAATGACAATGTTAAGACCCTTTTTCCTTTTCCTCCCTCCCTCCCTTCCTCCTTTCCATCTTTCTTCCTTCTTTCCTTCCTTCCTTCATTCCTTCTCCTTCTTCCCTTTTTCCTCTTCCCTCCTCCCTTTTTAATCCCCTCCTTTCTTTCTTCCATCTGTCACTTATTTTAGGAGTCTTTTTTTCTAATTTTTTAAAAGATGAACCCTTTCCCTTAATTATCTATATACTTTCCAGAATAGCCTGACTAGTTAAAAGACTTCTTGTTATTGCTTTGGCCTTCTGTAATTGAAACAGGAAATCAAGTTTCTTTTCTTTTCTTCATCTTGCACAAAAGGCCCATTCTAACAAAAAAACAGAGAAAGAGGACAAGCTTGTGGGTCACTTTACAAATCAGTTTCAAAGGGAGCAGTGTATTTTACTGCATGTAGTAATATCAAGTCTTGAAAGAGCCTTTTGGCTCTGTTTTCCAAGTGAAGCTATGCAAAGTTTGCCAGAACTACACAGTATTCTGTTGTACATATGATATATCTATGTTATTAATAAGGCTGAATTTTAGGAAGAAATTATTTTTTATGAGCAGTAATTATTTTAAGAGGGTCTAATAAGTTTTCTCTTGCTTAGCCTTTTTTATGCTTTTAGTATATAAATTATTTTTCTCATGAGGGACTAATATGTCAAAAATTTCTTTGTAGAAAAAATAAAAATTAAACATTCACTTATATTAGAAAACTAGTTTTTTTCTCCTACTCAAAGATCCAAATTCCTCAATACTTGAATGTTTTAGGGTAATATAAGTAATATCTTTGGATAATAATGAAAAGAGGTTTAGTTAAGCTTTAGGCAAGTTGTTTATATTTCATGGACCTGCTACTATAAAGAGATGACAGGTACAAAATATTTTTTTTTTATTTAACTGAGTCAAATACTATTGTGTTCACTAATGGTTAGTTGTGTATTTGGTTTCAGAGTTTTTTAAAGTTTCATTGTTCATTTCAGAGAGTGAACTTTAGATATAAGGTATCTGTAATAAAATATTTTTTATGTACATTACTCTATTTTAATACCTACCAAATACCTGTGTATTTTAATGAAAAGTCATAAAGTAAGAGTTGGCAAAATATATTTCCCATTTATGTATACAAATGTACATGTCTACATGTTTTATGCATGTATATATAAATATTGCACATGCATTTATTGTTTATACTGTGTAATATGTATCCTGAATATGATGTAATCATATATATGTAGTATAATAAGTTATGAAACACAATGTAGAAATTATAATTTTAAAAGATTTTATATTGGTTTAAAGCATTATTTAAGAAAATACAATCTCATATTAAGGATCACATATTTTCCCATGTAGTGGTAAAATCAAAATGCCAAATGAATGGCAAAATAAATCCTAAAGAAATTTTGTAATTAGAAAGGAATTCAGGAGACCTGAGTTCTAATTCTGGCTCTGACCCTAAGCATGGACTAATATTAGCCTCATAGTCCTCCTCTATAAAAGGAAGGGGCTAGATTAGATTCTGTCTCAGGTACCTTTCTTGAAATTTCATGAAATTTAAGTAGTATTTGTATATCTCAATTGGTCTCTTCCTGATTTTTTAAAAAAATGTCTTAAATCAAATCAAGGTAGAATCAACTAAAAAAATAGCTATAAATAATAGAGCAAAAGTAAATAAGGCTTGAATTGATTTCCAGTACATAGATGTTTTATTATTATTATTTTCAAAGTTGTTATATCTCACCAAACTCTCACTTTCACTAGGTCAACAAACTCACAGACTTCAAAATTTAGCCCTGGGCAATAGTGTTTAGTGTTTGGGCTCTCTCTAATTTGTTTAGTTTAGCATTTGAAATGACCTGGTAAAATGATGGTGGTGGAGATGGAGATGGTGGGGTAAGGAGGGAAGAATGATATGCTGCCCTGAATATCTCATTGTGGTGTTGTGAACATAAGTGGAATAATGAAAGTGAAAGCACTCTATAAACTGTGATGCACCATACTAGGGTAAGTTGTTATTATCTTGTTTTGTGGCCTTTTTGCTTTGATCTTACATACCATTATCCAGGCTTCTGCAAATTCTTTTCATTTCAAAAATGTTGGTGTTGACTGCTATCTGCTTGGCTGAGAAAGCCACTATTTCTAGATCAATAATCTATGATGTCATATTCCTACGTAATATTTGACTTGCAATATTCAACCACATATATTAAAATGATTTATTTATTTATTTATTTTTTACAATTGCATGTAAGACCTGGAAGTAAAAACAGTTGTGCTGCTTGAGCTCAAGTTTTGTACAAAGTGTTTGAAGGAGAGATACATATTTCTCATAGATAGCTAACCAAGATTGGGTTGTCTCTTGGAGTTTTTTCAAAGGCTGTTAGGACATAGCATTTGAGATTTAGTTCTGTGTGTCCATTTAGTTTCCTACTCTGACTCATTTTACAACAGCTTCCTCTGTGTCTTGCTTCTCAGAAATGTTGTGAAGCATTTGTGGGATGTGAACATGGATTGAAAGTATCTTCCCCCATTCCTTATCCTTCCCTTCATCATGCCAAAACCAACTTTTATACCCCAGACATACAATTAATCAATCTCATTGTTATTATTCAGTTCCTAAAGAGTTGTATCTTAAGAAATAAGATTTTTCAAGACTGTGCCCTCACATCAGTGTTTGTGATCCTCTCTTGCCATTTATTAATCAGTTATGGCTTATTAATGGGATTAATGGATTAATGGGAAAAGATGATATAAGAAGCAGTAATAAATTTATGTCCAACTCCAAGATCTGATAGCCACATGCTTGTAGAGGAAAAAAGATGGGGTCCCACTAAGCTTGCTTTGCCAAATACATAACTATCCTGAATTACCACCTCAATGCAATTCACAGGTCTAGGATGAATTGATCCCCTCTCTAGCTCTATGGAAGGTCTGAAGCTCAGCTGTAGTGGGGGGCTGCGGGGATGGGGGTAGGAAGGAGGATGCCTAGAGGGAAATTCCCAGATACATCACTGTTGTCCTTCTTTCCCCCTTACCTTTCCCAGCAGAACAGAAGATGAGAAGATTTCTGATTATCTGTACAACTGTACCTGACCTTGTTAACAATTCTTATTTATCAGAATGTAAAAAGTGCTTATTGGATACTAAACACTGTGGTTAAGGGGAAGAGGGATCTCTTAAAAGGTTAGATAAAGGCAATTACATAGCACAGTGATTAGAACACTGGACTTGAACTCAGAAAGATCTGAGTTTGAAATATGCCGCCTATACTTAACTAGCTATATGACCCTAGGCAAGTCATTTAACCTCTGTCAGCCTTGATTTCCTTTTATGTAAAAAAGGGGAAATTATAGAATCTACCTTACAGGGTTGTGATGAGGATTAAAAAAGTAGCATATATAAGTCTGCAAATCTTAAAGAACTGTACAGATGTTTATGTTTATTGTTGTTATTATCATTATTATTTTGCCATTGTAGAACTTACAAGTCTCATATTATGGACCAGACCCAAATGACAATAGTCCAGTAATTCAGATTTGAGTCTTAAAATGTAATAATGCACCACGGATAATAAAATATAAATAAACTCCACTGTATTTGATAGATTAAAAGCATCAATTTAAAATAATATGAAGTTAAAATAAAATGTTACTCAGTTTCTCTTCCAGAATCAGCACTGAAAATCTACCTGACTAAAAGATCAGGTAGATAAGGAAGGCAATAATAGCTCAAGTTAAGGCGTAAGCCTCTAACGCTACTAGTGACAGAGCCAAAAATCAAACCAAAAAAAAAAAATAAAAAAAAGAAAACAGAAAAATAAAACCAAAAAAAAACCAAAAAACACCACCACTCTCTTAAAGGGCCAGTCCAGTTCACTTATCACCTGAGCAAAGAACCCAGTATACAGAATTTCAGATGAGGCTACCCACAGAAGAATGATAAGAAAGAGAAGAATAGAAAAAAAAAACCAGATACAAATCTTTTCTTAAGAAACCTTCCATTCCTCTCTGTAGTATCCCCCAATAGGAAAAAAACAAAAACAAAACAAAAATAGTTTTTACCATTAGAAATTTACACAGATAACCATACCAAGCAATTAATGAGGGGGGTCATTTAAAAGTCTTCTTTTTCTCAAACACTAAATGTTTTATTCTTACAGCTCATGGCTGTAAAGAAAGTTATTTTCTGCATAAACTTACTCACATATTTATAATTTTTTAGATAGTTAAATAAAACTTAAAAAAATCTTTTGAAGTATCAACCTACTTCAATACCATTGTTAATATTATTGGATTTTCTTCCTCTCTATCTGCACAGAAATTTCAGGTAAGTCTCAATTCGGGAAAATGTTTATAATAGTGAGCAGATGTGGCTATGCTGATTGCTTATGGAACAAATACGTTTCATGAGGGTTTGTTCCCCCACTTATTCCAATGAAAAGTAAAGACTACAACTGTTTATAAAATTAGAATAGCACTACTCATCATGTTGATTTTATTCAAAGATTGTGAGGGTTTATATTGTGAAATCCTTTCCTTTCAAAATTGGGTTACTAGACTGATAAATCAGAAGAATGCTATAAATATGATTCACTTAGTTTTTACTAAACCATTTGATATTGTCTTAAGCTCTTTTTGTGGACTGAATGGAGATATGAGAGCAAGATAACAGCACAGTTAGGTATACTTGTAACTGATTGAATAGCTGGATTCAGGGCAGTTTTTAATGTTTTTATGTCAACTTGGAAAGAAATCATTTAATCGAGTGCCCCAGGGATCTGTGCTTGACCTTGTCCTGCTAAAGCATTTATCCATGTCTTGGATGAAGCCATAAAAAGGAGATCAAGTTTTGTTTTTACACAAGTTGAATGTAGGAGGCAGGAATCAAAATGGTCTTCACATTGCACTTAGAATACATGATCTCACACAAGAGGAAATTCCCCTAAGTCTCTAAGGAAGTAAGTTGGAAATCAGGGACATATTAGGTCAGTTAGCTCTCTATATATCTGCTGCTTCCCCAAATCTCTCTCTCTCTCTCTATTTCTCTTTTTCCTGGTTTCTCCCTGATTAGGGTCTGGAGCCACATGTATCCTTTTTCAAAACAGGAAGAAATATGGGCTTTCTTCTCCCAAGTTCTTAAGTCAACTCTGCCCTTCACAGAGAAACACAACATCAAATTTTCATCCTTTCCACCAATGAGGAGGTTTCTATGCAACTGATCTAGGCATGAACCTGGGGATACACACTCAATCCAATACATTGAAACAATTAGATAAAAGTAAAGTTTTCTAATTGAACTAAAAATAAGCTTCATAAGTATAAGAATGTGGAGATATGGCTAGACAGTAGCTTATATGAAAAATAGCTGGCGGGTTTAAATGGATTCTAAATTCAAAGTGAATCAGTAGTGTGAGATAGCTAGTATGATATTAGATTAAATTAAAAGAAGCATAGTATTCTGTTCTAGGGAAAGTGTTAGTAGTCCCTAGTCCTGTTATATTCTGAACTGTTAAAATCATATCTGAAGTATTTGTTTAATTCTGGGTATCACATTTTCAGAAGAATATTGATCAGCTGGAGAGTGTCAACAGTTGGGGAATAAGGATGTTAACGGGTCTTGAGATCATGCCATGTGGGGATCAGTTAAAGATATTGGCAATGGAAAACAGATAGCCATTTTCCAGCATTGGAAGGGCTGTCATGTGCAAGAAAGATTAGTCTTATTCAGTTTGGCTCCATAGGGCAGAAGTAATAGCCCTGATTTAGAAGTTGGTTCAGTGGAAGGTACACTGGGCCTGAAGTCAGGAAGACCTGAGTTCAGATCAAACTTCAGACACTTATCAGCTATGTGACCCTGGGTATGTCACTTAACCTCTCCCTACTTTAGTTTCTACATCTGCAAAATTGGGATAATAATAGTACCCATTTTCCATGGTTGCTGTGAGAATAAAATGAGATAATACTTGTGAAGCTCTTTGTAAACCTTAAAATTATATATATATATATATATATATATATACATACACATACATATATGTGTATATATGTGTGTGTGTATGTGTTTGTGTCTGTGTGTGTGTTAATCATAATAATGAGTTTAAGATGCAAAATTTGGTTCAATCAACATAGGAAAATTTTTCTTAATTGTATGCTCCAATAGTAGAATGATTTGTTTCAGGAACTAGTGGGTTATCTCTCATGGATAATTTTCATGCACAGACTTCATGAACCCTTTTTGGGTTATGTTATTAAAGCCATTCCCATTTAGGTATGGGTTGGACTTTCTAGCTTTCTAACCATAGGTCCTGCAAAAATACTTTAGCAGGACAAGATCAAGCACAAATACCTTCCATATCTAGGACTTTATTATTATATTCCTCTCTCCCTCTTTTAACCCTCTTGGTTTTAAGGTCCCAGGATTTTGATCAGTCTTATATCCAATGGAAATATCAAATATCCTTCCTTCTCCTTAAATACCTCAGTTAATGGCCACCTCTGTTTATTGGAAAGGAAGTGTAGTTATTGGCCATCTCGGTACATTGGAATAGAGGTGTAGTTATTTGCCTCATTTACCTATCTCCCCCCTCCTACTTCCTTGTTTCTGTGATGACTGATACTGTACTAGATACTGTAGTAACTGGAGGATCTACAAAGGTTGACCACTACCTCTGGTGATTGGTGATATTATAAGATGTTGGTATCTTATCAGGTATTATAAGATGTAGAAAATGTACTATTTATAGACTATAAATATGCATTAATATACTATTTATCTGACTATAAGTAAACAACACATCTTTGAATCATTCCTAGCCAGTCAGCCTCTGTGATACAAAGTAGAACAAAAAGCAAAACAAAGTAAAAAGACTTTCAAAATGGATATTGTTGAATGCCCAATGGAGGGCACTCCCAAATGTCGTCTTTTACCCTAGGAGATCAGGATCTTCTACATGATGGCTGGATGGCCTTAGACCAAGATGGCCTTAGACCCTCTCTGGGCCCAAGTCACCTCATCTGTAACATGAGGATATTTTACTTGAATGAAAACAAGTGATTAGATTAGGTGGTGTCTTCAGTCTCTTTCAGCCCAAGATGTATGAGTAACTTCATGTCTTAGCCTCTTATCTATAAAATGAGAGTTGGACCAAAACATTTCTAAATTCTTTTCTGAATTCTATGATTATATGAATTATAGTGCCCACTATTAATGAAGTTTCCCCCTCTAAACATTCCCTAGTTCCCCGCTTCTTGTTCATAGCCCTTCTTATAGTTGAGATCTCCATTTTAGGAAGGGCTGTTATAATGGTTCTTTGTAGGTGACTTCCTTCTCTAGTACTTCATATTCAAAAATTTTTTGGTAATGTTGTCTGTTCTAAGAAACATCATGGTATATTGGAAAGATTACTGACCTAGGAAGACTTTGGTTCTAGTCCCAGATTCACCATTGATTAACTATGTGATCTACAGCAGTACTGTCAAACTCAAATACGAATAAGGACCACTAAATACTACATAATGATCCTTGTGGTCTTAGAAAACCACATGTGTTTATATAGTTTTATTAATACATCAGCACATTAAAATCAGACAGCAAATAAATTTTAATCTGGTTCAAGATATGCCTGAGAGTGTTTCGGCCCACATGTGTCCAGGCAGCATATTTGATCCTTTTGATCTAGAGCAAGTAATGACCTTTCTGAGTCTAATTTTCCTCATTTGTACTATGAAAAGCATTGAACTAAATGATTTCTAGTTAACTTTACAACACCAGAAATTCTGATTCTTTCTGTCTCTGTCTCTCTTTCCACATATATATTCACAAACACATATGTATACATGTATGTGTATGTGACACATTCTCACAATATGTAACACTGTTGCAAGTGATGATTTGGTATCAGTCTAATATTTGGCAACATATACTTGTGATATTTCCCTTATATTTTTCTTGCCTGACTGGTGACCAATAATATAATTTATGAAATGCCATGTGGTTTTGAAGATATTGTTGTTTGCTATGCAAAAGTTGGTCTTAGTGAATCTTTCTGTACAATCTGTTTCTTTTAACAAATATTTTAATCAAATGGTGTTCACTGATTTTTTTTTCAATCATGCTGAAGCCAACATATATGTTAAAAATCTTATTACCTTCAGAGTTTGGAACTACATTTGAAGAATCTCTTCGGTTACTTAGGGCACTGGAGTTAAATTCAAATAGAAATCGATACATGCTGACTTAGAAAACCATAATTTAACAATATAACTTATATTCTATATTTATTTATTTTGGTAAATATTTTCCAATTACTACAGGTCAAGGAATTTGACATCTCTGACTTAGAGAATCATTTTCCTCATAATTTGGTAGCAACATATGTACGTACTAATAATAATACTTTTTTTTTGCTTTTAAATACTGATTTGCAAACTTTGAGTCAAATGACATAATGCAAATCCGATACTTGAAAGCAGAAGTCCTTTCTAAAATGCAGTGTATTCTTGGTCACTAGTTACATGGTGAATTCTTTCTCTGCCTTAAAGATGCTAATAAAAGGGACTTTTTTAATGAGGAAAATGAAGTTATTAATTATTATCAAAAATTATTCCAATTATATATTCAGTAAAGGTGGAAGTTAGGCCTTTGGCAACTATCTTATGCTGGAAGACACAAGGGCAAATGGTGTTAGAAAATTTAAAAAAAACCCACCTAAATATCCATCTTTTCCTATCTGACATTAGTCATGAGGGAAACCAAGTCCCTCATTCAAAGTGAGGGTCTTACTTTTGTAGGGAATAAATGTACTATGTATTCCATATTTCATCATAGTATCCCTATTACTATCTTTTTACCATGTGAAAAGTAAGTTAAAATACTACCTTGTTCTGTCTTGTAGCTAAATTTAATAATTTGATGTCAAAATTTTGAAATTCTTTCTTCTCTCTCTCTCTCTCTCTCCTCTCTTTTTATAAACTACTTGATAAAGGGAACCGCAAATCAATTATCTGTATAAAAACTAATGAAAAGTTAAGTAAGGGGGAGGAAAACTTGGTTACTCTTCTTAGTAATAACAATTCATGTTCTCATAGTACTTTATGCCTTACCAACTATTTTTTCTCAGTAAGCCTTTAAGATACCCAATGTAAATATTATTACCTACATTTTACAAATAAGAAAATGGAGGCTGAGAAAGGTGAAGTAAATTTTCCACCTTCAACAGAGCTGGGTAAGTGTCAGGATCAGAAATAGGCTGCAGTTCCAGGTTCAGTGAACTTTCTATTAGAGCATGGTTATGCTTTGGACAAAAGAATTACAGAGTAAATTATTGAGGAAATCATAGATAGGAGAAGAGACTAGTATTGGTATGTGAAAATGAAAAGAAAAAAGAGACAGGAAGATGTAAGTTATAGAGGTATATAAGGTTCAAGTCTAGCTAAATACTTAGATCTTGGAGACAAAGGCAGTCATTTAAGAAATCCAAAAGGATCAGGAAAATTGAGTTTTCTTTATTTTCATTTGATTAAACTTTATAAAGATTTATTGTTTTCCTTAAATCTTTAGTTGCTTAAATAAAATTATCTATTTTTGTATCACTATGATCTCTTCTGTTGTGAACCTTAAGACTTATGGTGGACAGAATTGCCACCATCTTGTCTCAGATTAGTATGCTATCTTCTACTGTTCTACTCTGCTGACACCTGGTGGCAGCACATCTACATTGTAGGACAGAAGGAACAAGAAGAATTCTTTTATATTTAAAATGAAGGCAGATCTGATGACAGACATATGAAATATGTCCAGTGCATCTCCCTGATAAGTTTTTAAAGGATCTACAATTTCACTAATAATTATTTGGCATTTTATATTTATAGATATTATTCATGTTTAATCATAGATAACTGAAAACTCTGAACTTTAGATATTGTAGAACTATTCTATCCAGTGGACTTTTTCAATAACTGTTAGTTAAGGACATGTGTGTTTCCCACACTAATGGAGGCAGCATGATACGTGAAGAAAAAAATGGACTATGCACTATAGTGAAGAGAAAGCTTGCTTTTGAAGCTTTTGAAGTTTTGCCGTTTTAAAGCTTGTATGGTTTTTGGGTAAGTAATTTCTTTTCTCTGGGCATCATTTTCCTCATTTTTAAAATTCAGGTATTTGGAATCTGGTTATCTTTAAGGTTTTTTCAAAGAGTGATATGCTGTGAGTTTCCTGTATTAAACTGTATTTAAAATATACAGAGGGCATGAGCTCTGCAAGAGATATTTATATTTATATTCAAAATAGAGCTACTGAGAAGTTTGTCTTTCTGAGAACAAGATCACTTCTTTTGGTTTTGTTTGGTTTGTACTTCATCATTTAGTTTGATCTTGAGAATGTTCTAGTTGAAGTGAGAATGAGACTTAACCATAGCCATAAATGATGAGCCTTGTCTGGATTGATATGAGCATTGGGAATGGTTTGACAAGGAATCATTTGAATTGGGAAGAAAGACAACAATAAACTTAGTAGAATATATAGAAGCATCTGAATTTTGATCATTTTCTCACAGAAATCATTTTTATACACTACCCTCCTAATTATCCTGTGTAACTTTCCCCCCATACCTTAGACATAGACATAAGGATTCAGTTCCATTTAATTGGAACTCTCAAGTGAGGAAATTCTCTCTACCTAAGTAGGGTATCAGCTTCTATGCAATTTATAATCATTGAGAGTTATCTAGATAATTATGAAGATAAATTACTCACACAAAGTAATTGATATAGGGACTACAGCCAATATTTATCAGAAAATGAACTTGAACCAAAGTCTTCCTGGCTTTGATACTAGCTTTCTATCTAGTACAACAAGCTCTCTTTCTTAAATATATTTAAGATAGGAAATTCTTTCAAGTCAGCTAATACGCAAATCTCAAAAAAAAAAATAGTGTGATCTGGTTTACCTGAGTACTTTCAAAGAAGCAGCATGACATAGGGAGTTGGGGTCAGGAAGACATGGGCTCCCATCCTTCTTCAGAGACTTACTAGCTGTGTGAACCTGGGCAAATAACTTAACTTCAATGTGCCATAATATCCTCATCTATGAAAATAGAGGATTGGCCTACAGGGTCTTCTGAGGTCCCTTCTAGCTCTAAATTTATGATACTATGATCATATGATCTGTGGCTCTAAAAACATTATCAAAATAGTTAGACTTCAATGTATATATGCATGCATTTAGTTATGATATATGCCAAGAGGTAATATGTATACATATTCATATATACTTATAGATATAAATGAACACACAAAACATGTGCAGTCCACATATGTAAACACTATATCTATCTATGTAGTATGTATATAGATATAGATGTAGATCTATACATATACGTATAGAGGGTGCTTAAAACTACATGACGACTTTGGAGGCTGTGTGTTTGTGTGTGTGTGTGTGTGTGTGTGTGTGTGTGTGTGTGTGTGTAAAACTCCCCTGGGAGCTATTCTTTTTTCATATATTTCCCATATTACTCTAATGATAAAAGCAAAGATTTAATCAGCTGGGGAAGCTAGGTGATGTAAGAAATAAAGTTCTGAGCCTGGAATCAAGAAGACTTGAGTTCAAATCTAGACTCATATACTTGTTAGCTGTGTGACTGGGCAAATCACTTAACCTCTCTTTGCCTCAGTTTCCTTATCTGTAAAGTGGGGATAATAATAACACCTACTTCCCAGGATTGCTGTGAGGAAGAAATGAGATAATGATCATAACGTGCTTAACCCAGTGCCTGGCACATAGTAATTGCTATATAAATGTTAGCTGTTATTATTATTTTAAAATTAAAATCTGCTCTTTACAAAGAAGATTGGACTGGTGAATTTGTTTTGTCTGCTTTGGATGAGGAATATACATATGCACACATAAGTGATCACACACTTACAAACTTAGAAATTACAGTTGGTCGAGCAGAAAGGCACTTTTCTGTAGTACAACTTTCTGTATCATAATGTCATTCTCCTGAAGGTTGTCACCTTTTGAGAAATGAATTTTATTTTATACAAGGCACAGTTCTAAAGTGAATTCATTTTCTTAAAAGGTTGGAATGTTTGAATTATTTTTCTTAAGTTTAATGGGAAAATGAAAGATAATTCAGCTTTATACTGTACTAAATGCATATTTTTCAAATAATAGTCCTTACGTGTATATTGCATTGGAATGGGGGTGAATGAACTTTTAAGGGAATGTCTTGATTAAGTTTTAATAAAAGGGACTTTTTTTTGATAAGGAATGACTAATGTGAGGTCTACAATCAATCAAAAGAGATTGGCTTAGCCATCCAGCACACTAATTTCTTATACTATAGCATGCACTTGAATGGACATCACATTGAATTAGTCCATTAGCACACAAATCTTGGGTAACACTAGCTAAAGATAGAAAATGAGTTGATCTTAAAGTTGAATAGAAAGAGAATAGGTTGGATAAGATTTGAAAAATCAATGAGCAAAAGGGGGAAAAGACAATTTTAAAACTCTAATATTCACCCAATATACTATATGGTTGTAAATCATGAAACATCACAAGATAAAAAGAATCAAAACAACAGGTGGCTCAAAGGGTAATGGAAAGAAACATGCTGGACATGAATCCCTCTTACATATATACTAAATATTGTAGAGATATGAAGATAAAATATGTCTCTACTTTTAATGAGCTTGGATTCTACTAGGAGTTGAGGACAGCTATGACACATATACAGATGAGAATAATATTAATCAATAAGCATTTATAAAGCACTTTGTATGTGCCAGACTGGGTGCTAGGTACATGGGGATATAATGACAGTGGACATAATAATAGTGTATCAGTCCCTGACCTCAAGTAACTTAGATTTTTTTGGGGGACAGTTTGCACATAATACAAAGTAATGGGGCAAAGTAAAAATGCAGGCAAAGTGTTCTGAGAAAATTTGAGGAAGGAGAGAGAACATTTATCCTGGGGTTGTGGGGGAGGATGGAACAGGGAGATTTCCTGAAAGAGTTGACACCAGAGTTAAACCTTTAAGACAGAAAACCATTTTGAAAGAGCAAAGATGAAAAAGGAGTTTACTCCCAGATAACCAATATGAATTCACAGGAATGGGAGAAGACACTTCAACTACAGTTGAACTATTCTCTTCTCTTCTCCGTGTGTGTGTGTGTGTGTGTGTGTGTGTGTGTGTGTGTGTGTATGTGTGTGTGTGTGAATAATGTGAAGTAAAACCAGGAAGGAAGGTAGGAGACAATAGGTAAAACTTAGAATTCTTATGCCTAGGACAAACTTGGTTAGGGACTTGTGGTGCCAGTGGTAGCCTTTTCTGGATGACAAGCCCTCCTCACTCCCTGCCCAAGAAAACAAAAACAAAAAACAACAAAAAGGCAAATGACAAACTGGAAAGCTTGGGCAAGTTAAGGAGGTAGGAGGAAAGGAAGGTGGATACCTGTGCTGGTTAATACCACTGTAGTGGAGGTGGAGCAGAGCAAGGAGAAAGCTGGAGATGAATAGTATGTCTGGAACTCCTCAAGATAAGACAATCCAGGGACTTGCCAATCAGAAAGTAGGCCTGAGAGAACCTGGGAATTTATCCATATTTAGGAGGTAAGACTTGAATAATGTTCCTACTAAAGAAACCAAAAAGGAATAAATAGGTTTTGAACCAGGAAAAGGGAGGTTCTATAAAAGTAGAGGAAGGAAAGGATTGGAAGAATGGTTTGTCTACATTGTTAAAAGAAGCAAGAAAAATCAAGGTGAGAATTGAGAAAACACCATTGGATTTAGCAGTTAACACATTTCTTGGTAACCCTGCAGCAAGAAATTTCAGTGCATTGAAAGGGCCAGCTGTCAGATTTCTAAGGTTTGAGAAGTAGAAACTGTCATCCAAGAATTCAGGGTTGGTTCATCATTAAGAAAAGCATAAATATAAATTCCCATATTATAAAGTCAAATCAAATCAAGAAGCATTTATTAAGCACCTAGCAGAATATGAGATTTAACCTGAGCATCGAAGGAAGTCAGGGTGTTAGAATGTAGAAATGAGGAAGGAGACAGGTGTAGTGGACAGCAAGTGAAAATGTACTCTCAGGAGATGGAATGTCTTGTGAGAGGAACCACAAGGAGGTTATTATCACTAGAGTGATAGATCACTAGATCATAGAGTATGTGTAGAGAAGTAAAGGGGCTTGAAAGGTAGGAAGGGGCCAGGTTATGAAGGACATTAACAACTAAACAGGATTTTATTTATTTGATTGTGCAGATAATAGGAAAGCACTGGACTTTATTGGCGGGAATGGGAGTAACATATCCCTCCTATACTGTGGGAAGTATACTAATATTCATATTAATAGCTTAGTGGAAGATAGATTGGAGTAGGGAGAGATCTGAGGTAGGGAGACCAACCAACAGGCTATTGTAATAGTCTGAAAGTGAGATGATAAGGACCTGTACCAGGTAGTTGCAGTGTCAGGGAAGAAAAGGAAGGCATATAGGGAATATGCATGGGGCGGTGTGGTGGTAGAGGAAACAGACCCAGAGAGAGAATTAGAAAGTTTTCATAAGAAGTTGTTTTTTGAGATGGACCTTTAAGGATGAAAGGATTTCAGCAGTGAAAAAGGATATGGATAATATTCCAGAGAATAGAACAGCACAAAAAAAGACTCTAGAATGAGAGAGTGGGCCATGTCATGGAAATGTGTTTTCATCTAGTTGACTTATACAATAGGTTATATGTCAGAGACTTGTGGAAAAAAGATTCAAAATGACAGTAGGGCCCATATTATACAGACTTTGAATTCTAGGTTAAGGACTTCAGATTTAATTTGGTAAGTAGTGACTGGAAGTTCTGAACCAAGGACATGTTTGAAGCTACAACTTGGGCATCTTCATCTACCAGGAATATGTCAGAAGAAATTGTGAATGAGGATAAGAAAGGGGATGAATTTGAAGGATTTTAAGGAGAGAAATTTTGTTTATGGTAGATGGATATTAATGTTCTGTCTATTATGTATATATATGTGTGTGTGTGCCTATATCTATATATAAATATAGATATTACCCATTCTTCTTGGTCTCCAAAGCCAACACCCAGGTCTTCTTTGTTTTCTTTCTCTCCTATTCAGTTGTTTTCCAAGTCCTAACAAGTCTTCTTCAAAATCTCTTGGGTGAGATTACCTTCTCCACAACTTGCCTACTTTCCTAGTTCTAATTACCCACAATTGTGGAACTCAGAACAGATAGTCTTCTTACCATTCCTTCCTTAGGCACTCTCTATTAATTCTCTGTATTCATTCCACTTGTATCTTTGCTCATCTTTTCCTTTCTAACTATTCACATTCTAGCTGTTCTACCTAACTCACTTAATGTGAAAATTCTTCCCAAATAGGGGTAGTCCATTTGATTCCTCCTCTAAATTGCTACACCATTTATACTCTGTACCACCTAATTTAGTCCTTGATATTTTATACTGCCTTAGTTTGTACTCTAATTGGTTCTTTGGCATGTCCTCATTAGCAAGATTTTTAGCTCCATGGTCAGGGACTGACCTATTCTTCTATATTTCCACATGGCCAAGGTCCTATAAATATTTGTTGATTGGTTAATTGTTTGGGGCAACAAATGGTATGGACCAGACTCATTGGAAAAGGAAGAATAGAACACTAGGTTAAAAGCTGGGAGAGACCTTATATATGATCTAGTTCAATTCCTGGATTTATATAGTCTCAGAAAAGTGACATCACCTGCTCAAGGTCACACCAATGATTTGAATACATCTGAATTTTGTATTTATAAACATTGGGATCTATTTAATTTCATATATAATTTGTGTATCAAAATTACTTATATTCTACTTTTACAAACAAGACTAAAATTTTAATTTTCCTCAAAATGTCTATTTCTATTGCACAAATTTTCTCAGAGTACGCATATGTTAACTTGGTTTGAAACCAGTAGTGTGGTGGTATTTAATAACCAGTTCTTAAAAAAAAAGACATGAGTTATTTTTAAGTTTAATCCACTTCATTAACATTTTCTCCATTACTTCCTTAAGTTGAGACAATCAACAAAACAATAAATTAAGCTGTGATTTGTAGTGTTTGCTGATTTCTGAGGTGTAAATGCCCACACTGAAAATTTAACAATCAACTCTGATGAACCAATTGAAGCTAGACCTAACACACCCCTGGATGAAACACGAAAAGTTTAGTAACTGTTATGATGTCTAGAGTAGATGTTGGAACTTCTGCACATGTTTTAGTTATTCTTCATTATGATTTCAGCCAGCCAGTACAAGACTACCTATACAAAAATCTTGCCCTCCCCCCACATTTATTTACCCCTTTTTTTCAGTTGGCATTTCTATAGAGTCATCTGGAAATAGTTCAAAATGTGCAGGCTTTTTGACAAATATATTGAACTTCTGCAATTAACAGATGAATTGTCACTTCCTTGGAAACAATAGATTCCTACATTTCCTTATAGGCTACCATGCACATATGTGGATGTGTGTGCACATTCATGTGTGTATGCAATGTTTATGTGTATGTTACAGATTTGTTACAATATTATTCACAAGCCCAGTTGCTGCCAAGTAAGATTTTCTCATGTGGAATATTCCCAAGACAAAATTTGTGGTACTGCCCCTCCTTTCATGTCCAATTTGCCTTCATTCAAAAGCTTTCCTGGATTATCTTGAGGCTGATAACAGCCCTCTGAAAAAGGATCTTCTGGCAGTCTGCATGTTCTTCCACTTGTGACAGATACAGCAATATCTGTTATTCCTGTTGATTTTGTGATCTGGACCTTTACTATCAGCAGTAGGCATTTTTTTTGTATCTTTATCTTAAGTTTCACAAAGTAGAGATTATTTTCTCTATATTCTTGTTTGTGGTGCCCAGTACCTTTATCCCACATTGTTAAATAATAACATATGTGTTCATATAGTTAAATTAAATTAAAATCCCATATTGGGCATATGCCATTAGCAAATGCAATCTTACCTGAAAAAATATCATCAAAAATATATTTGGCTTTTTTTCCAATAAGAGGAATTTTTCAAGCACTCATCAAGTTTTGAGGTTATTCGTTTTCATAAATTACTTTCCTCCAATTGCCATTTCTATTCTTAATGCTGCCATTCTACCAAAGACTAATGTTACCATCTGCTTGGATTATTGCAGTAGCCTCCAAATGGATTTTCCCAGTTCAATTCTCTTTCTTTACCAAGTTACCTTTCATAACACCATCAGACCACTCTCTTAAGCAGAGATCTGATCATATCTGTTCTTAGCTCAATAATCATCAGTAAAGTTCAAACCCATTTGCCTAGTCTAGCATTCAAGGCCTTCCACGAAATAACTCCCATCTTCCCTTTAATCTTTATCTGAAATTGAATTTCTTCATATGATGGAGAGTGTAGCCATATTATGTGATATTTTGTGTCCTGAATAGATCCTTTGTTTTCCTACCTAAATGTCTTTGGTACATACTTTCCTCATGTCTGAAATCTCCTTCATAGGCAGAATTCTTACTCATGTAAAATCCAGTCCAAATATTACTTATACTTAAAGCCTTCTTGATCAACAGCAGGTTGCCATGGGCAAATTATTTGGCTCTTCTAAGCCTTGGCTTCCTTATCTGCAAAATGCATATTATTAATAATACCTCTAGTTTCTGTGAAGCACAGGGTTGTGTGGTTCAAATGAAAAAAATGTTTCTGAAGACTTTTAATTCTCTATGAATAGCACTTACTATGATGGGGATGATGGTAAAGATTACTCATTTAAATCATGCTCATTAATCAGAACATCTCAAGTAGTGTCTTGGACATAGTAGTCCCTCAAGAAATATTTTTTGAATTAGTGAATGGCATCAAAGGTATATTTTACCTGACTTTTGAGACCACAGAACTCCTGTCAAGTGAAGGAAAGATTGTCTAAAGAATAAATTAGAGGGAATCCAAGTTGCCATAATTTATTTTTATAAGTATTTTTAATACTTTGCCAAGTTTTCTTATGCTTTCTATTCCCCTTATTGCATTTCCTTCGTTGTTATTTGAATATACTTATCATGAAGTTAATTTCTGTTTCATTTTTGTATTTATATTTCTCTTCATATGATTACATCCAAGATAGCCTCTGTGTGTGTGTGTGTGTGTGTGTGCGTGTGTGTGTGTGTATGTGTGTGTGTGTTTGTACATAGTTTTTGGCATGTTGTCTGCCCCATTAGATTATGAGCTCCTTGGATGCAGGGATAATTTTTGCCTTCCTTTGTATTCCCATTGCTAAACACAGTACATGGCACATAGTAGACACTTGATAAGTTCTTGTTGACTTAAAATGTATCCCCTTTTTGATATTATAGGGAAGCTAATGGCATTGTGAACAGAAAGTTGAACTTGGAATCTTGGAATCAGAAAGTTGAGACCTGAGTTCAAATGCTGCCTTTGATACTTATTGCCTTTGGAAAAATAAAATTAACTTCTCTATGTCTTAGGTACCCTAAATGTAAAATGTATGGGTGGAACTCAGTGTCCACTAAGGTCACTTCTAGCTCTAATCGATGATTTTAGTGCCTGACAGAGCAATCACTTAAAAAATCATTGTAGATTGACTGAATTAACAATATTTTAGTAGAATTTTCACAAGGTGTATTCAGCTAGTAGTCTTTAAACCAGCATTGACATTATTTTATATAATTTTGTAATATATTATAAATTCTTATATAAAGCATACATATTAGATTTTATTTAGAATATGCTAAATATGTATTTGTTTAATACATATTTATTTAGCATATCCTAAATAAATTATATTTGTAAAGTATATGTAAATATATGTATATATGTATTTAGCGTATACTAAATAAATACTAAAATAGCTGTGGGGTCCTAGCTGAGATAGAGTCATATAATGAAATAAGCATTGAATTTGGAGTAAAAGGATATAGGATTAAATCCTGGCTTAAGCACATTATTATGTTACCTGTGTGACCTTAAACAAATCACTTAATCTCATCAGTCTTTGGTTTTTCTCATCTAAAAAAATAGGAGGTTGGACAACATCAGGGATACTTAACATGAGGTTCATGAACTTTTTAAAAGTTTTTTCTTTATAACTCTTTCCATATATTCCTTTATAATACTATGTGTTTTATTTTATGTACTTAGAGACATTATTCTGATAAAGGGTCCATTATGTTCACCAGATTGCCGAAGAGGTCCATAAGAGGAAAACAGGTTAAGGGCCCTTACTCCGTGTGATCTCTCTAATTTCTTCTAATTCTAAATTCTGTGATCATCTGTCTCTTACAGTATTCCATTTTCCATTGAATATAATCAGGATACCTAAAAATTTTTTTCAGAAGAAGGAATACCATCATTCTAATATGTATCACATTCTAACTCATCATTCTAATATGCATCTCATTTGACATGATGAAAATTTCACAAGTCCTGAAATTTATTTGTTTTGAACATTGCATTACAGTACTTGCCAATGTCCATCAATATATTTGATGTTTCACTCACTCATCCCCACCTCTCTTGGCTGGTGGAGGTTTCTTGAATCTAGCCTCTTTTGTCAGTTTTGTACCTCAGATCATTCTAAGAAATCTTAGAGCATCTCTGTTCCCCTTTGCCCTCATTTCACCATTCTGTAAATGTAAGCTGTTGGAATATGATATTTACAATTGAGTCAAAAACTAACATTCTCATGAAAGTTAGAAAAAAATAGCAAGAAAAGTTTACCTTTGGTAAACTGTTTTCAAGATTTATGCTTTTCTGATTCCTAAAAATAGCTTACAATGAGTCATATTATATATTTGTACGTATGTATGCATGTGTGTGTGTGTAAAATCTGACTCCAAAAATGCATTGATTTTCTTATTAAAAACAACATTGCCAGTTTGCTTCTAAACCAAAGGTGCCCATACAGTGTGGGCTGGCTATTACTGGTATACTTGACTCATGCACTATAAATGCCCATGTTCTAAATCCTAAATGTCATGTACATTTTAAAAATCAGATCATGTTTAGGAATAATTTAGAGTCTTTGTGAATTCTCTTTTTAAGGAAGGACATTATTTCTTATGTCTTTGATATATGTAATACCTATCAGTCATATGTGGATTATCTCTCAAAACTGTCATAATTTTAATGTTTTACAATGGTATTTGCAATTTCAGTCATCACCTTTTAACATTATTAGACTTTCAAACCAAATAAAAAGGAGGAAATAGTTATAATGCTGTTTGAGTGTTGAAAGTGAGGGAGGGGGAGATAAACTATGGTGATGAAGGCTTGTGTTAGTGTTACTCTAACAGGATTTCACTCTAAAATTAGCAGAAGGGAACTGATTAGAATGTCCTTAAGTTTATGCCCCTTTAAAGGGACAGGATGACACAAGATACAGCACACTAAAATTGAAATAATAGCACTAAAAAACCCTTTCATTTTATTTTTCTTGCTGTCTCACATGTGTTTAAAAACAAAGCCATAGGCACAAGTGTTAATGTTTCAAAATCATTTATGAAAGTAAATTAGATTTGATAGTTTTGTAATATATGCTTCTGAGAATGTGATAGGACCATCTTGTTATTCATATCTTTAATACTTAAATGGATTCATTTAACACATGTGGATTCTTCTTCCCCAAGGTATAGAGGTGTAGATGGAGCATCTTTTGTGTGCCTTCTTATCTTCTGCACTTTTTGTCTATGGACTCCTATAAATCTTCCATTTAGAATCTGCGTTAACATGCCAGAGGCTTTCCTCTAGGTGTTTTCACATTCTTTAGGTATCAGAGTAGCACCAGGGCTGTCTTCTGTCATTTCTTACTTTCACTATAATATGCACCAACCTCTTCTTCCACTAAGACAATTCCTGAGTGATATCTTTTAACGTCCCAAAGTGGTAAGAAGGAAATTCATGTACAATTATTTATTAAACAGTTTGTGTTCATAAATTTATTAATTCAGTAAATATTTATTGAGTGCCTTCTATGTTCAAGGCACTTTGTTAGGTGTGATGTATGCTATTTCAAGCTAGTACAGCTGTAATAACCAGGAGGCAAATGTGTCATAATTGTGTGGGCAGGTACAATTTATCGAACCACACTGTTGATAGTTATGCTTTCTATATATCTGCACTTCTAGCTAAATGGCTTGAAAACATATAATGATTATTTCAGTGAAATTCACCTTTATCCCTACAAACCAAACCAGTGTGTGTGTGTGTGTGTGTGTGTGTGTGTGTGTGTGTAGAGAGAGAGAAGCAAAGGTATCCTAATTTCTTATCAAATTTTTGGTCTTCATCAAATTGAGGGAGTATAATTTGATTATTAATTATAATTGCATATTTTAATAAAACATTATTGTTTTTCACATTTTCCTTGCTTAATAATAGTAACTGGAGCACTTTGCACACATTACAGTGTTATAGACTATATGAATTGTTCTTCTCATGTTCATCATTTTTATTATAACCTGGACTTTCATTAGTGGAGGTAACTCCTGTTGTGGAGACTCCCTCCACTGATGAAAATTGACAATCATATTCAGTAACATGGAGTATCAAATACTTGTCTTGGGCATTGAAAGGCTACAACTCTCCTTTGATAACATAGCTAGTATATTTTAGGGACAGTGTTTGAACTCAGGTCTTCCCAAAATCCTCTATCCACCATGCCATGGTATCACTAATCATCATCATCATCATCATGATCTCCCAAATATTTGGTTAATGCATTTTTGGTGAAAACTTTTGAATTGTTGCTGTATTCCCTGGGGATAATAATACTTAAGTGTCTCGCTGAAAATTTGGATTCAGCATATATTTAGTGTGGTTCTTTAAAGAACTGGTATAGCCTTATGGAAAAAGTCCAGAATTTGAACTCAAAAGAACCTGAGTTTGAATCCTGGCTGTGCTACATGTTACTATGTGACTTCAGATAAGTCACTTTACCACTTTGGGCTTCAGTTTCTTAATCTGTAAAATGAGCAGTTTGAATTTGATAATCCCTTTCAGTTCTAAATCTTTTGATCTCTAGAAGAATAAAAATTTAGAGAAAATGTCAGTCATTCTACCTATAGTTAATGGTATTTCCCAATTTTTATTAAAATAAGCAGGATTCATAAGACAGGAACCTCAAGACTCAGTGATTTTGGGAATGAGACTACCCAAGAAGAAAAAAAAATGATTCAGGCTAAGAATCATATTTTTGTTGAAGTTTAGTGCCTTTTGCTTCAATTCTGACAATGACATCTCTACTGCAATAGTACCTAAAGCTTCTTAGGGAATAACTGAATATTGAATGAATAAGGCTTTCCTCAGTGATGGATGTAAGTGGTTTCTTCAGCAAAAATTTGTAGGTAAAGTTAGCAGCTGAGACAAGTCATCAATTTTCATCTTTTCATTTTTTCCTCTTAATCAAAAATGATGACTTTCATCTAGGGGCTGGAATGATATGTTTGGTCCTCATTTGTTATTGCCGGATCTCTTGTAGCTGTAGAGCTTCCTTGAGAGCCTAGATTGATTAGAGTGTTATAAAATAATGAGGGATAAAGTAAAACCACAGGTGGGAAAAGTAAACTGATCTATTTTAAGGAAGACAAGAGAAAGCATTCTATTTTTATTCTAATTTTTACAAATAAAATTTTCCTTCCAATTGTCTAATGTCTTGAGCAAGACTTAATTTTGTTTAGTTTTAATTATAATTTTTGATAATTTGCAAATATTTAGAAAAGTCAGATCATATCCCCAGAGGTTGAGAATTTATTCTATGGATATAAATGAAAAGCTTTCAAAAATAGGTTATTTTAATAGAATATTTAATATTTTTGCAGGAATTTGCTTCTTCAAATGCTCACACTGTGCCTTATTTCCACTAGCCTTCATTTTTCTCCTCCTACCTTGTACTCTATATTACCAGGATGAAGAAGGAAAGAGATATTGATTCCCTACCAGTTTTATTCTCCTTGATATATAATCTAGCCTATTGAAATGTTTACCTCCTCATAGCCGAAAAGTATCCAAAGGGGGCACTGAGAAGAGAACTGAGGCAAACAGAATGAAAAAAAAGGAAGCTTTAGAATGTTTTTTTTTAGTGAATATTGCTGAACCCCATTGAGTTATTCAGGGTTACATATGGATGACTTCCCTTCACAGATTTGCAAATGCCTTCTCTTTTGTATGCATTTAGTGAGAGATTTAAAGTTATTTGGCATGGCCTATTAGAGAGACACCTTTATAATGTTATATTTTAGGATTTGTTTAAGTCTATGTAGCTGCACCTTGAACAAACAGGACATAGATCAATGAGAAAGCAAATACTTTGTATGTTTATTTAATTGCCAGAGTAATTTGCTTAGCTATGTTTGCTAGGGCTTTCTCTGCCCCATCCTTTAAATAGTGATGAACTGCTTCACTTTTGTTCTACTCGATTTATACCTCCAGAGAAGCATGCAATATTCCATCTGTGCTGGATATCTATCCACCTGACCAATAAGTATTCCATACTATGTTGGTTGATTATATTCTTGTTTTTATACAAGACCATTTTCAATAAAGGAAAAATCTAAGAATTCATTAGTACTGACACACCCTCCACTCATGTAGATTCAGGCCCTTCCATTCCCTACTAGATGATCTTTATGAGTTCTCTGGTCCTCCCTAGATCATGGTCTGGTGGTTTGTCTTCTAATTAATCTCCAGAATTTGGTTTTTGGGTTACCTATACAGTGTTTACCACTGGAATCAAACATGAAGCCTTTCCAGTTCAGTACAGCATGTCAGAACTTGTGGTCCATTGGCATAACATTTGCAATAACACCTGTCTCTGAGTACTTCTTTATTGGAAGAGCTGTTTTTATAACAGTTGAAATAAACTGACAGAAATATCTAAACACACACACATACACACACACACACACACATTTATACATACATATATATGATTTACAAATATCATCTTTCCATGTAGGAATGTAAAGATTTCAACTTTAATAAATCCCTTATGATTTCTCTTTCCTGTTTACCTTTTCATGCTTCTCCTGAGTCTTGTATTTGAAAGTCAAATTTTCCATTCGGCTCTGGTCTTTTCATCAAGAATGCTTGAAACTCCTCTCTTTCACTGAATGTCCATTTTTCCCACTGAAAAACTGCACTCAGTTTTGCTAAATAGGTGATTCTTCGTTTTAATCCTTGGTTTTGACCTCTGGAATATCATATTCCAAGCCCTCTGCTCCCTTAATGTAGAAGCTGCCAAATCTTGTGTTATCCTGATTGTGTTTCCACAATACTTGAATTGCTTCTTTCTGGCTGCTTGCAATACTTTCTCCTTGACCTGGGAACTGGAATATGGCTATAATATTCTTAGGAGTTTTCCTTTTGGTAGCTCTTTCAGGAGGTGATCGGTGGATTCTTTCAATTTCTGTTTTTCCCTCTGGTTCTAGAATATTAGGGCAGTTTTCTTTGACAATTTCTTGAAAGATGATGTCTAGGCTCTTTTTTTTTTTGATCATGGCTTTCAGGTAGTCCAATAATTTTTAAGTTATCTCTCCTGGATCTGTTTTCCAGGTCAGTTGTTTTTCCAATGAGCTATTTCACATTGTCTTCAATTTTTTCATTCTTTTGGTTTTGTTTTATAATTTCTTGATTTCTCATAGAGTCATTAGCTTCCATTTGCTCCATTCTAATTTTTAAGCAATTTGTCCTTGTTGGCATGGCCTGAACGGTGCTCCTCTCCCAGCCCAGCACAATAGACCTTTCCTGTTGACCTTCCAGATTGTCCTAGGCTGGAAATTTGTTTCACTCTGTCTTTTTGTGGGTTCTGCTCCCCTAAAATTTGTTTAGAGTCATTTTTTACAGCTATTTGGAGGGGTTTGGGGGAGAGTTCAAGCAAGTCACTGCTTTTCTTCACTATCTTGGCTCAATAAGAATTTTTACAAAACAAACCAACATATCTAGAAAATCTGCTTTATACCCAAAGCATTTGAGAATTCTACTTACAGCATTCCCCTAATTTGTATTCCCTCTTTAAAAATGAGGTTATCCTGGTATGACTTGATCATTGCATGCAGGCTCTCAGTAATTAATACTTCCTTTGATTTTTCTGAAACTTCCTTCTCTCTCTCTCTCTCTAACATTTGTTTCTTAATATTCTCTTCTTCCTTCCCACCTGGTAATTCATCTCTTGTAAGAAAGACTTTAAAAAAAAACCTAATCAACATATTGACTGTGTTTGGCAATATATGCTGTATCCCGGAGCCATCCACTTCCACTTCTCACCTCTATGCTATACTGTCTAATCAGAATGGAACTCATAGTGACACAGTTCTTCTCACCGGGATTAAAGCAGCTACAAAGCCCTCTCTATTTTTCCTTCTCAAGTCAGAGGGAGCAGCAGAGAGAAACAAATGCTTAGGAAAAGGCTTCCCCTTTCTCCTGTTCTAGGAAGCATGGAAGGCCCATAATTGTCACTGGAGGTCTTGGCCAGTGAAATCAGTTGTCTCTAATCAATCAGGAATTACTCAGCTGATGCCTTCTCTCATCTGACTGCTTCTATCTTCTACAGCTTCTAGGAGGCAGTTTTTCAGGCCCTCTTCTATGTCCCTGACTCTTCTCAGGGTCCTTTTCCACTTCAGCTGCTGTCTCTTGCATTGTTCAGGCTTAAGTGAGAGCCTTCTGACTCTCAGTAACTAACTTTTTATTTGAAAGATCCCAGCTCACCAAATTTTATTCTATCACATCAACAATCCTTTTAAAATCATGCCTCTTTCTCTAAATATTCGTATGATTTCTCGTTTTCTTACCCTCTCTAGTAATGAAACATGTTTATGCAAATTAGCCAATATTATCATGCTTTGAAGCCTTCTGTAACGTTCAACAGGGTCCTATCTCTTTGGTGCCTTTGAAAGTGTACTTCAAACTCATGATTCTCTAGGGTTGTATTTTTAAAGAAATAAAAATATCCTTTTATAATATTAAGCTGTTCCCACACAAGTGAGGCAAGCTTCCACATTGTTTACAAAGAGATCTGGGCTAGTTCTCTGATCTATACTACAGATCATTTTCTCCCCAAAACTGGCCAAACCTTGTCTGAAAGTTGTCTCTGTGCAGAAATTTTAGTTTATATCGAAAAGAATTATCTTCTACCTATTGTTTATCAAAATGTTCATCCATAACACTAACTTTATACTGATTAGTAGAATTCTCTTCCTTTATGTGAAAACACTTTTTCTTCTCCTTTCATTATTTCCTTCTAAAAAAGGGCCTTAAAACAACACTACACATTTTTTTTTTCATCTTCCCATTTAGGTTTCAAATAGCTAATAGCTTTCTTGTGTTTATATTATTTTCCTTTATGAGCTTTATTAGCTAATTTGATGAAGCACTTAGTCAGGGTCTTGATTTGGCTTCTGATGTACTGATTTGTCTTTGGTAGTCTTCTCACTTGAAAGCCACAGACTCTTAAAAGGTACCACAGATCTAGGGCCATTCTAGCTGCTTCATAAATGGTCCACGTCAGGAATCTTTTTCATCTAAGCATAAAGAACTTTTTATCTCCAAGTTATCAGTTCAAAAACTAGAAGTAATTTAATTCTCAGATCCAAATTCATGTAGCAGTTTGAAATTGTTATTCCAACAAAGCCATCTATTTCTCTTGAATATGAATAAACATTGAGATAAACTCATTTTGGGTAATGGAGTACCCTCTTCCTGATGTAAATTTTGTACTTTTCCCAGTAACCTGTAGTAATTTTAGATATTTTCACCTGCTCTGTCCAACAAGGAAATTGATGTGGTTAACCCATTCTAAGATAAACTAGTCATCTTTTGATTGATTTTCCTCTAATCATAGCCTCCATTTTCCTTTAATTTTGCTTGGTTTTCTACATTATCAATAGCATGGCTTGTTATTAATAATTCATAGCCACATTCAGTTTTACTTTATACTTAATTCTGAATGGAAATCCTAGACCCTTTACTTTGAGATAGTTTATGAATAGAATCATAAGATGCTAGATTTAGAATGCATCTTAGAACAATGCATCTTAAAAGCCATGAAATGCAGCTTCCTTGCATTACAGGTGAGGAAGCTGAGGCCAGGGATGTAAAATGACTTACTCAGGGACACACAGTAAGTAGATATTTGAAAGGGATTTGAAGTCAGGTATACCTGACTCCAAGTCCAGAATTCTATCCACTATACCATGCTGACTTGGTACCCCTAAAACCTACTGGAAACTATTTCTGTGAAAGTATAATGGCAGTCATTTAATTTACAGATTTTTCAGAGTCAAACATTGTAGTAGAAACAGTGGCAAGGCCGAGAAGCAGTGGAGCCAGGAGCATATAGAGCAGAATGCAGACCGTGGAGCCTCTCCTCATTTCTCCAGCCCTGATCCACTGCTGTACCAGAAGTCTAGTCAGGCCTGTATCTGCATCTGTCCTGAATAGGTCAGACATCCATTTTGAACAGCCTACTTCTAGCAGTACCCCGCTCCAGCTGGCCTGTTAGGAGTTCCAGACCAGTGCTGTTTCCTGGGACATCGACACAGCTGCCAAGTTCATTGGGGCTGGGGCTGTGACGGTTGGTGTGACTGGGTCAGGGGCAGGTATCAGGATGGTGTTTGGCAGTTTAATCATTGGCTATTCCAGGAACCTGTCCTTCAAGCAGTAGCACTTCTCCTATGCCATCTTGGGCTTTGTCCTGTGTGAAATTATGGGGCTCTTCTGTTTGATGGTAGCCTTCCTCATCCTTTTGGCCATGTGAGGCTCTGTGGAGGGTCTCCTGCCTCCATCCTGCTGCTTTGACGCCAGCCCCAAGCGCCTTGCTGGAGTGTGCCGAGCTTTAACACTAAACACCGTGTTTCTCTTTAAAAAAAAAAAAAAGGAAGAAAGAAACAGTGGCAAAACTTACTTTGGCAGTCAGATGATATTTAGTACAATGTTAGTGGTGAGAGATCTGTATTGCTTGTGGGGGGGAGGGAAGAGTCCCTTATAATGAAAGTCTTTCCTATGTCTTAATTTCCTATATTCAGTGAGCATAAATTTCCTGACTGCAGTTAACAGTCACATCTCCCCCTTTAACTGAGGAAATACAAATGCACACACAGAGAAAAAACCCCACACATTCACTTGGCATACAAATAACCTTCCCTCCAAAAAAGAAAGAAAGAAATAGTATAATTTGTCTTGAAGAATATTAAATAGGACAAAAAGTGACATTTTATAGAATTTAGGTTGAAATTTACTTCAAGTCTCATATGTCATTAAACAGCAATTTTCTCTACAATTTATCCAACAAGTTGGAATATCTCCATTGAGTTCCACTGTAGTCTTAGACAGCCTATTCTACCTTGGGATTGCCCTCTGGGAAGTCTGTCCTTGATTTAAGCTGTCAAGTGACTTTTTAATACAAGCCAGAATCTCCTGAGAAATATGGAACTTCCAACAAATCTAGATAATATAATCATTATAACATATCATATCAATTAACATAAGAATCATAAATCCCCTGACATTCCTTCCTTCTGGTCAAAGGCTGTGAGGGTCCTGCAGACCTATTGTTTGTAGTGCTGCCTTTTGAGGCCATAGAGAGTTTTTGATACTAAAGATAAGAAGTTACATTTGTATATTATATAAAGGTTTCTAAAATGCTTTGCACATAACAACTGAACAGTTATTTAATTAGTACCATACTCATTTTAAAGATGAGAAAACTGAGACTTAGAGATAAGGCAGTCCTTGCAGATATGGTCTGAATCATTTTGGTCTTTGTAAACTCAGGGCCTAGTTCTATTCCTTAGATATAGTGCTTTGTTGATTAATTGACTGATTTACATGGTTTTCCCAGGGTTATGCATCTAGTAAGTTTCAGGGCCAGGGATTGATTATTTAAGTTACTGGGGATGAAAAGACAAAAAAATGAAATAGTCCCTGTCCTCAAGGAACTTTCATTTTAGCTGTCATAATATGAAAATGTGAAATCACATAGACACATGCGAATTCACAGGCGTATGTACAACCAAAAATAAAATAAAACAAAACATTTACTTTGCATATAAATAATCTCCTGGGAGTTCTGGGTGCTTTAAAAGTTTTGGCATTCCAGTGGGGTTAAAGTTAGTAGAGCACTTAGGGTAATTTTCAGGAGAAGAAAGAACCAAGGGATGGCTCTGAGTTGAGTAGAACTAATCCATTGCAATAACTCTGAATGGGTAGAGGTGCAGAGAATGTGGTGTATGGTGGCTATGAACTCTCTAGGCAAAACAGTGAGTTCTGGTGTAGAGTTGGAGCAAGGCGAGATTGTTGATGAGAGCATTAAAAGCATAAAATTAGGGCAAGGCGAACAAGGTTGGACAATCAACTTTATTGTCTTCTTTTGTCCTACTTCACTGACCCCTTCACTTTGTCATTATTAGTACTAGTGAAGGAAATTAGAGACACTATTCTACCACCAAAAGTGTATGAGTGTGCAGAACAAGTTAAAAATAGTTTCTGTTTGTATCAGTGGATTGTTTGTTGTTTTGTTTGTTTTGTTTTGTTTTTTGGTCCTGATCCTATTTGAAATGGAGTTCAAATGTTTTGATTAAGGTAAATACCAATCCATCAAATGTTATAATTAATACTGTAATTCAGAAAGAAAGCCAGATGCCCCCAGAAATGTAAGGACTGAAACCATTTGGATCATCTTTCCTTCTCTTTAGGAAAAAAATAAAATAAAACAAAACAAAGTCGTGCTTACTCTCCAAAGCAGATGGAACTGGTGAAGTAGAAAATTACCAGACTGGTACCTTCAGTTTCAGGGTGACTTCCTTATTATATCTGGCCAATGATTATTATTAGAACATTTGTAGAACTTCCCTTATTTCTCTCCTTTCATTTTTATATTTTTCTTTAACTCCTACTCCTTTTATAAAGTAAAGGGAGCTTGAAAGGAATGAAACATGATGTGGAAAACTAACAAACAAACAAAAATCAGACTTTTTTAAAGTTTAGGGCAGTTAATACTGTCTATCAGCTTTTAAAAATTAATCTTAATTGTATTGGACCTTTTGAGTAGAAGAGCATTTCAACATTACAACAGAGTTGTAAAGTGGGGAAAATAATGTTGTTGTAGTTGCTAAAAAATTGACTGTATTAGGAGTTCCTTTTAAAACAATGCTTAGCAGTTTTAAAATCTATAAGGTAATCATAAAACATTTATTAATGTGTGTGTCAGGCATTGTGCTAGTTTCTGGGGTTTATGGAAAATAAACAAAGGACATATAACAGTTATTATGATACATATATACATATACATACACATACATACATATACACATATATGTGTATGCACACATATATTACTACATGCATATATGTGTATAGATACACAGGTGTATATATGTATGGAGAAAGGGGACAGAGACACACACATAGAGAGACAGAGAGACAGAGACAGAGAGAGAGAGACAGAGATATGTTACAAATACATTGGGGAAAGACTTTATTTGAAAGATGAGGCTTGAGTTTTATCCTGAAGGAAAAGAGAGATTCTATGAGGCAGAGGTCAGGAAGGAATGTAATACAGGCATTAAGTTTGGCTAATGCAAACAGAGAGATAAAGCTGTTTGTGAGGAAGGAACAGAGAAAAGGCCAGTTTGTGTGCATATGTGTGGCGGGAGGGTGGTGGGGGGGAGGTAGATTGTACAGTGAAACCGAAAAGATAGATTGAAGCAAGGGTGGAAAGGATTTTAAAAACTAAATTTTGTTGTTTAGTTGTTTCAATCATGTCCAACTCTTTGACACCACATTTGGAGTTTTCTTGGCAAAGATACTGGAGTAGTATGCCATTTCCTTCTTCAGCTCCTTTTACAGATGAGGAAACTGAGGCAGACAGGGTTAAGTGACTTGCCCAGGGTCACATTACAGGTAAATGTCTGAGGCTGGATTTGAGCTCAAGTCTTCCTTACCCAGGCCAAGTATTCTATTCACTGTGTCACCTAGCTGCCCCCCACCCCCCAAAAAAGAAACTAACTAAATAAAGGAGTTTATATTTGTTACAGAGGTCAAGGGACATCTGAATTCTATTGTGTATGGGAGTGACCTGGTCAGATCTGTGCTTAAGGAAAATCATTTTGGCATCAGTGGGGAGGATGGACTGGATGGAATAGGGAGAAACTTGAGATAGGTAGACCAGTTAGTAATTTATTGCAATAATCAAATTGAGAAGTGATGAGGGTCATAGAAATGGCAAGATTTGATATCTAATTGGCTATCTGGGGTGAGAGAGAATGAGGCCTCAGGTATAACACCAATAAACACACAGTAACCTGCGAGACAAAAAATGACAGGGCCTTTGACAGAAATAGGGGAATTCAGAAGAGGGGTAGATTTTGGGGAAAAATTAATGAGTTCTTTTTTGGGCATGTTGAATTTGAGACATCTCTGACTTTATGTCTAACATATATCTGTATATCTATATCTATATACATACATGTACACACAGATATATATATATATATGTACAGATAAATATATGTAATATATATATATATAGAGAGAGAGAGAGAGAGTAATGTGGGATTGAGAGAGAGAGAGACTGTAGCTTAATGCAGAGATTTTACTGTTCATCTGGACAGAGCTGATTTATTAACCCTCTGGGACCTGATCAAGTTACACATAGGGAAAAAAGGTAGCAAGAGAAGAGTAAGGGGCCAAGGACAGAATATTGGGACATGTCCACAGTTAGGGAGTATGATCTGGATCAGAAGTGTCAAACTCAAATAGAAACAAGGGTCACTAAATCATACATGAGGATCCTTGAAGCCACAAATTGACTTAGAAAACTACATATTAACTTTATCTAGTTTCTGTTTAAAAAAAAAACAAAACAAAACTATTTCCTAACTATATTTTAATTTGGTTCAGGCCATACTCAGGAGCACTGTGCTTTATGCAGTTCAGCTTGCAAGCTGCCTGTTTGACTTCTCTCATCCGAATGATGAACCTGCAAAAAAAGTCTGAGAAAGAGTAGTTGGGGTAGCTAGGTGGTACAGTGGATAGAGCACTGGTCCTGAAGCCAGGAGGACCTGAGTTCAAATCCAGCCTCAGACCAAACACTTGACACTAGCTGTGTGACCCTGGGCAAGGCACTTACCCCAATTGTTGCCCCCTCAAAAAAAGAGTAGTTAGATTGGAGAAGAACCAATAGAAAGTAGTGTTCCTCAAGCCCAAATAGGAGAGAATGTCTAGGAGGAGAAGGTGGTAAATAATGTTAAATTGAACGGGGATCAATAAGAATGAGGACTGAGAAAAAGACCACTGGATCTGCCAATTAAGAGATCATTGGTAACTAGGAAGAGAGAAGTTGATAATGTGGGAAGCCAGATCACAAAGGGTTGAGGAATGAATGACATAAGAAGTGGATGTTTTAAGAGTAGACAGCATTTTCTAATAGTTTGGCTAAGACGGTAAGGAAAGATACATGATGATAGCTGGAAGATCTGTACCACCTCTTTCAGGTAAGATATAGTCAAGGACTGTGGAAGTGTTTTGCATGACTACATATGTATAGCCTGTATCCAGTTGCTTGCCTTCTCAATGAGGGTGAGTGGGGAGGGAGGAAGGGAGAAAATTTGGAACCCAAGTTTTAAAAAACAAATGTTAAAAAAATTATTTTCACATGAAAATGAGAAATGAGATATACAGGAAATGGGGTATAGAAATCTATCCTGCCCTACAGGAAAATTGAAGGAGAAGGGGATAAGAAAAGGGACAGGGGAGATAGAAAGGAGGGCAGATTAGGGGAAGGGATATTTGGAAGGCATGCCATCTTGAAATGGGGGGAGGGACGAGATGGGGAGAAAATTTGGAACTCAAAATCTTGTGGAAGTGAATGTTGAAAACTAAAAATAAATAAATTAATAAAAAATAACAAAAAATAAAATAAAAAAAGATGTAGTCAAGGGTTTTTTTTTCTTTTTCTTTTTTTTTAAAGCTGGTAAAGATAGATATGTTTGAAGACTGTAAGAAAAAATTCAGTAACTATATAGTGATTGAAGATTTGGGGGAGGGTGGAGGAGTTAAGATTAAAATCTGATGGATAAGACAGAGATGAGAATAAGGGTACAAGTAGAAGGTTTGACCTTGGCAAGGAAAAGGGCCCCTTGATGTCAAATTGGTTTTGAAATAATTTGACTAGGGAATCTAAAACATTTGATGGGTTCTCAGTTTTCTAAGTAAAGTGCTTGCTGAGAAGATAGCCATTTTTTTTGGTAATTAATCCTGATTTTATCTAAGAGTAGATGAGAAAGAGTGAAAATGTATTAGAATTAGAAGATATGCAGTCAGAAGAATAAATCAAAATCCAGCTATATTGCCTAGACCTTTTCCTTATGTTAGAAACTGTTTAGTCACTAAATAAAAGGCTGTCTTGTTTTGATTTGACTTAGGCTATATTGCTAAGAATAGTTGTGGAGAGAAGGCTATAACCTCAGAATCCTTCAGAACTGAGACAACTTTAGAAAGATAAAGTTTAAATACTGTTAATGTAGAATTAAGATTATACCTATAGTTTACCACAGCAGAGATCATAGCAAAGATGACTGAGTGTATTGTAAGAACTACAAACTTTAAAGTTAAGCTAAACATGAGTATTCAGTTGGAGTAGATGTGCTTAGGAGAATAGAGATTGCACAAATTATGTTGTGTCAGTTCCACATAGATTTTCTTTCTTTGCTGTTTTTGCCCCCAAATGAGATTTCCTCTCAAAATTAATTATAACTTCACCAGTCTAATCTGTAATTTTGAAGGTAATTAGAATAAGCCTTTCCTGGGATTTGAAGGCTACAAGTACAGAGTCAAAAACTAAGTCAATCTAACCACACTATTAGTGGTACCACCAAATTAGTGGACAGAGTATAGTAATGACAAATGTGCCCTGACCAATTCACCATCACATGGGTTTCAGTATTAGTTCTGGTTCAGAGTGATGCATAAGCACTTGAAATATGACCAAGCAACCAGCCTTGTCTAACATTTTTTTTAGGGAGATTCTGGGGTCTGTGGTATTTTATACTGAGGCAGAGAAACAGAACTGGGCCCTTTTGCAAAAGCTCCAGTTTAGGATAAGGAGAGCCTGGCCCCTGTTCGAATATGCCAGCCAAGAGTAGATCGTATTTGGATAGTAGGGGCTGTTAGAAAACCCTTGGTATCAGAGGCTGCACTTAATGAACTCATCAGTCATTCTTGCTGTTTCCTTCTACATGTTCCCTCTTCACCCTCTGAGAGGAAGGACCCCATTCTTACAAGATTACATCAATAACCATGATTTATAATCTCATTATAAATTGACTTCATTCAGAGTAGATATCCCCAAATTCATAACTTTTGCATTGGCCTTAGTGTCTCACAATATCAGAAATAAGAGATTGCCATCTAGTGGCAACTTACTCAAACTGCAGACACATGTTCTGTTGGACCTTAAGTCTTAGGGAATATGTAGATGTAGTGAAGCCTATATAAAGTGCGTTAACTAGATCAGTCAAAGAAAGCTTGAGTGGGTGGGGGAAAGGTAGAAGAAGGAAGAGGCAATGGGACCTGCCTTCTAGCATTTGAAAGACTGATAGATGATTAAATTTCTTCTGCTTGGCCTCAGAATGAGTACAACTATGCGTAGAAGTTCTGGGAAAGGCAGATTTGGACACGAGGTAAGAGTATCCTGCCAAGGGGGACAATGGCTTCTCCCTTACTGAAGGTCTTCATGCAAAACCTGGATTACTACTTATTACATGTGTTGTAGAAAGGATTCTTGTTTAAGAATGGATTGAATTAATTAAATGGCCTCTAAGGTCAGTCAGGGAGTCAGCAAACATTTATAAAATTCTTACCATGTGCCCAACAGCATGCTAAGTGCAAGAGATAGAAGAAAAGGCAAAATGAATACCTGCCTTCAAGGAGCAAATTCTAATAGAAAGGGGAAAGAATACGGAATAAGCATTTATATAGTGCCTACTATGTGCTGTAGTGCCTACTGTGTGTCAGGCACTATGCTAAGTGCTTTACCAAAAAATATCATCTCATTTGATTCTCAGAACAATCCTGTGAGGTAGTTACTGTTATAATTCCCATTTATAGCTGAGGAAACTTAAACAGAGGCTAAGTGATTTGCCCAGTGACTTGCTATTAAGTGTCTAAGGCCAGATTTAAACTTAGGTCTTCCATATTCCAGGTCCCAGTGCTCTATTCACTGTATCAACTATTTGCTTCATTATGGTAGAGACAACCAAAAATCCAGGAACATAATAGGTGTATACTCGGTAAGTCCTTTCCATCTCTGAGGAACCCATTGATTCCCAACCAGTTGGCTAAGTAGTTATTTCAAGGAACGTAAACCTACAGATTAATATGTGCAATAAGTATTATTTGGTAATTCTATATTTACATCCATATATTCTTACTTGAAGGCACTAATGGTGCAGCCACAATCATAAAGAAGTATCTGAACATTTTTTTTACATTAAAAAGGGTTTGGAAAATGTTGGGAACCGCTACACTACAAAATCTTTTATATACCTTTCAGCTATTACATTTTATTTAGGTAGTGTGGTGTGCAGAAAGAACACAGTGTTTGGAGTTGTAAAATCAGTTATAAATCCCATGCTGAACAGTGTTTGTCTCTGTGGCAGCCCCAAATGGGAATTTGATTTATCTTCAGCTATGTTATTTAGTGCTGGGTTTGGCTAGTTGGCTACTTAATATGGAGGTAAAATATTGCTAATGTTAGAACAAAAAGAATTGTCTTCCAAGTTTCATGTGAGTTGTTTATGATTATGCCATACGTTTCTCATGTGGCAAACAGAAACATAAAAACATGCTATTTATAAAGGTCTTTTTAATCCAAAGAAAAGATAGCATAGTTTAAAATATTATTTTATGACTCTTCCTGTTGTGCACACTTTTCCCTTTATGGTAGTTTCTTAGATTCAGTTACTCTTATGAACTTTCCTTTTAAGCCAAATGAAATGCCTCTATATAAAAATCCTGGCTTCTGAGTGTTCTAAATTTTTTGCACTCAGTAGTGCTTTCTGTCTCTCATCTATATAATGTTCTCAGAAGAAAATGGAAGTATGATACAAAAATGCCCTCATATGAATTAAGCATCACCATTTTAATGATATCATTGTCTAGGGGAGACAGCTTGATACAGTGGACTGAGCACTGGATTTGATATCAGAAAATCCGGATTCACATCATTCCTCTAATAATTACTACTTGAATGACTCGACAAATTGCAAAAACTCTCTGGGTTTCAGTTTCCTTTATCAACAGGATAAATATTTGAACCCTGAGGTAGTATTTGAGGTAGTTTAGATCCCATGACTATCCATGACTGAAAGAAAAAACTACTAACCTTTGCTTCAGAAATGAAAATATGAAATTTTTCCTAATTTTTATAAGTGCTGCAAATGAACACCATAAAAGATGCAATTTTTGTCTTCCTGTTTATCAAAATACAATTCAAAGGAGCATAGATCTAGAACTGGAAGGAACATCAGAGAATATCTAGTCCAATCTCTTCAGCTTCTACCTCAGGAAATGAAAGTAGTAAACATCAGAGGTAAAATGGGTGCAGGTCCAATAACTCTAAATGTAGGGTTCATCCCTGTTGGCCAGTGGGTATTTAGTAAAAATACTGTGCGAAGCACCAGTTACAACAGACATACATCTTGGTCTTGGTCCAGAGGGAAAATATGAACATGGCCTTGAAGTTGCACTTGTTGTTCAGTTGCTTTTCAGTTGTGTCTGACTCTTCGTGACCCCATTTGTTATTTTCTTGGCAAAGATGCTGGAGTGGTCTGCGATTTTCTTCTCTAACTCATTTTACAGATAAGGTAACTGAGACAAAGAAGTTTAAGTGACTTGCCCAGGGACGCATAGTGTCTGAGGTCATATCTGAGGTCATATCTGAACTCAGATCTTCCTGGCTCCAGGTCCAGCTCTTTCTCTTCAAGTCCCTTGAAGCAAGATTATGTCAATTTCTCATTTTTGCCCATTAAGTTGTTCAGATTCACAACCTTCTTCATCCAGTCCTTGTATCCAGTCAGTTTCCATTTTATCCAGTCTTGCTTCCACAACATCTTCTGCATCTATTTCCTCACTTAGTCACTTTTCTACCTCTGGCCCTCATCACCTCTCCCCTGTACTTTTATTGTAGTGTTTAGTTGATCTCTCTGCTTAGAGTGTCTTCCCCATCTATTTTCCACACTGCTTTCAAAGTGATGGTCTTAAAACAGAGATCTGATCACTTCACAGTCAAAAAATTTCCGTGGTTTCTTGTTATTGCTTCTATGATAAATCCCAAAATGCTTAGACCTGCCCTCCAAGATCTGGCTCCTGCTTATCTTTCCAGTCTGATTCAGTAAATGACATTTCCTTTCCTACCTCCCAAGCCTTCATGCAAATTACATCTGAGTTCTTTCAAAGCTAATAAATTTGTACTATTATTACTGGATGAATGTGTTTTGGGTGGATGACAGATGATAATCACCCCCTTCTATTTGTTATTTTAAGATTTAATCCACCACACCCCAAGAAAAATAACTCATTCTTTAGCCAGAGCAGCCAAAATAGGTATGACAGCTTTTTTCCCCTAAAGTCCATGTGATTTTCTCATTTTAGAAGACCTCATAACCCACTTACTCTTACTTTACGTATATTTCTGATAACTCACTTTGTATAGAGTTAAGGTTTACCAAGTAGCTCCCTTGCACAATGTGCAAATATCATCATCCCAGGGCCACAAAACTGGTCAGGTCCCAAACCTAAGCTTAGGTTTTCAAAGTCCAAACACCTTTAAATGATACCACTGTTCTGTTTTTCAAACTTTATTCTTAACAAGCCTGATCACTTGGTTCCCAAGACAACAGCAGATTAGAAGCAGCAAAATGAAAGGTCCTAAGAGGATTGTTTGGGAAAGGCTGACTGACAGGCCACTAAGGGAGTAATAACAGTTGACAGACATCCTGAATTAAAATACATGAAAGGAGAATTCTGCCCAACGGGCGAGCCCATTCAATGGCAAGTAGTCCTACATACTTCGATGACCCATGTGATCTTACTAGTGTACAAGACAAAGATCAAGACTGATAGTGATAACTGAGACATTAAGATTTGTGCATAATCTCTTTGAGAATGTAGGAAAATATCAAAGAAAAAAAGAAAAAGTATTAATTTGTAAATAGTTTGTAAATTTTCAGTCATCCTAAATAACTCATTCATGTGTTCCACAGTGAAAGTTGGCTTCAGACACTTAGTAGCTGTGTGACCTTGGGTAAGGATTTAACCTCTGTATGCTTTGGTTTACTCAACTGTCAAATGGGGATAATAATAACCCTTACCTTACAGGATTGTTGTGAGGGTCAAATGAGAGGATATGTGTAAAGTGCTTAACATAGTGCTTGCTACTCACTAGGTACTATGTAACTGCTATGTTGTTGTTATATTATTGTTTTGTTTTTATATCCTATACTATTAGCATATTATCATTGTCGCTATTATTACCCATTTTAAAAAAATCTATTTCTCTAGAATTCCAGAACTGCTGGTATTAATATACTCTGCTTTATATAAATATGTGGAAGTTAAAAATCATTTACCTATTATGCATTTTAAAAAATTTTTATATCCTTTGTTTTTAATATAGCCTACATTTCCAGCATATATATGCATATATGTACATAAATGTGTGTGTATACTTATAGACACATGTACATCCCTTCTTTCCCACCTCTAGAAATCCATCTCATATAACAATTAAAAAAAGAGAGAGAAGGGAAAAAATGTAGTTTAGCAAAACTAAGGAATACGTGAAGTCTCACAATATATGCAGAATTTTACACATATAGTATCCCACCTCTGTAAAGAAGGTAGGTAATAATCTCACTTTTAACAGTGACCTGACCTTTGCACAAAGATATCACAACTCTTTCTATTCTATCCTTTGGTGACCAGTCACCATATTAATCTGGAATTGATGGCCCTTGACAAACTGGTGTTTCCTAATTCTTAAGTCTTTTCTCACATTTTTTACATAACTTACAACCAAAACAGTCTGATCAGAGGATCTAGGTTCGAGTTTAGGCTTTACTGAGTATTCCCTACCTGGCATAGGACAATCAAGAAAGCAAGTAAACAACAAGAATTTATTAAGAATCTCTTATGTATTAGATGCTGTGATAAATAATAGGGGAATTTTTTTATTCATTTATTTTGATTTATCAATAATCACTTCCATATGCTTTTGACTTTAAAATTTTTCTCCCCCTTCCTCCCCATCACCCTCCCCAAGACGGCGCACAATCTGATATAGGCTATATATTTACATTCATATTAAACATATTTTCACATTAGTGATGCTGTAAGTAGAAATTAAAACCAATAGGAGGAGCCATCAGAAAGAGGAAACAAAACTCAACAGAAGAGAAAAAAATAACAACTCAGCTTCCATAGTTCTTTCTTTGGGTGTGGATAGCATTTTCCATCACAAGGCCTCTGGAGATGTCTTAGATCCTTGTATTGCCAGGAAGGGTTAAGTTTATCAATATTAGTCATCACACAACGTGGCTGTTATTGTGTACAACGTTCTCTTGGTTCTGCTCACTTAACTCAGCATTAGACCATACAAGTCTCTTCAGGTTTTTCTGAAGTCAGCCTGTTCATCAATTCTTTCTTTTCTTTTTTTCTTTTTTTGACTTTTTATTTTTATTTTTAGTTTTCAACATTTACTTCCACAAGATTTTGAGTTCAAATTTTTACCCCATCTCACCCCTCCCCCCACCCCAAGATGGCATGCATTCTGAATACCCCTTCCCCTAGTCTGCTTTCCCTGCTATCTCTCTCCCCCCTCTTCCCCTTCTATTTTCCTGTAGGGCAGGATAGATTTCTGTACCCAATTTCCTGTATTTCTTATTTCCCAGTTGCATGTGAAAACATTTTTTTTTTAAACATGTGTTTTTTAAACTATGGGTTCCAAATTTTCTCCCTTCCTCCTTCCCCACCCTCCCTCATTGAAAAGAAAAGCAACTCAGTATTGGCTATACATGTGCGGTTATGCAAAACACTTCCATAGTAGAAATGCTATGAAAAACTAACTCTATTTCCCTTAATCCTATCGCGCCCCCCCCATTTATTCTATTCTTTCTTTTGACCCTGTCCCTCCTCAGAAGCATTTGCTTCTGATTACCGCCTTTCTCAATCTTCCCTCAGCTCTATCACCCCCGTATTCCCTTGTCCCCTTCTCCTCCTATTTTCCTGTAGGGTAAGACAGATTTCCATACTCAATTGAGTGTGTGTGTTATACCCTCCTTAAGTCAAATCCTATGAGAATAAGATTCACTCATTTCCTCTCACCTTTGCCCGGTTCCCCTCCACTGTAAGAGCCTTTTCTTTTCTGTTTTGTTTTTTTTTTTTTGTGAGATAATTTACCCCATTCTACCTTTCCCTTTCTCCTTCTCCTAGTATAATCCTCCATAACCCCTTAATTTTATTCTCCAGATTTGACCCCTTCATCTTCAACTCACCCTGTGCTCTCTATCTATCTATCTATCTATCCATCCATCTATCTATCTATATATATGAACATACATATAATTTTTTCCCTCCAACTACCCTAATACTGACAAAGGTCTCATGAGTTACAAATACCATCTTTCCACGTAGGAATGTCAACAGTTCAACCTTAACAGTTCAAACTTAATAAATATCTTAGGATTTCTCTTTCCTGTTTACCTCTTCATGTTCCACTTGAGACTTGTATTGGAAAGTCAAATTTTCCATTCAGCTCTGGTCTTTTCATCAAGAATGCTTGAAAGTCCTCTATTTCACTGAATGACATTTTTTTCCCCTGAAGAATTATACTCAGTTTTGCTGGGTAGGTGATTCTTGGTTGTAATCCTATCTCCTTTGCCTTCCGGAATATTATATTCCATGACCTGCAGCCCCTTAACATAGAAGCAGCTAAATCTTGTGTTATCCTGATTGTATTTCCACAATACTTGAATTGTTTCTTTCTGGCTGCTTGTAATGTTTTCTTCTTGACCTGGGAACTCTGGAGTTGGGCTACAATATTCCTAGGAGTTTTCCTTTGGGGATATCTTTCAGGAGGAGATTGGTGGATTCTTTCCATTTCTATTTGGCCCTCTGGTTCTAAAATATCAGGGCAGTTTTCCTTGCTAATTTCTTGAAAGACAATGTCTAGGCTCTTTTTTTTGATCATGGCTTTCAGATAGTCCAATAATTTTTAAATTCTCTCTCCTGGATCTATTTTCCAGGTCAGTTGTTTCTCCAATGAGATATTTCACATTGTTTTCCAATTTTTCATTCTTCTGGATTTGCTTTACAGTGTCTTGATTTCTCATAAAGTCACTGGCTTTCAATTGCTCTATTCTAATTTTTGAGGAAGTATTTTCTTCAGTAATCTTTTGTACTTCCTTTTCCATTTGTCCAATTTTGCTCTTTAGGGCATTCTTTTCTTCATTGGCTTTTTGGACCTCTTTTGCTATTTGGGTTAGGCTATTTTTTAAGGTGTTATTTTCTTCAGTATTTTTTTGCGTCTCCTTTAGCAAGCTGTTAACTTGCTTTTCATGATTTTCTTGCATCACTCTCAGTTTTTCCTCTACTTCTCTTACTTGCTTCTCAAAATCCCTTTTGAGCTCTTCCAAGGCCTGCGACTGATTCATGTTTTTCTTGGAAGTTTTGGATGTAGGAGCTCTGACTTTGTTTTCTTCTTCTGGTTGTATGTTTTGTTCTTCTTTGTCACCAAAGTAAGATAATATAGTCTGACTCTTTTTGCACTGCTTGCTCATGATCCCAACTAATTACTTGAGTTTTAAATCTTTGTTAAGGTAAGAGTCTGTTTCCAATGTGGAGAATGTACTGTCCCAAGCTTTGGGGGTTTGTACAGCTGTTTTCAGAGATACTTCTAGGGACCTGAAAATTTTCAGTTCTTCCAAGCTGCTATGATAAGGGGTGAGGTGTTTCCTCTCCACGGCCACAACAAGCTCCACCATGCCAGCGCTCCTCCTCGCCCCAGGACTGTCCCTCATAACTGTGACCCAGATCCAAGCACGGACAAAGCAAGAGATTCCTACCTCAGCCCTGGCAAAGAGATCCTTGCAATCCCCCTGTGATCAGCCACTCGATTTCCCCTCAGTCTGTGGGTGGGAAGCTCAGAAGCCAGCCGCTGCCCTCGGGGTGGCTGACATCTAGCTTCTTCTCTCACTGCAGTAACAGACTTTTCCCACTGACCTTCTAAGTTGTCTTTGGTGTTCGTGGGTTGAGAAGTCTGGAAACCATCACAGCTGCCCACGATTCAGTCCTCTGAGGCCTGCTTCAGGGTCACTGCGGCCTGTGCGCCTACGCCGTACTGCACTCCTCACCCAGCCTGGCGCGATATACCTTTTCTGATCAGCCATCCAGGTTGTCTTGGGCTAGAAATTTGTTTTACTATGTTTTTTTTTGGGTTCTGCTGCTTTAGAATTTGTTTAGAGCCATTTTTTGTAGGTATTTGGAGGGGTTTGGGGGAGAGCTCAAGCAAGGCACTGCTTTCCCTCTGCCATCTTGTCTCTGCCCCCTCATCATTTCTTATAGCACAATAATATTCTATCACATTCATATACCACAACTTGCTCAGCCATTCCCCAATTGATGGGCATCCTCTCAATTGCCAATTTTTTGTCACCACAAAAAGAGCTGCTATGAATAGTTTTGTACATGTAAGTCCTTTTCCCATTTGTGTGATCTCTTTGGGATATAGCCCTAGAAGTGCATTACTGGGTCAAAGGTTATGCACATTTTTATAGCCCTTTGGGCATAGTTCCAAATTGCTCTCCAAAATGGTTGGATCATTTCACAACTCCACCAACAATGCATTAGTGTTCCAATTTTCTGACATCTTCTCCAACATTTATCATTTTCCTGTTTTGTCATGTTGGCCATTCTGATAGGTGTGATGTGGTACCTCAGAGTTGTTTTGATTTGCATTTCTCTAATCAATAGTGATTTAGAGCATTTTTTATATGACTATAGATAGCTTTAATTTCTTCATCTGAGAACTGTCTGTTTAAATCCTTTGACTACTTATCAATTGGGGAGGGAATTTTTTTTTAAAAAGGTAAAAGGTCCCTGCCCTCGAGGCACTTATTTCCTGTCCCCATACCTGAGAAATGCCCAGTGCATATATACAAATGGTATATTTCTTTATCAAATGAGACAATTGTAACAATTAACTCAGTGTCTGGCACATAGTAGTCATTTAATAAATGGTAGTTCCCTTTTTCCTATGTACAAAACATATACAAAATAAACACAAAGTAATTTCTGGCAGTAATTAGGGCAGGTTCATCTTCCTGAGTTCAAATCTGGCCTCAGACACTTACTGTGTGACCTTGGGCAAGTCCCTATTTACCTCAGTTTCCTCATTTGTGAAATTGGAAAATTTGTGAAGCTGGAAAAGGAAATGGCAAATCACTCATATCTTTGCCAAGAAAGAGTGAAACATGACTTAATAACAGAAAAACAACAACAGTGGGCAGATAGGGAAGGAATAGAAAACAGAGCCTGGTGGCCTCTTGCAGTCACCAAGCATTCATTCAGCATTCAGCAAACATTTATTCAGTATTTTAGTGGGTTCACTTCATAAATTGGGCCTAAAGTATGCCTACCCTTTTTTTTTTCATCTGTGGGCAATTCAATTCTACAGCTAAAAGCTGAGGACCGAGGTTTTCACTGCTTTGAGACCATACATGTGAACATTAGCAGAAATGATAGCTAAATCCAACAACCATTTTTATTTTGAGCTGCTTCTATATATAGTTGATACATGCCCAGACCCATACATAAGTTACACACATAGATGTACACATATATACACACATACCAGGGGACATGATTTAACCTTTAATATATTTGAGTTACTATATAACCTCTGTTTTAATATGACTGTGACATATTTTTATTTAAAAATATTTTATTTGTTGTTATTTCTTTGGGCACATTCACATACTGATCATTTATAAATGTTGCCTCTGAAAGTGGAAATTTCAGCTTACCTTTGACATTGATTTAAGGGATAGATGTCTATTATTCCCTGAATCACTCTTCTTGGAGCCTGCTGTATTCCGTGTGAGTGAACTGTTCAGATGAGCCTGTTATCTTCAAGTACCTAAGTGACCAAATGAAAGGAAAATCAGGAAGAAAAATGACCGAAATAAAAATTCTGAAGTGAAGAAAAGCACCCAAAAGGCAGAGATGAGAGAGAGTGTGAGAACATACACATCAAAATCGGAATGGTATTTAGAAGACTCTCTAGAACCATATTTTTTACAGCTAAAAATCTCGGAAGAATAGAGACATGAGATTAATGTTATTGATTTCAGGTTCATCTTTCTTTTATTGTTTTAAATGACTAAATGTGGTCTTTTGGTTTGCTATTTTTTTTTAACTTACGTAACTGGACTTAACTTTTTCTTTTTTCTTTTTTCTTTTTTTCTTTTTCCAGAGGAAGGATTTTATTTTATTTTATTTTTTAATTAATAAATTTATTTTTAGTTTTCAACATTTTCTTCTACAAGATTTTGAGTTCCAAATTTTCATCCCATCTCTCCCCTCCCCCCACCCCAAGATGGCATGCATTCTGAATACTCTTCCCCCTAGTCTGCCTTCCCTTCTAGCTTTCCCCTCCTTCTCTTATCCCCTTCCCCTTCTATTTTCCTGTAGGGCAGGATAGATTTCTGTACTCCATTTCCTGTATTTCTTATTTCTCAGTTGCATGTGAAAACACTTTTTTCTAAACATGTGTTTTTTAAACTTTGGGTTCCAAATTTTATGTCTTCCTCCCTCCCCACCCATCCTCAATGAAAAGGCAAGCAACTCAATATAGGTTATACATGTGCAGTTATGCAAAACATTTCCATATTAGACATACTGTGAAAAACTAACTCTATTTCCCTTAATCCTATCCTGCCCCCCCATTTATTCTATTCTTTCTTTTGACTCTGTCCCTCCTCAGAAATATTTGTTTCTGATTACCCCCTTTCCCAATCTGCTCTCCTCTCTATCATCCCCCTACTCTCTTGTCCCCTTCCCCCCTATTTTCCTGTAGGGTAAGACAGATTTCCATACCCAAATGAGTGTGTGTGTTATTCCCTCCTTAAGTCAAATCCTATGAGAATAAGATTCACTCATTTCCTCTCACCTTCTCCTGTTTCCCCTCCACTGTAAGAACCTTTTCTTTTCTGTTTTTTTTTTGTGAGATAATTTACCCCATTCTATCTCTCCCTTTCTCCTTCTAGTATAATCCTCTCTCACCCCTTAATTTTATTCTCCAGATATGACCCCTTCATCTTCAACTCACCCTGTGCCCTCTATCTATCTGTCTATCTATCTATCTATCTATCTATCTATCATATATCTATCTATATACATACATATGATTTTTTCCCTCCAACTACCCTAATACTGACAAAGGTCTCATGAGTTCCAAATATCATCTTTCCATGCAGGAATGTCAACAGTTCAACCTTAATAAGTCTCTTATGATTTCTCTTTCCTGTTTACCTCTTCATGTTCCACTTGAGTTTTGTATTGGAAAGTCAAATTTTCTATTCAGCTCTGGTCTTTTCATCAAGAATGCTTGAAAGTTCTCTATTTCACCAAATGACCATTTTTCCCCCTGGAGGATTATACTCAGTTTTGCTGGGTAGGTGATTCTTGGTTGTAATCCTTTCTCCTTTGCCCTCTGGAATATTATATTCCATGCCTTGTGGTCCCTTAATGTAGAAGCTGCTAAATCTTGTGTTATCCTGATTATGTTTCCACAATACTTGAATTGTTTCTTTCTGGCTGCTTGTAATATTTTCTCCTTGACCTGAGAACTCTGGAATTTGGCTACAATATTCTTAAGAGTTTTCCTTTGGGGATATCTTTCAGGAGGAGATTGGTGGTCCATTTCTATTTGGCCCTCTGGTTCTAAAATATCAGGGCAGTTTTCCTTGCTAATTTCTTGAAAGACGATGTCTAGGCTCTTTTTTTTAATCATGGCTTTCAGATAGTCCAATAATTTTTAAATTCTCTCTCCTGGATCTATTTTCCAGGTCAGTTGTTTTTCCAATGAGATATTTCACATTGTTTTCTAATTTCTCATTCTTTTGTATTTGTTTTACAGTGTCTTGATTTCTCATAAAGTCACTGGCTTTCAATTGCTCTATTCTAATTTTTGAGGAAGTATTTTCTTCAGTAATCTTTTGTACTTCCTTTTCCATTTGTCCAATTTTGCTCTTTAGGGCATTCTTTTCTTCATTGGCTTTTTGGACCTCTTTTGCTATTTGGGTTAGGCTATTTTTTAAGGTGTTATTTTCTTCAGTATTTTTTTGGGTCTCCTTTAGCAAGGTGTTGACTTGTTTTTCATGATTTTCTTGCACCACTCTCATTTCTCTTCCCAGTTTTTCCTCTACTTCTCTTACTTGTTTCTCAAAATCCCTTTTGAGCTCTTCCAAGGCCTGGGAGTGATTCATATTTTTCTTGGAAGTTTTGGATATAGGAGCTCTGACTTTGTTGTCTTCTTCTGGTTATATATTTTGATCTTCTTTGTCACCAAAGCAAGATAATGTAGTCTGACTCTTTTTGTGCTGCTTGCTCATGATCCCAGCCAATTACTTAAGTTTTAAACTCTTTGTTGAGATAAGAGTCTGCTTCCAATGTGGAGAATGTACTGTCCCAAGCTTCGGGGATTTGTACAGCTGTTTTCAGTTCTTCCAAGGTGGTATAATAAGGGGCAAGGTGATTCCTCTGCACTGCCACAACAAGCTTCATCATGCCAGCACTCCCCCTTGCCCTAGGACTGCCCCTCAGAACTGTGACCCAGATCCAATCATGGGCAAAGCAAGAGATTCCTGCCTGGGCACAGGCAAAGAGATCCCTGCAATCACCCTCTGATCAGCCTCTTGATTCCCCCCCATCTGTGGGCCAGAAGTACAGGAAGCAGTCACTGCCCCAAAGGCTGTGCTCAGGACTTGCCCCTGAAACCTAGCTCCTCTCTCACCACAGGCACAGAAATTTCCCACTGACTTTCCAAGTTGTCTTTGGCATTCATGGGTTGAGAAGTCTGGAAACTGCCACTGCTATCCACGTTTCAGTCCTCTGAGGCTTGCTCCAGGGTCGCTGTGGCCTGCGTGCCCATTCCAAAGGGTGCTCCTCTCCCTTCCCACTGCGATATTCCTTTCCAATCAACCATCCAGGTTGTCTTGGCCTGGAAATTTGTTTCACTCTGTCTTTTTGTGTGTTCTTCTGCTTTAGAATTTGTTTAGAGCCATTTTTTTTACAGGTACTTGGAAGGGTTTGGGGGAGAGCTCAACCAAGTCACTGCTTTCACTCCACCATCTTGGCTTCACCCCCGACTTACTTTTTTCTTATTAAGTCTTTTGTTTATTTTAGTAGTAAACACGTCAGACAGTATACTGTCTATGTATTCAGCATGACCTATAGATTTACCTGTTCTGTACTTTTATTAAAACGTATCAGAAAAAGGAACTTAGATTGGGAGCCTATCTATATAGTAGTGACTAAGCATGATATGGTCTAATTTGGTAGGCTTGGGAGTTAGAATGCTCCACTACTGAGTGCTGGCCCTGCTACTTCCTAGTGGCATGACCTTGAGCAAGATATTTGACCTTTTTTAAACTTTTATTTTTACATCTTTACAACAGAGGTAGTAATACCTGCTCAAATGAGCTAAATTATGTAAATCATATTGAAAATGCAAAACATTGTATCAGCTATTACTTATGAATGTGTGATCTCATCAGTGAGTATGTTTCTTCCAAGATGCAGATATTCAGCCCATGCTTGGCCATCCTTTATGGCTTTTGTGCAAGTCATACAGACATCTAGGCTTGGAAGAGACTTTAGAGATCTTCCTATAAGTTTGACTCATCAAATGTGGTGAAGATCTTTCTCATTTTTTTTCCTCATAAAGATACTGATATAGCAGAGAGAGCATGTCTTTTTTTCATAAGCAACCCATTTTTTTCTCATATCATTCTCTGATGACATAACTTCTCCTTGATAATTCCTTGTTTGCAATGTTTGCGTCAGTCATACAGCTTCTGGTTGTCCTTTGGTTGACCTTCAATTTTAGTTCTACTGAGTGTTATCTAAAAAAGCCTTTATCTTTTATATAGTATGTATATATATATGTGTATTCACACATGTTCTAGAGATGTATACATATCATTTACAGATACATATACCTTGCTGGAGGAAAGTCTTTATAGCATTTTACCTTACCAGTCAAATTTTATTTATTTTTTTAATCATCAGTTACAATGAAATCTTGTATTATAAAAATGTAATCTACTTGGGAATATCACTTGCAGAAGCCTGCCTTGCCTATATGGTTCAGTAGTTATTGAAGTTCTCTTACTTGCTTTTTTTGGTTATTTTAAAAAAAATGATAAGGTCTAAGAGTCTTTTTTTTTTGCACTACCTTTGTTATATCATTCAGATAAACTTGACCATGGATCTTTCAGTGCTCTCATAATTGTTTCATCTTCAGTACAGATTTTGTCTGTGTATGCTTGATCTAGTTCAGCTGAGTTTCTCATCTTTGTTTCCTTAAGAACCATTTTCCCTTCTTCTATTAACAACTGAGACTGTTATTAAAGTCCAAATGTGATGGCTCCACTGTTCTTAATGACAAAAAAAGACTTGCTTACCATTCCATCTTTCATCTGTTGTCTTCCTTCCATTTTTATTCTTAAGTGCTCTCAGGGGAACTTTTCTAAATTGACTCTCAGCTTTCTTTAAGCTTGTTTTCCCTTTGTTACTTCTTGATGTCTTTTGAGCATTCTATCATCCTTCTGTATGAGTTTCCACAGCTAAGTTAATCACTGAAACCTTTAGTGATCTCCTTAGTTTTGGAGGTAGGTGCTGTTATTATCCTCATTTGGCAGTTGAGGAGGCTGAGGCAGACACAGCTAATTCATATTTGAACTCATTTCTTCCCAATTCCAGAGTCAGCACTGTATCTACTGCACCACAAAGTGCCCTCTATTTGGTGTGGTGACATCTATTAAAAAGTATTTTTCTTAAATTTTTGTCAATTAATGTTTTGTTCAGGTGACTGCTGATAGCAGTTTATCTGTAAAAATAGGTCATTTCCATTATTGTTTACTTGTTGAGTTCTCAAGGATATTTAGAGGTCTGTATTTTCTTAGAGAGACTTGTCATCTGTTAATTAATGAGAGATTATGACCTTCTAATTTATATATCCAGCCACCAGCTTGTGTCTCATTAAGTATTCAGTAGCAGCCTGAAGTAGTGTGTTGTACCATTTCTTTCATTCCCTTGCATAATTTGGATTAATCAAAGAATCCAGGCTCATTAAGGTTAACTCATCTGTAATTTCTAGTAATAATAATCTGGATTTTATCATCATAAGCCCCAAACCTTAAAATTCAGCCATCTGGTTGCTGTCTCTTGGTCAACAGGTTTTTATTTTATATGGGATTGTTACAAGTATAGTATGAGATAATATATATATAAAGTGATTTGCAAACCTTAAATCACTATATAAATTAACAATTATAATAAAATCACTATATAAATCACAATAATAAATTTTTTTTTGGTTTTGTTGCTATTGTTATTTAATAAACGCAGGTGATTGTAAACCATTGAGTACCATTTGATTCTATTCTTGAATCATAGACTCCATCCAGAAGTAAATCAAATTTTATAAACCACAAATTAACAAATTTTATGGTGTACTTGTTTTACTTTTTGATTCTCAGTGATGTATTGTTGGAAGATGATGGAATGCTGGGAATCAATGGATCGCAGATCTACCCAAGCAATCCATTTGGTATAGAGGTATCACTCTACGAGGCCATAGAGAGAATCAACCCTATATTCTGCTGTTCAAACCAGGAATTCACTGAGGGCCAGAGTCCTAGGGAGAGCCTGAGGAAAGTTAGCAGGGTAGGCAGAAAACCAAAAGCAGAGGGTATAGCATATGTAGCTACCCCTGGAGCTTTCTAGGAGATCTGGTGCTCCACGCCTAAGCTTCTTGGTCCTCAGGCCCAACTAAACCTGACCCTTCTTCAAGGCTTATTATGCCTGTATGAGAGCAACTTTGGGGTATTCTACCAGAGAGTAACTTTGATGGAGTTATGGATGACTCCAGCTTAGCATTCCCTGAAAAAGCCAGAGGTTAAATTTACCCAACCCTATGGCTGGCTGCCTATGCCTGCCTAGTGAGGGGCAGCTTTGGGTCATTTCCAGTAGGTTCAAGGTATTACTCTTGGAAACAGACCTTGATGCTGGCCCAGTCCCAAAAGATCCCCAACCTGGCCTCCTCATTTTACAGATGGCTTAACTGAGACCCAGTGAAGTGAAATGACTGTCCAAGTGAGTAGCTAATTATTTATTCTTTAATCTATAAACAAAAAGTTATAAAGTAGTAGCAAATGGAACATGTTCTTTGAAGTTCTTATATTTATTCTTTGCTTTAGACGTTTATGTTTATCATCAGCCTTATAAAACCAAAAATATAAGATCACAAATTACTTTGCGACCAAACCTAGGGTGAAATAAAACTCTAATCATTTTTGTTAAAATGGGATTTTCTTCAATGAAAGTATTGCTAGAAATCCAAGCTTCCTGGATCAAAGAGAACTGATAGCTTTTGTGAGTAAATTAGCAATTCAAAAGGACAGTTTGTAAACCACAAGTCACCCTCCAATAGCCCCACTTAACCCCTCCTCCTGGGGTAGGGAGGAAGGTCTAGACAGGTTTTGTGACTTTTTCCTCCTTTTTAAAAAAAATTTAAATATTACTTAGATAAATTTTTAATAAGATTGTAAAGTTTGAACTAGAAAGAAGTTAGTACAATGGACAGCTCAGATTATCATGGCAGGTCAAATGATAAATGACTCAGTTCCCCATCTCTTTTCTGGAATGCAAACAGACCCAATCAAGGTCTTTCGTTATAAAGAGTAGCAGGACTTTGGACAAGTTTCAGGTAAAGCAATTGTTATATTGAGTGGATGATTTCATTGTACAGAGTTCTTTATAGCCATCTGCCTGAACTGGGGAATTGCTTTGTGATACAGAATGCTGTCTTGTAATATGGTTTTTCTATTAACAGTTATTTCTGATTTTCTCCAAACTTAGATATTTTAAGAATCAAAAATAGTCCTTCGTTGTAATAGGATTTGGTAACTAGCATTTTACCCACCTTCTTGTATAACCTTGAAGATTTCAGACCGTTAAAATCTATCAGCCTTTGCTTTTCCAGGATAAACAGTTCTGTGTGTTATATTCTCTTTTCATATAGAAGCTTCTCCATCCACTTCTTCACTTTCTCTCTTGAGATTCTTTCACAAGAAACCATTTAACATTCCAGAAATAGGCACTGAATGAATTAGAGCACAAAGCCTGGGTAAAATGCTAAAAAAATTCAATTCAATTCAACAAACAGTTAAGTATCTACTGTGTACAAGGAATTGCCCTAGGTACATGATGCTTAATCAGAACAAAACATTACATTTGTATACTACACAATAATTTATAAAACACTTTCCCCAAACACTTATTTCATTTGATCCATCCAACAGTGCTGAATAGTGGGCTTATGTTATGACCTTCTGCCAAGATTACACAGCTGATAATTACTGAGGATTACAATCTATTTCTTTTGACCCATATTCAATACTCTTCCTACTACATAATGAAGTGAATATAAATTTAATCTTTTCAATCATTATCATTTTCCCCCCTTTTTTTGGCATTGATAGATTGTTTAAACAGGCTGGGTTGGATTTGTTTTAATTATGTGTTCTATCTTCTCATTTTACTCTTTCTTCCTATTTGTTGTTGATTTTGATCTTTGCTCTAAAAAGTCGGTGGTCTGATTGACAAAGATACCTGATTAGCGAATGGTAACTAGTTGGTAAGTCTTGGTAACTAGTGATCTCTTGCCTGTTTACTTCTATATTCATTTTTTTGCCGACTGTTGTCAAACGTGTTTATGTTGGAGACATCTCTGTAGACCACATGCCTTTGGTTTTTATTATTATTATTATTTTTAACTCCTAAAGTATATATTTTTTGAAAATTTTCACTACCCTCCCTTATTGATGCCTTTGCACTGAAGTTACTTAATAGATAAAGTTGATTTAATTTGGAGAGTCTTTTGGAATTGTTCATAAAATGTCTCTACCTCCTTGTCCTCTGCAGTAGATATTGGCATATTACTCAATCAAGTCAATTCAATAAGCATTTATTAGGCACTTATGTGTCAAGTATTGTGCTAATTACTGGTAACACAAATACAAGCACAAAGAATGACAGTCAATGCCCTCAAGGAGTTTCCATTCTGATAGGAGAAGATAACACATAAAAGGGACCTAGAAGTAGTAGGAAGAGGGAGGAAAGTACATGGGTTGGGACATGATAGATAAAATATGGAGAGTCAGGGGTGGAGTCTGGAGAAGAAGGAAGATATGACAGACCTGGGCAGTTTCCTTAAAATGGAAGTAACAGGAGCAATCAGCCAATCAAGAAGGGGCCTCAGAAGTGGAGAATGTAGTCCAAAGGTAGAGATAATTTCCTTGATCAGGAAGCTTCTGTGACATAGTAGGAAATATCTATAGATTCAGGAATGGAGCTTGGAGACTTTTTCTTTTTTTTTTTTAAGACACCTGGTCTATTCAGGCAATATGCTAAATACCTTAAATACAAGAGATGACAAAGCAAAAATTCTTACTCTCACAAAATCTATATTCCAGTTTTTATTCTATTAGGGGATATTAAAGGTACATGTATAAGCATATAAAATATATACAAAGTAAATACAAGGTAGTTTCTTGGAGGAGGCATTAGCATGAAGAGGAATCAAAAAAGGCCTTATTCTGGGCTAGGCCTGACTCAGGTCAGTCTGCTAGTAGTTTAGGTTTGATTTCAGAACAAAATAAGACTCATAAGTCATTAAATGGTTGATAAACGATGTATATATGTGTGTTTGCATATATATATATATATATATACATATATATATATATATATGTATTTATATACATAGACAATGAGGATACCTCAAGCTAATTCAGCTGAGCAAAGTTCCCTTGCCTGTACCAACATAGATTTTGAGAATCCAGGATCACCTCCATACCATGATAAGGCTTCACAGGAGGTCTTTGTGTAATATTGGTAAAAATAGTAGACATTAACAATGGCTATCAAAATTCTGTTAGGTAATTTCAACAAGATAAATAAGTCAGTACAGGAGGAGGGACCAAAAGAACCTAGAAATCTCCTTAACTAGGAATAATTGCTATATCTGGTCAACCAAAAAGATTCAGTAGCAGTCAAGGGCAATACTAATTGATACATATCTATGTGTATGTATAGATACACATATGTATATACACATAAGTGCAATTTCTATCTACACGTTATAACTTATATTATGATATAATATTATATAGCATATTATATTACTTATATAATTATAACATAATATAGGATATTATTATATATTATGATATATTTTTTGAATAAAATCTTACATAGGAGGATGGTAGGAGGTTATAAACATCAGCCTTTCATGAAATAGTAAGGATCAATGGAAGAGGAAACAAACTTACAATTAATAGAACAAAAAGGTAGTAGGTGGTGGGTGGGGTTTTAAAAACTCTTTTCTCCATAGTTAAGAGTTACATGTGGACTCTGACATTATGGTTCTTAATATTCTGTATGAGGAAGTAAAAATGTCACTAGATAAAATAAAGATGGAAAAACCAGCTGGATTGCGCTAAGTAAAGAATAGTAGATATCTGGATTGGGAGTTTCATTCCAGAAATCTTGCAAAAAACTGACTGAATTGAGAAGTTCATTTAAACACTATTTTACTCCATCAGTGAATAAGAGTTGAAAATGACAGAGACCCATAAATTGCATTGACTCAGGGCACTATACCATTCCTATTTTCTTGTTTAATCATCAGCCATTCCTTAAGAAGTTTCTATGATTCAAGCATGAATAGAGCATTCAGATCAGAGTGTTCAGTTTGCTCTGATAGCAAAAACAAATGACAATTATTCATCTGTACTCTAATGATTTCATTCTTACTTCACTGACAGCATGATGCACAACTATTAGATCTGGTCATTAAGGCTGTGTTCATATTTTCTTAATGGTCAGTGCCAGGAAGTCAAAGGTCATTCTCCCATGCTGCCTACTTTATAGTCAAGTCAAGAAGCATTTATTAGCACCTGCTATGTGGCAGGCACTGTATTTTATAAGCACCAGGAATAAAAACAAAACAAAACAAAACAAAAACCAGGGGAAAAGAAGCAAGTGCCTGCTCTCTTAAGGAATTCACAATCTAATGGAAGAGATAACTTGTGAACAACTAGGTATAATCAAGATATTTGTAGTCTAAATTGGAGATAACCACCAGGAGGAGGGCACTTTCATTAAGCCTTTAGAGAAAAGCTTTTTAATAGAAGTTGGGGTTTTAGTTGAGACTTGGTAGAAACCAGGGAAACCTGGAGGACATATAAACTTAAGAGAACTAGTGGAAAGCCCCTATGATTTTATATTTATTAGGAAGACTTAGATAATGATGTCATAGCACATGAAGGTGCAAATAGGTTACAATCTATACCACTGGAGGGAAAATCAGTAGCAGTAAAATTGTACTTCCATTGATGTACCAAGACATCAAATCATCAGCAATATTATTTATTGATTGCATAGTTATTTCCATTTATTTCTGATTCCTCAGTGATAGGCAAACATATTCTCGATTTATTAATTCAAGTCTTTTCATTGAAGGCTCTCCAGAATTCAGATATCATTAAATTGAGCCCAGTCTTCTTTAATAATTCAAGTAGCAACTCTAGAAATTAAATGAACAAATGAAAAAAATATATTAAGTACTTACCACATGTTACACACTCTAGAAAGATCTGGGTATGCAAATACAAAAGACAAGTTAGTCCCTTCCTACATGGGGTTTGCATTCTCATAGGAGGAGTCATCACATATAAGAGAAAAATGGCCAGGGAGGGCCGTTTTAGTTTGGAAAGTTATACAGATGATGAGTAGAGACTTAGAGGAGATGACTTAATGCATTTGCTTTCTAAGAACAAATATTAATTACTGATTGATTTATCCCAGACATTATCATCACAATGTTACCATTTGGACATTTAGTTATTATTATATGTTTAAAGACAAAAAAGTTAATTTGAACTCATTGAAGAAAAGGCAGTTATATTTTAATAATAATGGGATAATTTGATAATGATTGAGTGATCAAAGTAGTGAATTTAAGTATTGTGGTACAATATGAACACTGAAAAATATAGAACTCTCCACATTATATGTGCATATACACATATACATGTATACACACACATACTTACATATGTGTATATCTATCTATCCATTTGTTATTGTTCAGTTGTGTTGACTCTTTGTGACCCCATTTGGGGTTTTCTTGGCAAAGGTACTAGGTTGTTTTTTTATTTCTTTCTCCAGCTCATTTTAAAGATGAGCAGACTGCGGCAAACAGGGTTAAGTGACTTGTCCAGGGTCACACACTTAAAACTGAGTGAGGCAAATTTTGAATTCAGGAAGACTCGTCTTCCTGACTTCAGGCCCAGTGCACCACCTAGCCGTCCAAGAGTACTATACTGTTGGCTGTGTCTTGGTAGGTCCTGACACTCTCTTTCACTACATTAGAAATCTCCTACAGCATTGTAGAAGAATATTATTTACTCTCATTGATAGAACAATATACCAATGTGTATCCATAGACACAGATTCATCAGCTGTCATGAATCCATAATAATCTGCATTGCTTTATGACTCAGTGTGGCATTTGTGGTTCAATTCATGGTTGCCAATGGACACATAATCTCAAGCATTTCAATGGGGTGATGGTAGTAGAAGAAGTCTTCCCATTACTTTCCCTCCTTGATTGGAAGTAGAGTAGACATAGCACCTGGAAAAGAGCCTTAAGCTTAAAATCATGAATAGTCTATAACAGTATAGCTTTTTTTCATTAGAGAAGCAGTAGTAATGAGAATAATAGCATTTATATAGATTTTTAATGCTTTCAAAGTGTTTACAAACATTTTCTCATTTTTTTCTCAAAATCACCATATGAATAGGTATTATATTCCCTGTTTTCAGATGAGGAAACTGAGGCTGAGAGAGATTAAATAACTTGCTCAAGGCTACCCAGCTAGTAAGTGTTCAAAAAGAGTTTCCTTACACTTAAATTTAATCCTCTATCCTCTATGCCACCTAGCTTCCATATGTTGGCCTTAAGCAAATCCTTTAATCTCTCTGGGCTTTGCTTTCCTCATTTGTATAGTGAGGGAATTGGACAAAATTATCTTTAAATCTTTTCTACTTCTGAATCCTAAGATCTCCATGTGATGTGAAAAGGTTTAAGATAATATTATTGGTTTTTTGTTTGTTTGTTTGTTTTTTGTTTTAAAGAAGATTATGAGACAGAAAAATAACAAATAACAGGTTGTAGGCAATTGAATGATGGGGTCACTATACTTAAACCTCAGTGGATCTGGCTATGGTTTCTCTATACATGTAAATAATTTTTCGTATAGACTTTTTCATCCTGTGTCCATATATCATCTAAATTCCATATATCACCTAAAGAGTCTCTGCTATATGTTCCAACTATGTGTTAGAAGCCTTCCTCTAAATCTTATAAGCCCACCTCCTTGTCTTATTATACAGTTTCTTGATAATATACTTGTGCCACTGTTTGGGCATATCATCATTGTGAATATATTGAACCTATTTGGAGGAAACTTTCTTTTTATTGCTTTGTAGGTCACTGGCAATTTGGAGCGTTTGGTGTTTCACGAAATGAAAACAAAAAAACGCCTGTTGTCTTCAGTACATATACTTTGGATAAGCGGCAGAATTGGATGATGAGGCAGGATCAAAATTAAATAGCGGAAAGAGAAAAGGTCAAATTGCATTTGAAAAATTGTGGAGTACTTTTAATGATCTCAAGCTACTCCCCTCCTGAAAGAGCCATATTTTCAGCAAACTGTTTTAATAAATACAATAAATTGATGAGAATTGGGCATTCATTATGCACTAATTAAAGCCAGAAGCTCACTTCTTTTTTTAGCCTTAATCTAAAAATTAATAGAAAGGAATTATCTTCATGTAGGAAAAAAAGTGATAGAATGCTATATTTGAGATATTCTTTGAATGACAGTTCATTCTGTTGCATAGTTAGAGAATACAAATGAGTTAAATGTGTAATCCTAATTACAGACAGACTTTACAGAAGTCAGACTTTAAAAAACTTTAGATAGTTAATCATTCTATTAGCAAAACAAACGATTTGGATTTTAATTAAGATTTATGTTATTGTTGTGGTTATAGGTAAGAAGATACTTACATTTGAAGCTTCTCTTTGAGATATTTGAAAATTCTTTTCATTGTTTTTCCATTTCTAAGTTTTCCCCACACAGGTTGCATTGCAAATTTGGAGATTATTTAAGGCAATTCAGTTCTTTAAAGAGTCTCTTCTAAAACCCATTTTATAAATAAATTTATAAGTAAAATATTAAATGTTTTGTTCTACTTCCTTCTCGAATATGTCCAATTTTCTTTATTAAAATGTGTATGCCTATGTGTGTATATATATGTATGCATCTATATGTATTCAATATAGAGAAGTCCTTAAGGGTGGATAAAATTCAAAGTCAATATTAATATTTCCATATTTGTCATATTTATGGATAATGCTGACATGCAAGTTCATACTCCTTCAGCTCTTTAGATGACATTCCACAGGGTCTGGTCTTTAGATGACATTCCACGGTTTCTATGTAGTAAAATACAAGCCCTATATGTGGCTGCTAGGATTTACCAGTTGAGGGTATCAGATAAGGAAATCTCAGATGAGAATTTCCACAAAATTGGAAGGCATATTTTTGTAAATGCTAAAGGCTCAATGGTACAAATGATAAAGGGTTCAGTTTTTTTTCCCTTAAAATTAGCTTATTTCCATAGAGAAAATAATGACTCACTAATTCCTTTAAGAAGTGTTTCAAAAATGATGTTTCAATTGGGTCTTCTGTTCAAATTTTAAGTAAGGTAAAATAAGCTTGTAAACCTTGTAGGGGGCTTTTTTCATTTTTTAAAAGAAATAATAGAGTACAGAATATTGCATTAAAAAGAGTTAAGAATCTTCAATGTATATTACTACAACCAATGAGAAAATGATATAAGTAATTTCATAGCAGGGGAGAATGCTATTTGTAATAACAGTACAATTAGTAACAAAAAAAATGAATTTGCTGTAGTGTAGATTTGGGGGAAAACAAAGTTCAAGCCATACTATCTACTTCATCCATTTCCTATGCTTACCTGGAGGAGCTGTGCCTCAGTATTCATTCTCTCTTATGTATTTGCAGAATCTGAATTTGATGATCCTTTGTGAGCAAAGCTATATATAGTCTATGATCTTGCTCTTTTTCTTTGATTTTTAACAAATGCAAGTACTGTATAATGCCCCAAATAAACATTTATAATTAACAATTTTTATCATAAAATCATATAATTAAATAATAAAAATGTATTACAATATTTATTAAGCACCTGCTATTTTCCAGGCATGGTGTTAAGAATCAGGGATACAAAGAAAGGTAAAAGACCATTTCTGCTTTTGAGGAATTTAGTCTAAGGAAGGAGACAATGTTCAAACAACTGTGTACATACAAATAAAATGAAACTGCCCCAAGTAGGCACTTAATAAATGTATGTTGTTGTTGTTTTTATTCCTGTCCAAGCCTTTCACATAGTTGTTCATTGACTAACAGACATAATTGCCCTTTAACTTTTTAATTTAAATTTAAAAAATTACTTTTTAATTGTTGTTGAATTGAATTCTATCAAAGGCTGGATGAAAATGTTAAAAGGAGATTCTTGTTAGGATACAGGGTGGACCTAATGGCCTTTCTGAAGGCCTGGTGATAACACCAGCTCATTCCTGGAGAAAGAAGTTTTTAAATATCATGCAGAGATGTATAAGAACTGTATAATCATCCAGTTCAAAGTTTTAACCTAAATGTCCTAGATATTTCCAGACCATAAAAAAAAGAGGACAGACAAAAACAAAATTTTGCAGAGAGCAACTCCCCTCCCCTTGGAATTATCAAAGGCTTTGACATTAGAATTTCTATGATTTTATTAATAGAAATGACATTAAAGAAGACACATTAGCATTTACTTTTCTCCTGTACTCTCAAGACCATGGGGCCTTTTCATTAAGCTTGCAGTTCTAACAGCCTATACTTGTCTTCTCCTATTAGAGAACCAGAGCTCCTTAAGAGCAGGGTCTGTCTTCTTCCTTTTTTATTTTTAATTGTAGTGTTTAACACAATGTTTTCCACATAGTTAACAATGAATAAATATTTTTTCTGCCATTTTTTCTCCTCTCCCATCTCCAACTTACTTTTTTTTCCACGTAAAGCTGCATTTGTCTGTGAACAAATTAATGGTGGTAGCATGTCTGTGTTTCTTGGAGGAGAAGCAAGGGTCAGAATTTGTAGAATTGTTGCAGTTATTGAAGAGGAGAAGAGAAGCCCTTTTTTTGGTTTTCTATAAATCATCTAGTCAAATATTTCTTTCTTACTTTTAATTTTTTTGCATCCATAATCCCTTTCCAATTGTATCATTCTAATCAGTGTCCTTTTATTTCATCTACTAAAGTCCTCTTAAATCCCATCACTTACTGATAATATTTTCCAAGTCTTTCTCTTCCTTTCCATTCTCCATGGCTGCTACAATAGTCTACTCTAGTTCAAGAGTTCTTGACCTAGGGACCACAGACCCCCAGAGGGTCTGTTGTTAGAATTCAAGGGGTACATAGTAGGAGAAAACACTTTTTTTTCAGTAAAATTGGGTTCCTTGGTTTCAGTATAATTGGTTTCCTTTGTAATCTTAGGATTTTTATTTTATGCATTTAATACAATTGTCCTGAGAAGGAATCCATCAGACTGCCAAGGATGTCCATGACATAAACAAACAAGGTTAAAAATTTCAGACTAAATAGATCTTCACTAACTTATACTTGCCTAACAACACTTCCTAACTGGATTTCTTTCCATCATATTACTTGGAGTTTCCCATCCCCTGCTTCCAAGGCTTCATGCAAACTATTCCTCTTACAATGTCTTCATCTTTTTCATAATTTTGTCTCCTTATCTTCTCTATTACAGGCAATGCAGTATGGTAATAAACAAAATGGACCTACAATTGGAAGAATTTGGTTTCAATGATGTTTTGGCTTTATGTAAGGAAAATGTTTGCTAATGAGGAGAGCCATCCCAAATTGGAATGGGCTGCTTCCATAGGTAGCGGATTTCTACTTACTAGATAACTACACTCCTCTTCACCTTTTCTTTGTAGAAGAATACTTAGCTACCTTAGAAGCAAAGCTCAGGTCCTTCCTCCTAATGAAGGCCTTTCCTCATTCCCTTCTAGAAATCTCTTTGCATATATTCTACATACATGTTGTATCTCTACCCTTGCCCCTACCATTCTCCCTTCAGCTCTCATTTCCTGCCCTGTGGAATGTAAGATCCTTGAAGGGAGGGCCTGACTGTTTTGTCTTTGTCTTTGTATTCCCAGAGTTCAGCACTGGACTTTTCAAGTAGTTGCTTATTGACCTGACTGACTTATTGATTGCCATAGTTGGCTCCTCATAAATACTTTTTAATTGTTGTTGAATACAATACTAGTAAAGACTGGATGAATACATTGTAGAGAGGTTTGTAGGGCACAGTGAGGACTCAGTGGCCTCCAAGTTTCCATTCATGACTGACATTCTGCAATCCTGTAAATTCCATCTCTGTTGGTTACATCTCTGTGTTACAGACCTTGGACAACTCACTTCATGGCTCCAGATCTCATTTTCCTCTTTTATAAAATGAGGGGGTTAGACTAAATAACCTCTATGGTTCTTCCTCAGCTCTAAATCCTGTGACAGTTTCATGCCTTTTCCTTTTTTCCAAAAATATTTCAAAAAATTCTCCACCAGCTTCTGAAAACAGTAGTTATCTATATCTATTTTTTTTTTAAATAGCTCCAAAGGGTTTCATATATATGTTTAAGTTACTATAGTGGTGTTCTCATTTTTACCTGATCTGCCTTTTTCATTTAACTGTATTCTTCTTAAGAGCAGAATTTATGTTTCACTCTCTGCAAAAAGTGGGTACTGAGTATGTATTGTTGAGGAATGTTTTAATTTTCCTCATCTTTGTTCTAATCTATTAAATTGAGAGAAAGGAGTTATTTAGTTATCTGATAAGGAGGCAGTTAGGCAGCCAAGAATTATGTCCAATTATGAATGCTTCTTTCACCTTTAAAAGGCAATTTCAAGTTTTTTTGTTTAATAGGGATAATAACATTGTCACTTTGCTTCCCATGCATAATTGCAAACACAAAGAAAGGTGTCTGCCTAAGCAGGCATGTGGGAAATACAAGAGAATAAGAAGGTAAATGAGGGTTAGTTGTAGTTAGTTAATGGTATAGTATCAATGGAATATAGGTTCCAAATTATTCTTTTAAAAGTGTTTTGGAATCTCAGGGTAATCATAGTAGTTTACATGCATACCACTTCACTGTTTCCTTCAGGGATGTGTTGGTAAACGTTTAACATTTTTAAATTTAATCTTCATTATTAACATTTCTTCATCACTTTCTTAAATCTCGACAAACAATAATTATTGAGCCCTGACTTATAGCATTTGGCAAGTTTCCAAATATAAATAGTCACATTGAAAATTTAGCTTGATCGTGAATAATGACTAAATCAATTGATTTTGAATGGGATATGTCAATCTACTACCCTATAGCCTCACTTGCCATTCCAGAAACTTTCTGGGCCAAGATAACCTTCTCTGATAATGTCTCCCCTTTGCATATTATTTCCCCCATTAGAATGTAAGCTCCTTGAGATCAAAAATTTTCTTTGTTTTTTCCATTTATATCCCCATGCCTAGCACATAGTAAGCATGTAATATATTTTGTCATTCATTTATTTTGAACTCTCTGAATAATCATGTTGAGATTCTACATTTTTATTCTCTCAAAACTATAGTAATACATGTCAGCTAGATTAATTCCATGTAAACAAAAATAAAGATAGGAACAGCAATTATAGGAGAAATGATTGTTTTTTACTTTGCAACAGTGAATGACTTAGAGTTCATAAAAAATAAAGGGCTGAAATTATAAAATATGTGAAGCTCTTATGTTCCTGGTTATCATTTTATAAAAGGGAGGAGAATCTAAAATGTTCTCATTCCCAAAGTCATTGAATTATCTTTTAAGTATAAGGTTATGCCTTGAGAGAAGCCTCTTGATACCTAAGGTGTTGTCCTACTTCGTGCCTTCCACACTCTAAGAATAGGTTTTTGCTTTCAGTTTACTGGTAATGATTCAATTAATACTTTTATATGACCTAGAAAAAAAAAGAGTTATAATGTAGAAAGAAGGGAGTGTTAGGCCCAATTCTGTCCAGAATAATTTCCCCTAAACCTGTTATTTGTGAAAGTCCCCAAATCATGACTAAATAAGAATATAGCTAGTTGAGATCAGATTTGGTAGGAAAAAAAATGTGTCAGAGTCTCATAGAAAAAAGTGTGATGGAATAGATTGATATTGATGTAATTGTGCAAATGTTCAGATAAGGAAAGTGCCTGTGCTGTTAGATGCTGCATATCTAGTAATTCATGTGTGTGTGTGTGTGTGTGTAGTGAAAATTGCAAGTCAATAGTTTTTAAATTATTTATGAGTTGGAATGTTACATTAGATAAAGTTTGGTTCATCAGCAGATGTCAGTCCTTTCTTCGGGCTCACCCATGTAAGAGGGAGATTAGGCAATTCATTCATACTCATGGCTGCTGGCCTGTTGTATGGGGCTGAAGAAAATGGTTAAAAAGCAAAGCAACTCCCTGTCCAAAGGAACAAAGTCTGACTTCCTTCTAGAACAAATAGGTTGAAGGTACAAGAAGGGTGGATCTTGACTCAATATGAAGAAGACCTTTCTAGCGTTAGAACTGCTTGAAAATGAAATGAGCTGCCTAACCTAGGAATTTTCAGAAACTGAGTGATTAACTGCCATTGTTTTTGGAGACTGACCTTCTAAATTGAGTAGGATATTAGAACAGATGAGCTAAAAAAGATCCTTCTAGCTTTAGATTGTTTGACTCTCTTCTCTCTCCTGTCCAATGAAGTGAAGCACTGTTCTTATGATTGTAACAGTTGTCAAAATCATTTATTAAGTGCCTGATTGTATATGACAAGTCCATAGGATTTAAAGCAATTTCTAGAATTTAGAGGTGAAAAGAAAATAGGTAGTTCAGTACTATTTTAGATGAGAAAATTCAGGCCTGGAATATACACAGATAGTTACTAGCAGAGTCAGAACTCATGCTCAGGTCTTTTGACTCTAAATCCAGTGATCTTCCAATCATCTGCAACAGATGTGTCAAACATGGTCCAAGGACATTTTGGTAGTAATATTCCCAGGCAACTCAAAACTGATTAAAATGTAATTTGGAAATAAAGTACAATAAAACATAGATAATATAATATAAGTTTCTCTAAGTCAGTTCACAGCCTGTAGGGATCTTTATGTATAATTTAGTGGCCCTGTTTCTATTTGACCCCATCCATTGGCAATATTGATGAAGATAAATTTATGAGACAGGTAAGGAACTAAGAAAAATGTGTACGTAGTATTGACTAAATTGCCAGGGCATAGGAATGTAAGTTCCTTTATTTGAGCTGTGGGTGAAAGATATTTCCTCCTTTGTAGAGGAGATAGGATTTCATTATCTGCTTGAGGAAAGGCTATAAGTGGACCTACAATGTATCTTAAATGAGATTGTCTAGGGTATTCTAGACAGAGCATCGGGGAGAGGTCAAGTTTGAAAGTGTTGGGACGGTCAGATGAATGTGTTGAATAAAATGCCTAGGTTAAAAGAGATCAGGTCTAGGATTAAAGATGATGAAAGGGAGATGAGGTAGTTCAATAGGTATCACAAAAGCCTAGAAAAAAATGGTAAAACCAACAAGAGGTTATTCAACCTTTTGGTTCCATTTAAAACCACATTACATGCTTAAATCAGAGTGATAATCTTTGATGATTACAGTAAGGATGAACTGAAGTAGAGAACCAGACACAGGATACATAGGTCTCCCAAAGCCAATAAGAGGTGAGTGCAAGGGTGTGCTGGGGCCAGCTCTGAGATATGGTTATCAAATGTTTGGTATGAACACTTACACCTCTGAAGTCTGCAAGTGCTACAAATGAGAGCTTGATTTATTGTTTTGTTGATTGTTTAGATTTAAGAGAGTAATGATAATACAGAATAACCTTGAAAATATGTATGTACATTTTTTCCCCCGAGAGCCCAGTTGTTAAACATTTATCAACATGTCTGTGGGTGAGAAGTTATGTGGTTATATGTGTGTATGTATGAATATATGTATGTATGTGAGGTTAGATACATATATGTACATTTATGTATGTATATACATATATATACACATACATAGACCCACACACAGAGGCAGGTAATATGGTCCCTGCTATCAAGGAGCTTACATTCTAACAGGGAAAGACAAAATATCAAGGTGAGCTGGAAAGGGAGGAACTAGGGCAAGGAGGGCTATTGGTGAGGAAATGAAGTAGTCTGGAGTGTGATTTGAGTTGAGAGTGGAGTGAACATGGCTGTGGCCCCTCATGATATGGAGGTCCTGGTCGGAGATTCACCCATCAGAAGAGTAGCCTCCAGGGTTGAGGCATCTCAAAAGAGAAATAAACCTGACAAGAAAACACTAAAGATAACAAGGGTTATAATAGGGAAAGCAGAAAAACAGGACTAGATGCAAATGAGAAAAGAATGTTTGCACAATAGCAATGATCCTTAATATCAAAAGGTATGTTACAATAGCAAGAAAGTGTGACTATCATTGACTATCATTAAAGAATTCAACGAAAGTAGTTTTGGTGACCTTGGGTGTTATTTTCTAATTACAGATTCTGTTCTATGTGAATCCTAAAATAAGAGCATATGTGTCTATATAATGTGCTTTAGAGTTTACAGAGTATCTTCTTGAAAACGACCCCATGAGTTAGATAATGCAAATTTTATTATCTCTATTTTTTAAATGAGCAAACTGAGAATCAGTGATTCCAATTGGGCTTGAATTTTTTAAGCTTCTATGCAACAAAAATAATTACCCATATGGATAAAATCACTCATATAAATCAGATATTGTTTTCAAATGGAATGAATTTTTTTTCTTGATCAAATATACAGAAAAAAGTTAACTTTAATAAAATTCAAATAAGCAAAGCCAGATGAAGTAAATATTATTACTTCCATTATGATTTTCTACAGAATAAGTCTTTGCAAGAGTATCACCTTTGATGACAGGTTTGCAACCAGGCTTATTTTTTTTCATCTTGGTATACCTTGTCCAGTGTCAGATCCAATTCATGTCTTTTCCCATAAAAGATAGTGTAGTGAATACTCTTTGGCCTCATTCTCCCAGAATAAGGCAAACTATATCTACTCCCTCAGGGTTTTATAATTATATTTGAAAGGTTGGGGTGTATCTTTTCTAATATCATTGGTTCAAGATCACGTTCCAGGTGTTAGTGACTAGTACACTAGTTCCATTTAACCAGTTAACATAAACAAGTTTTTCAAAGGTGTATTTATACAAAGATATGGCAAAAATAGAAGTATAAACATTCCCAAAACTTTGAGGGCACACTTTCCCTATATAGCCTCAGGTCTTTGGGGAGAGCAGCCTTAGACTTAACGCAGTTTCTATATGACATTGGTTCCCAAAATCAAGTCCAAAGGGAACAACTGTCAGATGAATCCTAGTCTTAGCTACTGCTGGGTTAGGTCCCAAAGGAATATTTCTTAGTCCTTAGGGTATAATTGCTGGGCTGGCAGCAAAATCCAGCATGAATTCAACTGTTGAACTCCCAGACCTTGAGTGGGTCAGTCTCCTGACCTTTAAAAATTCACAAGATTATAGCCTCCAATTTCCTTCACTAGGAAGAAGTCACACAAAGAGAAAGAAGTCAAAGGAAAGTGGGAGGAAGCTGCCTGTTACCTCTTGAATTTTTCCCAGTTCTGGTTCCACAACTGTAACCAATGAAAATGGCTAGTTATCAGCAGATCAACAGATTGAAAGGAATCAATGCCTATCTTCACATGTTCCCAATATTTTCAAGGCACTTCTATGCTATATCATTGCAATTGTCCTTGTAACAGGGTCCCTAACCTCTCATGAAAAGGGCACTCTGCACATACTCATAAAGACTGGGTTCATTGTTCAGTTCTGCATTAAAATATTGAGAGAATAAAAAGTTACTTTTTACAAGACATAAAAGAAAGGTAGAAAGTTTAAAAAAAAACAAAAAATAAAACAAGAACACGTTATGACACTTTCTATGGTTTTTAGCTACCAACCTTCCCTTTAATATTTTTTACATATGACTTAAGATTAATGCCTTCCAGTTTCTTCTCAATGCTAGAAAATGCCAGTGCTTAAAAGGGAGCAGGCCCACTCTCATGCCTGTGTCTCTCCACCAGCATCATATTTTCCTTTTTACTCAGTGCTATTTGTATGGATCCTAAAAACAGAAGTTCACCTTAATTGCAAAGACTGCATATACATGCGAGAGGCCCATGTATGGGTAGAAGGGGAAACCATGATTGCCTTATTTGTCTTTGTGTGCCCCTGTGCTTACATACTGTGACCCAGTATTACACAAAAGCACAGCATAAACTTATTTCAGGAACCAAAGGGAGAGGAACATGAGAAGGAACAAATGAGCCAGCCTTCTCTCAGCTTTTGTATGATAGAAGGAGGGGAAGAGAAGTTATAATGTGGCTTAGTTTTTCTGTGTTCATTATGTTTTAGGGGTTTTTTTTAGAGAATTGTGAAAAAAATTTTCAAATTAGCTGGGCAATGGGGTGTGTAAGGATAGTTTTATTGCAGTGTTTTCTTTGTCTTAATTATACTCCAGGAAATTAATGTTTTGTGTATAAGGAATCAGTAGAAAGGGATAAAAATGAAACATAAGTTGCATCAAACTCTCTCTATATCATTTACATTTGCTGTCTTCTGCGTTTGATAAAATGACCTCATTCTGTCAACTAAAGTACTTGCTAACTTTGTCTCACACAACAGATTGTATTTATCCATAGTTGATAAGGATCTCAATTGCATTCTCAGTCATCAGCAAGCTGTATTGAGAGTTATGATGAGAAATGGACAGTGTTACTTTATTTTATGGAAATAGTAAAAAGCAAACAGCCCTAAAGATTTGTCATCTGCTTTCAGGTGTATTCTTTATTATGCAACAACCTTTTGCTCCAATTCTTAGGTCACTGGCAATACAACAACCATTCATAATATTTAATTTTTGCAAGGACCAATTTGTTGCAAAGCTTTAGATGAGAGCCTGAAAATTGTGTCTGAACCATGATAGTTTACCATATGATATATTTTTCTACACTGATGTTTGTCTGAAATAATCTGAAAGTAAAATCATAATACAGTTATTGTTTTCTTACCACACAAATAGAACTGAAAATTATTCTTAAATATAACATTGTATTACAACACTAGCAAACATGGAGAGGTAAAGATTCAGAAATAAAGTTCTGGGCATATTTGAGAAGGTAGATAATATTTTTAGCTCAAAATGGGCAGTGTAAATGGCATACGGGTTAGGGATGGCTGCATGAAGGAGGTAGGACCTAAGATTAAGCCATTCATAAGAATTCTGAAGCAGAGATTAAAAGGGAATATATGCCAGGGATGAGAGTCAGCCTGTGGGAGTAAAAGCAAAGCACATTAAGAAGAAAGCTTACATCCAGTTTGGCTGGATTCACAGAGTGAATGAAGTAGAAGTAATTTTTTAAAGAGTGGTTTGTGGAGATTGTGGAGGGCCTTAAAAGCTATCACTAAAGTGTTTGTACCTGGGAAAGTAATTTAGTATTTCAATGTCCCAGTCAATTTTCTAGAACAATAAGTTGCAGACAAATCATTGACCTATAATGGGAGAGAGTTTACTCACCAGATATTCTGTACACAGAAGATATAATAGCCCTGGGTAATAAAATGAAATTTATATCATATCCAAAAGAAAACAGGAAGTTCCCGAAGGTTTTTTTTTTTTTTAATAAGGCAATTGGAGTTAAGTGACTTGCCCAGGGTCACACAGCTAGTGAGTGTGAAGTGCTTTGGTCTGAGGCCAGATTTGAACTTAGATCCTCCTGACTTCACGGCTGATGCTCTATCCACTGCGCCACCTAGCTGCCCCCCAAAGGTTTTTGAACACTAGAATGACATATTCAGACCCTTAGGAAGATAATTTTTGCAGCTGTGTAAAAGGATTGATTAGATAGGAAATGTAACAGTCCAGTTAAGGGGTGTTGAACATCTTAACAAGGATAGGAACTGATTAGATATGGAAGGAGAGGAAGAAACGATAGTCAAGCATGACTTTAAAGTTTTGAGACTAGGTATAAGAGAAGATGATCATTCCATCAACCTAAGTAGGAATTGGAGACAGAGTAACTTTAGGGGCAATATTTATTAGTTTGATATTGAACACATTGCATTTTAGGTGTTAACAAGGCAGCTAAATGGAGACATCAGGAAATTGGATATGTGGGAATGGAGTTCAGGGAGGAGATAAGCTTGCTTTGTCTATGTTTGCGTGTTGTCTCCCCCATTAGATTGTAAACTCCTTAAGGGCAGAGAATGTCTTTTACCCTTTTTTCATATCCCCAGCTCTTAGCACAATTCCTGGCACAAAGTAGATACTTAATAAATGCTTATTGATTGATTGATGAGGGTTAAATATAGATTTGGGAGTCATCAGTGGAGATGATGTCCTCAGTGTTAGGTGATTTAAAAGAAGTCTCTGAACACATTGGCTGGACCTTCAGTGTAGGATTTATAGGAGGACATGAGACAGGAACTACACAGGATAAGATGGCATGAATGGGTCACAGTCTGTATCACTGAAAGGCAAACACAGTTCAGTGAGATTATAGATCCAATGAAATATAGAAGTATCTTTGTGGCTATACTAATGGAACTGATGGGTACAAATGAGAGCAATAAAGGAAAAAAGTGTAGAGAGAGATTATAAGAAAGTCTAGGATGGAAGATGAAGGGTACCTATGCAAGAAGACATGGGAGATAAATGATGAACTAACAAAGGAAATTGAGAAATAATCAGAGAGGCAGAAGAGAGCCAGAATTGAGAACTATCATGAAAGTCCAAGGAGGAGAGCATATACAAAAGAAGCAGATGATCAACAGAATTGAAAGCCCATAAAAATCAAGATTAGAGTGCTTGAAGATTGAGATAAAGCTATCAGATTTATCAGTGAAATATCCTGTTTTTCAGTAGAATTATGTGGTCAGAATATGATTGTAAGGGGTTGAGGAAGTAGAGGCAGTGAATATTGTCATTTCTCTAGGAGTTCAACATGGTAAAGACAGAGGAATTAGAGAAAGATATCATAAGAGGATGGTAGAGTCGAGTAAAGGATTTTTTTGGTTGATTGTTTTTGAAATTTTAGGATTGGGGACACAAACATGTTTAGAGACAGTATATAAAGAGATAATAAATAGGAGAAATTGAATCCAACAGTAAAAGAAGGATCTGTAGGGCAGAAGAGATATGGATGGGATCAAGGGCATAATAATAAAGGTTAGCCATGGAAAAGAAAAGGATCAACTTATCATCTGAGATGGGACCAAAGGTAAAGAAGATGAATTCAAGTTATACAGAGGTTTTCAGGTGTTGAATAAGAGGGGTGAAGAACTTTATCATGGGAATCCTTAATTTTATATTTTTAAAGAATGACTGAAAAAAAGGATTAATTAAGCAGTTATTATATGCCAGTCACTGGGCCAAGCAATAGGCATATAAACACATGTGGGGACGGTTTCTGCCCTCAAAGAGCTTACATTATTTTAAAATACATTTTATTGATATCTTTTGTTTTTCTACATCACAAAAATTTCTCCCAGTGTCCTTCTCCATCCCTTCTACCAGAGAGAAAAGAGAAAAGAAAAAAAAAGAAGAGGAAAAAGAATAGGTAAAACAAATCAATTAATGGAAAATTTCTGGAAAAATAAAAGTGCAGTGTAGCACACCAATGAGCTTCCTCTGCAAAGGAGTAGAGTAAGGTTGTTTTCTCATATCTCTTTGGTACTTTGCTCTTTCTCTGTAATTTTGTCTTATTCATTTCTGATTGTTTTGTGAGTGTTCTTTCCATTTACATTTTTTGTAGTAGTGTATAGTGTCACCTTACCTCTGCTTATTTCACTCTGCATCAGACCATATAAATTGGTCCATGCTTCTCAATATCCACCATATTCATTATTTCTTACAGCAGGAAATAGGAAATAAAGGAAGAGAATAAGCATTTATATAGTGCCTACTCTGTGAAAAAAAAAGTGTTAAGCACTTATTACAAATACTGCCTCATTTGATCTTCACAATCCTGGGAGGTTGGTGCTACTATTATCCTCATTTTACAGTTGAAGAAATTGAGGCAAAGAGGTTAAGTGACTTGCCCAAGGTCACACAGGTAGTAAGTGTTTTAGGCTGGATATGAACTCAGGTCTTCCTGATTCCAAGCTCAGCACTCTAACCACTGTGCCGCCTAGCTGCCCCAGCATGGTCAGTTCTGTTATTCATGTACCACAGTTTGTTTAGCCATTCCCCAATTCATAGGCATTTGCTTTGTTTCGAGTTCTTTCCTATAACAAAAAGTGCTGCTGTAAACATTTTCATGTATATAGGAACTTTCTTCTTATTTATGACATATTTGGGGAATAAGCTTAGTAGTAGACTTTCAGGGGTCAAACAATATGGCCATTTTAGTTACTTTATTTGTATAGTTCCAAATTGCTTTCCATAATGGTAGTGCTGATTCACAGCTCTACCCACCTCCTAAAGTTCCTATCTCCTCACAACCTCTACAACATTGACTATTTCCATCTTTTGTCATCTTTGAAAATTTTGGAGGTATAAGATTCAACTTCAGAATTGTTTTGATTGGGAGGAGACTTTAATTTTTTTTCAGAAGAGTAGAGTGTGAAGTCATCTAATCAGAAAGATATATTTGTGGAATTGGTATTGGGCATTTGAAGAGAAAAGAAAAGGTTTGCAATAGATATTTTGGCAAGCATAATAATGAACTTATCTGAAATGAATACATAGATTGTCATAAAGAAGTGAGGGCTGAATTGAAGTTACATGACATGAATTTATCATTGATTTAGTCAGCATGATTTTATGACATCCTCCAGCAATGTTTAAGGACTTGGAGGAAAAAAAAAACAGATATGAGAGATGCTAAGCACTGAACTAGGTCTGAGGATTGTTAGAACATTTCCTTTTCTGAACTGGGTGACTCTTGGGTCAAGACTATGAAGGGAGAAAAGTCAGGATGGAACAAGGGTGAAGAGATAACAGGAAGAGATTGAGAGCCTGGAGATTGTTATAAAGATGGAGCAAACTAGGCAGGAGTAAGACTGAGAGAATTTAGAAGAGTAACAGACTGTGATTGGAGAAGAGAACTTTAGGGTTCAAGATCATGGAGGTAGAACAGATTTATGTAATGGGTTCATCTAAGGTATAATCACTCCCATGGATGACTGAAGTGAAATAGAGATGAAAATTGTGTAAGCTAAAGAAATGACTAAAATGGCAGTGTAGGAGATTGAAAAAGTCATTAATTCAAAACGTGAAGTTATCAAAGATGTTTCCCATTATTGCATGGTTTTCTCTCTCTCTCCTCACCTCTGTATACTGGCTTTCCTAGCTTTCTTTAAGAGTCAGCTTAAATCCCACATTCTATAAGAAGTCTTTTCTGGAATCCTCTCTTTTTTCCTCCACTGTTTCATAGTGCTTTCTCTCTGAGATTAACAGATTATACAGCTGTGTTTACCTTTGTTCTGTTTCCAGCACTGAGTCCAGTGACTGGTGCATAGTAAGCACTTAATACATGCTCGTTGACTAAAAAAAGTGATTATTGGGGTTGATGGACGAGAAGACAGAGCCAGGTACTAAAGTTATTGGGCATGGAGAGAGAAAGTGGCCTGGAAGTCACTAGATGACAGCAGTAGGATCTTGAACTGGATATTGTACATAGGTGGAATGTACTTAAATGAATGTTTTTGAGTGATGGTGGAAGAAGAAGGTTCTGGAAGTGATATTAAGAGCTAAGTATTCCTGCTGACCCTGTGTGCCAGGTGAAATAAGTATTCAGCAGCAGTAAAAAAGAAAGTGGAATCCTTAGGAGAAATCTAGAGTTCAATTCCTACAGGAAGATGTAAAGAGTATAAGGAGAAGAAATATAGAATCAACATGGGGAAGAGGGGAGAAATAAGCTTTTATGTAGCACCTACTTTGTTTAGGCAATTTGCTAAGTGCTTTATAAATATATCATTTGATTCTCAAAATAACCTTGCAAGGGAGGTACTATTAGTATCCCCATTTTTATAGTTGAACAATCTGAAACAAATTGAGGTTAAGTGACTTGCCAAGGGTCATACAATTGCTAAGTATCTGAATCTGAATTTGAACTCAGGTCTTCCTGACTCCAAACTCTATCTCTTGTGCCAGTTAGCTGCCTCCTGGATGGGAACAGTTAATGTTGGAAGGGCTGTGAAAAGGAAGAAACAATGATATACTGTTGGTGCATTTGTGAATTGGTCCAACCATTCTGGAAAGCAATTAGACTTATGCTGAGAAAGTGACTAAAATGTCCATAGCCAGTGACTAACGATGGATATTTATCTCCAAGGACAAAGATAGAAAGAAAGGTCAAATATCCAGCCTGGTCAAAATATTTAGAGCAGCCCTTGTTTTAAGAGCAAAAAACCAAAAACAAAGTCATCACTCCTCTACTGGGTAATAGCTAAGCAAATTATGGCATAGGACTATAATGGGATGTTATTTCATCATAAGAAATAATGAACATGAAGAATTCAGAGAACCATGGAAAATTCATATGAACTGATACAAAGTGAAGGAAGGAAAACTAGGACAATATACATTATTAGTACAAAAATGTTGTTGTCCTTTGTTTTTGAAGATGAACGACAAAAATGTAAGCACACACACACACACACACACACACACCCTGAAGCCAAATGCTGTGTAAGTTTAGTGATCTGATTTTATTAACCATAGATTAAAGGTTCCTCAGAAGGTTCAGCACCTCCTCTGAGCTCATGAGCTCCTGATTGTTGAGAGTTCCGCATACCTAGCCTCACCACCTTCTCCAGGAAGTCATTTTCTGACCTCCTCTCCTTCTTTAACTACTATTAGTGCCCTAGAGCCTAGTGCACTGTTAGACCCTGACCAGACATGCAGACGCTCCATTTTCCACCTTGGATCCCTACTGCTGACACATAAAAATTTTCTTTAGCTAGCACAGCCTTGAATCAAGAGTTGGCACGTATCTCTTCAACCACACCACCCTGCTCCCAAAGTTCTCATGTAAAGCTACAGTATCTGTCATTTTGTTGGTATGGATAATCCATCTCCTTACCCTCATACATATAATAACCCATAATTCTTTCTTATCATCTCAGATTCTTAGCCATATCCTTTCATAGGAGATCTCCTTAGCACACTAGAGGCTTTCTACTTTGTGTTTTAATCTCTTGATGATACCCATGCTATACTATGATTGACACCTCTTATTTCACTTTTTGTATGTAAGCCATCTTTGGAAATGATGGCAACCTCTTTGTACCTAATGTATATTGCTCCATTACCATGCAATTGTAATTCTTCTGAGATATTCATTTTTCATAAATTGTGATTACTCAAATATATTAAAAAAGGACTTTGGTGGCAGAGAAAATTGTGCCTAAAACAATAAAATAATATCCCAAATAAAGGCATTTACAGCATATGTTTATATTCAGAACATGGATTGTGGCTTCAGTTAGCATATCTAGACATATCAGAGAACTGGGAACATTTCCATAAGGGAAATAGAAGCTACTAACAGTGAAAAGGTAAGCTTTCCTAACTGGGAGATCAAAGTGATTCAGTGAGAGTGTGTTTACTGGTATTTAAGCTAAACTCATATATGATTCATCAACCAACTCATGCTTAAAGTCTGTTTCTTTACATTTCCTAATGTTGCTATTAACTTCTGACAGTATATTAAAGAGAGCAGTACATTTAAAATGTCTGTCGTTTTCACTCCTTATGTGCACTCAAGTGAACAAATATGTGTAGAGTGTCTTTTTAGGAATAGGAAGAAAAAATTTAAACCGTTCTTTCAGTTTCAGTGTGAAAGTCAACCGATAACATTATCAAGCATGTAATATGAGTCATCTTACTATATTCCTCCCAATGCATAGCGATATGGCAAATAAGCTATTCCTAAATGTGCAGCCTATTAAATGTCTATAGAAATTGGGTGGGAAGCAAAGTCCTGCCTTTGAGACATATTGTTACACTGACCAAATTACTTTACTTCTCAGTGTCTCAGGTTATTTTCAAAGACCATAAATCACAGCAGAAGTAACAGTCTTTATTAGTTAATGAAGTTTTTCATCAGGTGTTCCTCATGCCAATGAAATCACAGGTTATGGTAAACACACTAACCCCCCTCCCCCCATCCCTCCCTCTCCCCACACAAACAAGCCCTGCTAAAGCCTTATAAGGGATGCCTAAATTTCCTGTTGGGTAACACATATTAGTCATTTAGCATCATTCAAAGTGACTGGCCCCAAGTCTAATATAATGAACACTCAATATAATGCTGACCTGTCAGGAGTTCCATTATAGATGAATCTAATTCATAATGAGTTCTTTTCTGAACTCAGGTAATTAAACCTAGGAGTCTGAAGAAAGTTCTAAGGCAGCCTCATTTCCTTGAACTTTATAATGAGGATTTATTGATGCATTCTGAATGTGTTTCTCAAATTATTTCAATTGAACAAGTGTTTATTTAGCACCTACTATGTGCCAAGCACTATGCTAAGCACTGGGGATATAAGGAAAGGCAAAACCAGTCCCTGCTCTCAAGGAGCTATAATCTTAACTGTATGCAGAGATGATTTCAGTTTAAGAATAAACATATCCAGGACTAGGACTGATGAGTCGAGACACACTTTTGTTATTCCACCTTCCTATTCACATCGTATTCATTAATGTCAAGTTCTGTATTCAATAAAATCATTTTTTCAATGACTAACTTTGACCCTATTTGAGGAACTTAATATCATAACATCATTTTTAGAGATTTCCTTTTTCTATTAAAGGGTGTGTATGCCATTGATAGAACTTGTCATGTCATTAAACATAATAGCAGTCACCATTACTAAAGTCAGTAATAGTTTGGACAGTTCTGTATTGGGGTTCCTTACTTGACCACAATCATACACTACTCTCAGTATATATGTACACCCATGTTCAATGTACATGTACAAAATGCAGCATAAGGAAAGCTCTAGGAAAACTTCCAAATTATCTGTATTATTGAATGGGATATGTGGCTATCCTGAATCCTTTATTATTCTGGTGAACTGAACTAAGTCTAAGAGGAACTGGTTTTTCCCCTTCCCTTGATCCTAGAACCAAAGTAAATTCTACCCAATAAGATTCTTTTGTCTTAACCCATTCTGGCTAATCCAGTTTTCTGGAGATGAAATTGCCTCCCAGCCAAGTGAGGACTCTGATCTAAGGTATCTGCTAACCCTCCTCCCAAATTAAAAAAAATATATTTGTGGGTCCTCCAAAGTCAGTTGTTTCCTCCAACTCTTCACATTTTATTTAATTGCTCTTTTGAAAGGCCTTACCCTGCAGTGTTATTCTGTACCAAAAATGGGTAGAAGAGTAGTAACAAAGCTTCAGGGGGAAAAAGAAAAAACAACACAACAGCAAGCCACAATATTTCAGCTCCTCCTCCCATTTCCTTCTCCCAGTATTTAACTGGTTTGTTTGATATCATTTTATTGTTGATCCTTATCCTTCCTACATGACTTGTCCCATTGTGTTTCCTTAATTCATTTTAAGACCCTCCCTGATAAAGGTGCATTTTAAAAAATTTTACTTTACCCCTCTTCTCACATCATCACTTATACTTTTAAGAGTGCAAGTAATTTCTTAGTTTAATTAGTAGTATCCTTTTTGTGACAGCAGTCTGCCAAGGTAATTAGATCTTAGTTATGGCTTTGAGCTTAATACTGATTTTTGATTATTTCCTTATGAATTATCTCTGTTCTGTTGACATACTGTTAACTTAGGTTTCTACCAACTCTACAGAATGCAAAGCTTCCCTTTTCTGTGAATGTGTTTGCACATATGTATGTGAATGTATGCACATTCATGTACATGCCTACAAATGAGCAGTAGCAATTTACAGTAGTTATATATTTAAAAAAGCCAATGTTTCTAAAATTGGGCTTACATGAAACATTACAAAAGGAATAATGTTTGTTTTGTTGTATCCTTGATATAGTTCTTAATATCCCAACAATACTTTTAACAATATCACCTATAGAAGTAATAATAGTTATTATAGAAATCCCTGAAACTCTAAATCTTATCTGTTGTTAGTGACTTAAAGAATGATATTTTCCCAAGATGCAATTTTTGAATTGGTTCTGTGATTGTTATATATAAATACAGTAATAGGTTTAAGAAATGGATCTGTGATTTCACTATAAAGGGAATTTCCGGATGAGATTATTTCTCCCAGTACAGGGTTCCTTCAGGATTTATTGTCTTAGAGAGCTACCTAGAGGACTGAAGTCATACGCAGAGTCTTGCAGCTAAAATGTTTGCTCTCTCTCTCTCTCTCTCTCTCCGTACATATATATGTGTGTTTGTGTGTGTGTGTGTATACACACACACATACACACTTATATTCCTATGTCTTGCTTACACACATATCTATCATCTATTAAACATATACATACATGTGTGTATATATGTATATCATATATGTAATGTATGTATGTGTGTTATGTAAAGCATAATCCCACTTTACAGATTAACTGTAAATTATAATTTTCAATTTTTATTTGGGCAGCAGGGATGCATAGTTATATCCATGAAAAGTAAAGATAACATTTGTGAGTCAATTTCCTTATTGTATTTTTAAAGCATTTATGTTACATGGGTAAAGCATAATATTGATATTGTTAAATTGTCTTTCCTATTTTGCCTAAACAACACTTCACTGCATCATTTAGGATTTTTTTTTCATTAATAAGGGGTGTTGATTCCTACATTCATTCACCTCCTCATCATTAAAAACATTTATTCTTAACATATATAAACACTTAATATAAATATTGAAGGAAAAGATTTAATATGTCCTGAATATCTTTAACCATAATATCATTTGCTTTAATAAACTGTAAACTTTTGAAGGTAAGAACCATGGTTTAACTATGCCTTTAATACTTAGCCTACTGTAATGTCTCAGGAACTTAAATAAAGCTATTAATAGTTGACTATAAAATTATTGAACTAAAATCTGAATTTTCTTATTTGATTACTGCAAAAAAACATTGGCAATTATTACAATTTTTATCAACTTCAGAGTGAGAGCACCCGTGAAATAGATGAGGAAATAAAGACAAAACAAGGTGTATTGAGAAGAATGAAATCTTACAGCTTCCATTTGTTGGATTTATATACCTTAGGGATATGCTTCTTCTTTACACATAGTTGAAATAAGTCTGTGTTCAAAAGATATGCCAGGATACCTCCAAATACCAAAATTATAAATTTTAAATGATGTAAGACTTTCAAGGTGATAAATCCTACTCAGGAAGTACCTTGGAGATTAATAAAATGTAAAAACATATTTAAAGTTGGAAATGACTCATGTTTCTCAGTATCCATGGCAAAGAATTACTTTTCCAACATTAATAGGATTTCAAATTGACATTGACATTTTAGCATATCAAAATTAGCTTTGTAAAAAAACTCTCATGTCTTATGTAAATGACTGTGCTGAATTTTATGGAACTTAGCATTCCAGAAAATGTCATGGAACCTAATATAAAACAAGTTAACATTCTCATTTTTGGATCTTAAAGGGATATGGTGATAAAAATACAACTTTTGATATTCATCCAAAATGTGCTAGATTTTCTTTGCAAAAGCTTGTATGCACAATACATTTAAAATTTGAGTAGCTAATACATGTGTTTTTGGCATTTGCTCTGATTAAGAATTTGAAAAATATTCTTAGAGGGACTATTGTAATTTATAGAAATAATGATTGAGTGTTAAGAAGCTAAAAAAACCCCTCTTAATGGAGGCATAACAGGTTTTCTATAGAGAACCACAGATGCTTTCATATTTATACTTGCATAAAACTTCCAAGATATTTTAAAATCTCTGAAAGCTAAGCTATGTGTTTTAAAAAGCAAATTGCTGTAGACTAGCAGAAACCACTTTTCACAAAGCACTTTTTACATTTGTTATTAGTCATGGAGAAATAAAAAAATATTTCTTCAAAAAAATCAGCCTTTTTTTTTTGTTTGTGTTATTCCCAGGGAGCTTAGTTTTTCAGTAGCAGGAGATGTTTATTTAAAAGACCATAATAAATTAATAAGGCAAATAGAACTTTTCCCCAAATACTTATGAAAAAGGTAAAGAATAATAGCCTCTCAAGAAAGGGAATGAGTAATATATGAGCATTTTACTGGACTCCTGAATTAGGAGTCCACGAGAATAGAGAAGAAGGCAGGGAATGACAGCCTGAAATATTATGGTCAAATGCCTCAATGTATTTGTAAGTTAGTGATTGTTTAACAAGGCCAGGTTGACAGCTAGCAGTGTTAGCTCATATTAATGAGTCACATAGCAGATTATCAAGGCTTATCAGGAGCGGTTTTTAAGCTTAGTGTCTAAGAAGCCTTTATATGGCTTGATGATATGGAAAATATGCATGGTATAGAGGCAATTGGCTGTAGAATTTTTCAGGAAGAGTTTCCAGAGATAGTCTTATAAGCAAGCTTTGGTGCATGCCCAGATCACGTTAAGATGGAGGCAACTATGCAAGAGATGGTAGACACCTATTTCTAGGAGAATACATTCTTCCTTATCACTTGAGTATCAGCAGCCTTTTTCCATTGACTGAGTAGCCAGAACAGGCTGTGTCTTTAAAAGTCCCAGACTGTGACATTGCCATTCTCCCTTTCCAGTTGTGTTCAGGGGGTGAAGCTCTTGTTGACCACGCACTGAGCTAGGTGTGGAAGAAGGGTTACTTTTTGCCTCTTCCTTTTAGGGCCCTGTGGTCCTAGGAATCAGGTGTTTTGGTGTTTTGGTCCATTTTGTTTTGTTTTTTGTTGTTTTTTTTTTCTTTTTAGGTCTAGGCATAAGAAAAGGACTTCCTAGATTGTGGAACTTGAACCCTGGTGACCTTGGAGCCAGGATTCCAGAAAGCCCTGAAAGGCTAGGGTGCCTGTGACTTGAGCTTATGGAGTGGGGAGAGAGGCTTTGGATTTAGAACTTTTGTGAACCTGTGCTATAAAGGAACTGAGTTAAACTGTGAAAGTAAACTCGATCCTTCCCAAGAGACAGAGGTGGTACAAGGGAGGAAGGTGATTATGCCTCCCAGGTGCTAGGAGGGGAGGAATTTTTCTATGTTTGTTTTTACTATAACTTTAAAGTAAATATTCCTTTGTTTAAAAATGGAAGTGCTTATCTGACTTAAGTGCTTCAGCCAATGACAGAGGTGAGACATCTCAACTTCCTTGTAAGGTACCAGAGAATCCTGGGAGAGGAGTGAAATGTAACACTTGATCTTCAGACAGTGGGGGGTCCAGGCTCACTGTTATAGTCACAAACTATTTGAGATCTAGGAGGCATAAAAGACTAAAGGAACTGCTCCATTGATTTGCAAAGTTCTCAGTATTCTTGTTTTCCTATTAGAATCACTAGCCAGTTTGGTGTGAATCAAAGGCAAGATGATTGTGCTTCCCAAAAAAATAGGTAAAAGAATTTAAGCGGTTACTTCATTACAATGTGATCATCAAAATGCCTTTCTAGCCATTCTTCATACATAGCATTCCTGTTTCCCAGGAGATGGATGGTTATCTATATCTAGAATTCACTTGTTCCTGACTTCCACCTCTTAGATTTTTCAGTTTACTTCATTGTATAACTCAGGTGCCAGCTCTTGCTTGAATCCTTTTCTGGTCATCTAGTTGTTAGTGCTCTCTCTCTCTCTCTCTCTCTCTCTCTCTCTCTCTCTCTCTCTCTCTGTCTTTTGAGGCAATTGGGGTTAAGATTTACCCAGAGTCACACAGTTATGAAGTGTCAAGTGTCTGAGGTAGGGTTTGAATTCAGGTCCTCCTAACTCAAGGGTTGGTGCTCTATTCACTACACCACCTGGCTGCCCCTTAATGCTCCCTCTTTCTTGAAATTATTTGTAATACTTGGTATATATTTTCTAGTTAATCTGGGCCATATTAGAAAATCTTTTGCCCAGTCTAGGGGGCTGATAGTGGCAAAAAGGAAAGTGGGGGCAGGGAGGGGGTAGCAGTAATAACGTAGAGGACGATTAAACCATGTACTTGTTCCTGGAAATATGTTCGTCCATATAACCAAAACATCAAGCCTTCGTCCCTACCAGTGTTGAGGGCCTCTCTGACCTGAAGATGAGCCCTTTAGAATTTGAAGAGGAGGTAGAAAAAATTTTCAGAAAAAAGACATGAATACAAAATAGGAAGATGACCTAGAAAGACAATTGAAAGAGAGGCGTAGCTAAGATAACTGAGTAATGACAGCAGTTCACCTGAGCTTTCCCAAATTTTCCTAAAAACAATGTTAAAATAACACTTTAAAATGAATTCTAAAGTAGCAGAACCAACAAAAAGATGGGATAAAACAATTTTCTAGCCCAAGGCAACTTAGAAAGTTAGCAGGAAAGGTCTGTCTCACTGGTGTGAGAGTTGAGCACAGACTTCTTCCCAGCAAGCCAGGAGCAGGTCTTGGGGGCAACTGAAGAAAAATTGGAGTGCAAATGACAGTAATACAAGAACATTATGAAAAAAGAATCAACCCTTTGCTAAAGGAGGCACAAATAAATACTGAAGAAAATAACATCTTAAAAATAGAGTAGACAAAATGGTAAAAAGAGGCATAGAAATCCACAGAAAAGAAAACTATTTAAAAAGTAGAATTGGCCAAATTGGAAAAAAATACAAAAATTCACTGAAAAGAACTTCTTAAAATACAGATGTAGCCAAATGAAAAGGAGGTACAAAAGCTCACTTAAGGAAATAAATCCTTAAAAATTAAAATTGGGCAAGTAGAAACTAATGACTCCATGATGTATCAAGAAACAATCTTAAAAAAATCAAAAGAAGGAAAAAAATACAAGAAAATATGAAAAATCATACTGGTAGAACAACTGACCTGGAAAATAGATTGCAGAAAGATATTTTAAGAATTATTGGACTATTGGAAAGCCATGATAAAAAAAATAGCCTAGACAATATTTTTTAAGCCGTTATCAAGGAAAACTTTTCTAATATCCTAGTGCCAGGGGACAAAATAGAAATTAAAAGAATCCACCAATCACCTGCTGAAAGAGATCCCTAAATGAAAACTCCCAGGAATATTATAGACAAATTCCAGAGATCCCAGGTCAAGGAGAAAATATTACAAGCAACCAGAAAGAAGCAATTCAAATATTGTGGAGCCACAGTCAGGATCACACAAGATTTAACAGCTTCTGCATCAAAGGATTAAAGGGCTTGGACTACGTTATTCCTGAGGGCAGAGGAGCTAGGATGACAACCATGGAACACATACCCAGCAAAACTGAGTATAACCCTTCAGGGGAAAAAATGGATATTTAATGAGATAGAATGCTTTGAAGCCTTCCTGATGAAAAGACTAGAGCTGATTAGAACATTTGACTTTCAAATACAAGACTCAAGAAAAGCACGAAAAGGTATACATGAAAGAAAAATCATAAGGAAACCAATAATGTTAAAATATTTACATTCTTATATGGGAAGATAATACTTGTAACTCTTAAGAATTTTATTATTTTTAGGGCAGTTAGAAGGAGTATACATGGCAAAGGGCTTGAGTGCAGGTTGAATATGATAGGATGATGTTCAGAAAGTAAAATTAAATTAAGGGATGAGAAAGAAAGATGCACTAAGAGAAGGGGAAAAGGAGAGGTAGAATGAGGTAAATTATCTCACATAAAAGGGGAGCAAAAGAGCTTTTACAGTAGAGGGGAAGATGGGGTGGTGGGCAATGCTTGAACCTTACTCTCATCAAAAGTAGCTCAAAGAAGGAATAATATGCATAGTGAGTTGGGGATAGAAATCTATCTTACCCTACAGGAAAGTAAGAAGGGAGAATGATAAGAGAGGGGGGTGGCTGATAGAAGAGAGAGAAGATTGGGGAAGTCAGTAGCCAAAAGCAAAACACTTGAGGAGGGACAAGGTAAAAGACAGAGAGAGAGAGAGAGGAATATGGGGGGGGTGGGGAGTAGGACGGAGGGAAATACACAATTAGTAATTATAATAGTGAATGTGTATGGGATGAACTCACCCATGAAAAGGAAGTGGATAGCAAAGTGGATTGTATGATTTAGACATAAAGGGTGATACAAACAGCCAATTAGAGGAGCATGCAATAGTTTACCTGTCAGATCTATGGATAAAGGAAGAATTTATGACCAAAGAAAAGATAGAGACCATTGCAGGATCTAAAATTATTGTTTTGATTACATTAAATTAGAATGATTTTGCACAAACAACACCAGTATAGCCAAGAAAACTTGGGGGGGGCAAATTTAGAGCGAGTTGATAAAAACCTCATTTCTCAAATTAAAAGAACTGAGTCAAATTTATGAGAAGACAAAGCATACCCCAATTCACCAATTGATAAATTGTCAAAGGATATGAACAGGCAGTTTTTAGATGAAGACTAACTATAGTTATAAGGAAAATGCTTTTAAGTTACTACTGATTAGAGAAATACAAATTTCTTTCTTGTCTTTTTTTTTTTTTTTTTTTGGTGAGGCAATTGGGGTTAAGGGACTTGCCCAGGGTCACTCAGCTAGTAAGTGTCAAGTGTTTTGGATCAGATTTGAACTCAGGTCATCCTGACTTCAAGGCCAGAGCTCTATCCACTGCGCCACCTACCTGCCCCAAGGAATACAAATTAAAACAACTCTGACGTACCTCCTCACGTGTATCAATTTGGATAATGTAACAGAAAAGGAAAATGACATGTTGGAGAGGATGTTGGAAATCTGAATCACTAATGCACTGTTGGTGGAGTTAACTCATATAACCATTCTGGAAAACAATTTGGAACTATGCCCACAAGGCTATAAAACTGTGCATACCCTTTGACCCAGCAATAGTGCTCCTAGGTTTGTAGCCCAAAAAGATTCATTAAAAAAAGAAAGAACCTATGTGAACAAAAATATTTACAGTAGCTCTTTATGTGGTGGTAACTGGAAATTGAGAGGTCTCCTATCTATTAAGGAATGCCTGAATAAGTTGTGGTATATGTGATTATGATTGAATACTATTATGCTATAAGAAATGATAATAAGAATGTTTTCAGATAAACCTTTAAAGACATACATGAACTAGTGCTGTGAAGTGAGCAGAACCAGGAGAACACTGTACACAGTGTCAGCAATATTGTATGATGATCATCTATGAATGACTGAGCTATTCTCAGCAGTACAATGATCTAAGACAATTCCAAATGATTTTGGAGAAAGAACTGATGGAATGCAGATCTGAATGCATATCAAAACATGCCTTTTTTGAGAAGCCTCAAACCGCTACAACTGCTAGTGATTCAGTCCTCTGAGGCCTGCTCCAGGTTGACTGAGGCCCAGTCTTTGCCAGTACGGCCAATGCTTAACTGCGTTCCTCTCCCAGCCCAGTGCAAGAGACCTTTCCCATCAACCATCCAGGTTGTCTTGGACTGGAAATTTGTTTCACTCTGTCTTTTGGGGGATTTTGCTACTCTCAAATTTGTTTAGAGCCATTTTTTACAGGTATTTGGAGGGGTTTGGAGGAGAGCTCAAGCAAGTCACTGCTTTTACTCTGCCATATTGGCTCTGCCTAAAGCATGGCTTTTAAAAAGAAAGCTTCTCTCTCTCTTTCTTTCTTTCTTTCTTTCTTTCTTTCTTTCTTTCTTTCTTTCTTTCTTTCTTTCTTTCTTTCTTTCTTTCTTTCCTTCTTCCTTCCTTCCTTCCTTTCTTTTTCTTTTTCTCTCACCTTTCTTTCTGTGTTTTCTTTCACAACATGACTAATACGGATATATGTTTTGTATCACTGCATATGTATAATCTATATCAAGTTGTGTGCCTTCTCAATGAAGGTGGAGGGGGGTGGAGAAGGGAAAAAACTTGGAACTCAGATTTTTTTTTAACAATGAATATAAAATTGTTTTAAATGTAATGGAAAAATGTTTTTTAAAAAGAATTATTAAAATTATTGAAAATATCTTCAGCAATTTGTAAGAGAAAACAGCTAGGGAAAAATTTAATCAATATTTGTAATTCCTAATATTTACAAGAAAAAACATACATTTGAGAAATGAGCTAAGTAAAAGTGAATTCTAATATAGGGAGATAAATATGATCTTATGCACATCACCAAGATTTGGTAGAATGGCACTCACTACTAGAATATAGTAATGAAAAGATATATCTTTTTCAAAAGAAAGAGACCTGATAAAAGTGGTTTGTTATCAGTATATGACAAGAAAATAAACAGCTATATAGAAATTCACAAAATTCAGGTTAGAAATACAGCGAACAATATTTAGATACAGACAGAAGGATAGAGAAACAGAAGTGATATCATTGTGAGAATACTCTACAAATCACCTGGGAAGATGTAAGACACAGATGATGTCACCTCTTACATTTTCAAAACTCCCCCTTTTTATCAAACATTTAACAAAATTAAAATATGAATTTGGATGATAAAATTGAAAGAAATAAAATTAGAATATAAAACAGTATTCATGAAAAATAGAATAGTCACTTAAATTTAGGTACTAGGCCTTTTGCAATTACTTAGTAATTTCCATTACATTTCTTTGCCTTCAAGAATAATAAACAACTCTATGGGCACCTGGGTGACAGCCATAGGACAGCATGTACCCAGAAAAGGAGGTTGTGCCAATAATAGGTACAAACTTCAGCAGCTCTTCAATTCTGCCCATGGCTGGTCTTAAGGGTAGGTCTAATGAAAATCCAGCAATGGTTGTCCAAACAAGGTGATAATTTAACCCTTCTTCCTTGTTTTAATTGCTAGGTTTTCATAGCAGTTTTTATCTATAGGGAAACACTAAGTACATTTATTACAGGCAAATTTTAAATATGTCTGCCTATAGAAAGAGGAGAAGAAAAAGAAATGAATAGGGGTGGCTAGCAGAATGGAAGGAATGGCATTGTTAAGTATGAGCAGACGTATTACAAGTTACAACTGGCCAAAAGGAGCTTTGGGAAGGCCTAATTATCTTTGAATTTTCAAGACTGCCTTCATATGAATTTCAAGGCTCTAATGTTGTCGACAAAAATCACAATTAAACTTGGTTGCCCCAACACATCTTTTCAGCTATGGCAAAAACCTATTTAATATGGTTTATGCTGCCCTGAAAATACATTTGCCCTATTTTTTAATGTATCTAGGAGAAACGATTCCACAGTCTGCTATAGAAACTTCTTCACTGTTATGTTAATGTGTGCCACAAATATATACTATTAATTGTAGTGGGAAATGTACTTTTATGCTACAGTTCAAATACACCTCTGAAGTGAACTTTTAATTACTGTTGCTAGTAATAGTAATCATTTTAGAAGGCAATTCCGAGTCTGAATTCCTTCCATCTTCACTCAAACCACTCAGATAATATCATCATTTTCTACCTTTCCTACAATGTGTCTTATCAGAAATTTATCTTCACCAGTTAGACACAGTGCTTAAAAAATGCTTATTGAATGAATGAATGAAAAAACAATCAAATGAATGTTGATTACAATGAGTCTATGTTTCTGCTACAACTCATATCTTAGACTCTGAGGAAAGGTAAAGTAGAGTAAAGCAGATTAATGTACATTCTTTAGTACAATAGTTGGACAATTCAATAAACTCAAACTAGTGCACTGTTTGATTACATCTCTGTACAATATTTTAAGTTTTTTAGATAATTCAGATTATGTAGCAAATTTAAGCACATACATGATGAATTCTCTTATATAGCTTTATAAGCTGTATGATATAATAGAAGCTATTATTTCTTAAGATCGGACTAAATCTTTTGGGATTCTGTGTATGTATGGTCACATCTTAGACATTATTTCCCCATTATAAACTACTAGAAGACATTCTTTAAAAATGTCTTTTTTTTTTTTAGCAAAAAGCAAACCACATCTTTCTTTGCTTTTCTAGATATTATATTTGCATAATTCATTAGCATTTAGTACAGGTTGTACTTTTAACCCTCTTATTAAATCAGTTTTATCTTCAGAACATTATGATATACCTATTATAAAATGCAACATATTATATTATACAAATTATATGATCCTTAACTCTTTCGGTGTAATCTAATAAAATTCAGCAAGAAGATATATAGGTCACTCAAAAAATTGACAAACAGTAATACATTCAGCCAAAAACCTTCCCAGTGTCAGTGTGAATGAGATTAGTTAGAATCAATTAATCATCAAGCATTGATTAAGTGTCTACCAAGTTCCAGGGAAGGCTGCTTTTTGTGATTAAATGAGTGAATGAATGAATAAAAAAGCATTTATCAGGCTTTAATTTTGAGCCAATACCTGTGCTTAGATCTAGGATTATAAATATGAAAGCCTCTGACTTCAATGAGCATTTTAACGAAGGAGACAATGTACAAAGGAGAAGGATATCTGGGGAAGAACATTCTTGTTCAGAATATTACACACTACAATACTGACACACCCTATACAGCAACAATGGCAGAACGGATGTGATCATCCTCATTTGGGGTTCCAAAACTGGAGGGGCAGGGAAAGAAAGGGCGTAAAAGTAACTGCAAGGTGCTGGCCAGGCTATGAAGTGGCACTTGAAGAGTGGAGACCGAAGTGAAGCATGCTGACTGGAGATTTTCTGAAGCAGTATTCTGAGAGAGGCAGTTATCATTCAGGGTTTCGTAATAGAAGTTTCACTAACACATGGTTTTTGGTGTGGGCAGCAATATAGTTAACTGGTCTGTGGGGGTGATATTTGGAAAGGAGGGAATTAAGTAGGCATCATGGCTGGATTGGTCTTAAATGGTGGGTTGCGCCAGACAAAGGAAGGAAGCACCACATTCCCACCATAAGGGATTTACCAATATGAAAATACATCCAGAACACTTTTTCCTCTGCTAAATACTGGGTAGATATAAGTCAAATTCTTCCTCAAGTCCTCCTTTTTGTTTTCTTCCCTTGTGGCTAGATTAAGTGTTGATGTTAATTATTAGTGCCATTCCCAGTTGCCCCTTAGCTGGCCTATGGGCTAATGATAACTTCACTCAAAGAACATTTTCTTTCTATTTCTTGATTCATTTTTCTACCCACTTTTATGTATTCCCAAGAAACCAAGGACTTATTTACTTGTTTTTCCCATGGAGGCCATTATTCATATCCAGGGCTGGCCTATGGCAAAACTGTGAAGCAGAAAAATTGTCATATCCCTGCTTTGTCCTTTTTCCATTTTTCATGTACGAGAATCCAAGGCTTGACCTCCCTTACTTGATACCCTCAGCTTTCAACTACCAAGGCATATCACCACTAGGTAATATCGTCTCTCCTGCTGCCCAGTCCATATCTCATCTTTTAAGTCATATGTTTCCTCTTAACTATTCTAATGTGTATTTTCACTTTGATCTTAGAGGGATAAAGCCTCTGCCTTAGTTCTCTAACTCATTAGTAATAATTTTGAAAATATCAGGTCATAGCAGGTGAGTGGGGAAGATATTCTGAGAAATTCCTTAAGTCAAATTGTTTAGACAGCAAGCTGATTCACCTACATATGGGTTGACCCTGTCTGCTTCTTAAATTCATTTTCTTTTATGTAATCAAACACTCCCATCCTTACCAGATTTTCTTTTATTGTTGTCCATATGGCTAAATGCTTACATAATCATTTATATTTTCTTTTTGTTGATGTGTATATGTCATGACATATTATAAATCAATCCCCCTACTACAAAGGAATAAGGCTAAGGACCCACTCTGTGGTTTCATTGGAAATCACACGTGAAGAAAATTGCCTAGGAGCACTGAGTAGTTGAGTGACTTGCCTAGGGTCATTAAGCCTGTCTGTGTCCTGGTTCTAAGGCCTCCTCTTCCTCCACTATCCATATTACCTCTTTCTGTGATGCTGTAATATTAGTAAATTTGTCTTGTAAAAACCTCAACTTTAAATTCTGAATTATTTTCATTCCCTGATTGAACTCCTTTAGATCTGTGGCCTCTTTTAAATGGCAAGCATTTTGTTCATCCTTTTCGTCTTTCATGTGCCTAACACAGGATTCCTAGTGCTATATTCATTATTATTGCTGAGTCAAATTCTATAAGTTCAAAAGTAGAGAAATCCCACATGAATACAATTCAAAATGAAAAAAAAGATTTTTGTTTTCAAAAGAATGTCTTAATATGTTACTGAGTAAATTCACCTGAAAACTGATCAATCTTGCTTAACCCTGTGCTAGGTCAACTTAGAAGAAACAAAAGACGATATAGATAGAAGAGTCAGAAAGCTTACAATGCAACTATTTCATTTCACAGGTGAAGAAAATGAAGCCCAGAGTAGTTACGTTATTTATCTATAATCAGTGCAATAATTGGACTAGAACTCAGTTTTCCTTATTACTATTCCACCATTTTTTCCCTTAAATTATGTCTAACCTAATGTAATCAGTCAAGTCAACAAGCATTTATTAAAGGCCTACTAAATGCCAGTCAATGTGCTAATTACTGAAGGTACCAAAAATTTGAATCAGAGAAAAAAAAAAAAACTTTGGTTTGGGGGAGAAGTGCTACTTGAGATCCATAAGACTTACTTATGGTAGACTGTCTCTGCTTCAGACCTGCCTGCTTCTCTCTTTTGATGCCCCCAATATGCTCCTTTTCTGTAACCTTCTATAGCTGGGGTATTCTATTCTAGAATCTTATATTTCATGTGTATATTTGAAAGTTGCAGCCTTACTTTTGGCTGCTTCATAAAATTTTTCTACCTGTTACGTTAGCAATGGGAAATCAATCAAACAACTTCCGTGAACCCTGCATCCTTGGTATAAAACCTATTATCTTCATCTGCATTATAGAGATGCATTGTTGTGTTAAGGACAAAGAATCCAGGCATCCCAACCTCTCACACCAAGACTGATGAAAGTTAAATGTAGCCTGGATGTGCTAAGTTCAGAGAATAGCTTATTACAAGATTATCATTTTTATTACCTTTTTCCTTCTGCTATTGACTGAATATAAAGCAATCAATCAGCAAGCATTTATTAAGCACCAACTTGTGTGTTCAACACCATGTTCATCTTCCATGGTTGTAATTTTAATTATGCCTTTCCTTGTTCAGTACAATGCCTGGAACATAGTAGATGCTTAATAAATGTTTATTGAATTGAATTGAAATGAATTGGTTTATGTTGATTGTACCCAGCTGACCTATGGGCAGTTCATTTGGGATATATTTTCTCTTATATGAGTTAATATATTCCCATAATAAAGGCTACTGCTTTTAAAATCACTGGAGGGTCATTCCTCTTTGGGAAAAGCCTACAGTCAATCAATATTCATTTGTTAAAACACATAGCATGTGCCAGGTGCTGCACTAGGCACTGGAGATTCAAAAACAAAAATTAAACAGTCTCTGTAATCAAGGGGCTGGTGTTTTATTGGAAAATGTTCTAAAGTACCTATATCAGACTGAGATACTTAAAAAATATACTGTGAACAATTTTGCATATTGTTGTTTTTGTAGCTTCTTAGTCTATTTGAATACTATTAAATAATACTTTGATAATTCAGAGATTTTATTATTTCAGCAATGTCATTTAATGTCATAGATCACAATCCCATCCATAGATTCTTATGTATGTTTTTTGATTTTTCTCTGTATCATCATGTAAATAAACAGGGTTCTACTCAATATATTAGGCACCTCCCACTGTACCTCTTGACATTGTGTGGATACCAGCAAATCACACAAGCTGTCCAGGTGGACCATAGTTTATCTCTTTATCTTGCCACTTAAAAGCACATCTGCTTTTCTGTTCCTAAATCTCTCTGATAATGTTCTTTGTGCCACTTCACTTTAGCAGTTCTTCATTGGTAAGAGATAGCAATCTATTCATGATCATTATGAATTCAACAGTTAGTTGGCACAGTGAGTAGAGTCTAGGATTTGGAGTTAGTAAGACTCAAGTTAAAATTCTGCCTCAGATTCTTAGCTGTGTAACCCTTGGCAGACCACTTGACTTCTTTTTCAGTTTTGTCATTTGTAAAATGGGAATCATAATAGTATCTACCTTACGAGGTTGATGTGAGGATCAAATGAATTAACATATTTAAATCACTTTAAAAAACTGTTATATAGATAAAAGCTGTTGTTATTGGTGTTATAATTATTATTATTAGCTTCTCAATCTGTTTTGGGGATACCTATAATTTTAATTATTTGTACACTGGTATTCCCACGACCCAAAGACAACAGCATCACCAGAATATTGATATTAAAATGATCAGCTTTTGTTTATATAAAGGCCTGAACTTATTAAAAATGCTGAAAAATTTCTCAGAGAAAATCCACCCAATCTCCATTTCCTATTCATTTCTCTGTCTAGTTCATTGTTAATCCATGAAAGATATACAGCCTTATGGATTAGTTGTCTGTCCATTGTATATCACTGTGAACAATAGGCATTCTTTATCCACGTGAGTTTTTTCTGTGTTGGGATAGTTATTCAAGACTATTTTCAGTGATTATAGATGTTATTTAGGAGGCTCTGAAATACTCTTGGGCTTGGTGAAATAAGAAAAAAGTCAATACAGATATCTATGTAGAGAACTAGATATCTATAGGAGATCCTTTTCCTATTGGGGAGGATGGGAAATTGTTACGTGCCTTGTATATCCCTAAATTCTAATTATTAGAGCCTTTGTGACTGCAGGGAGACCATGTGTCTAAAGGGAGTTCCTAGAATCTCAGAGGTGGAAGAGATATTAAGAGAACCCCTAGCTGACCAATTCCTGACCCATGATTCAGCTGCCTAACAAAGAAAAGCCACTCATTCAACTGATTATTAAGGCAGGGAAGGGTGATGACCTACTTTGATAAAGGAAGTACCTATACTGATGAAATCACAATTCATCAGCCCTAGGAAACATGGCTATATCTAATCCTGTACAAAATCATTATCAAGAAGGCAAGTAATAACAACCGTGTACCAGTATGTACCTCTTGACTCCTTGCTTTTTCACTGAATGGCCCCCATGCCTGAAATGCTGTCCTTTCTCACCTCTACCTTGTAGCTTCCTTGAAGGCTCACAATTAATCCCACTTTCTGCAAGAGGCCTTTCCTTGCCTCCCACTCTTCACCCTGCTTCCCCTCCCTCTACCTTTTCTGGGGCCTAACCTCTGAGATTATTTACTATTTCTGCTGTACATATTTTATATGTGTCTCCCCTAGAGCTTTTTCCTGGGTCCTCTTCTCTTCTCCCTCTATACTATTTCACTTGGTAATATCTTCAGTCCCCATGGTTTCAGTGTTCTATGCCAATGATTAGCAGATATCATTATCCAACCTTAAGCTCTCTCTTAACCAGCAGATGCTTATCTCTAGCTGCTTATTAAATATCTTGAACTATATGTCCAATAGATGTCTTATACTTAATGGGTCCAAAATTGAACTAATTTTCTTTCCACTCCAAACCATCCCCTCTTCTAAATTTTTCTATCAGGCTTGAGGGAATCACCATCCTCAAAGTCAAGCAAGTTAACAGACTTGGTGCCATCCTTGACACCTTTCTCTTTCACTCCCCATATCCACTGTGTTGCCAAGTCCTGTTGATTTTGCCTTGCTTTATCACTCATATGTGCGTGGATGTGTGTGTGTGTGTGTGTGTGTGTGTATATAGATATATATCTATATAAGTATAGATATAGGTCTCTCTCTATATGTGTATATATGTATACATATACATATACATACACATATACCTGTGTGTGTATATATATATATATATATATATCTCCTCTTCTCTCCTCCAACCTAGACTACACTGGTCTATCTCTTATCATCTAATGCCCAGACTATTTTGATACCTTTTTGCTTCGCCTTTCTAAAATGTACGTCAGATCATATCACTCCCTTCTCCCCTCATTTCAACAAACTCCAATAGCTCCCTGTTATATCCAAGATCAAATATAAATCCCCCCATTTGGCATTCAGAGGCTTTCATGACCTGGCCTCTTCTCACCTTTCTAGTCGTTACACCTTACTCATCTCCACATACTCTGAAATCCATTGACAGTGGCTTCCTTGAAGTTCTCCCAAGATGCTTCATCTTCTAACTCCAGGCACATTGGCTGGCTATCCTTAATGCCTGGAATTCTCTCCTTCCTCCTTCCTACCTCCTGCCTTCCCTGGCTTCACTCAAGGTCCAGCTAAAATCCCACCTTCTATAAGAAGCCTTTATTAATGCTCCCTTAATGATAATACGTTCCATCTGAAATTACTCCCATATCCCAATTTATCATATATGTAGCTTGTTTGTACATAGTTGTTTTCATGCTTTCTAATTAAACTGCAAGTTTCTCAAGAGCCAGGCCTATAGTTTACCTTCCTTTGTATCCACAGCACTTAGTATAGTGCCTGCCACACAGTCACTCTTAATATATACTTTTGGTGAGATATATAGTTGGAGTAGAGCCTTTAAGGTAACAATTTGCTTTACCCAATCAGGCTGCTTCATGATAATTTATAAAAGTTAGCATGAAAAGTGTATGTGTTTCTATAGAATTTGATTCAATAATTACCACAAAAGAAAATGTTATTCTGTCAAGGGTCTTATCTTTCCCAGGATAGAAGTACTTTCCCTTTGAATCAATACAAGTTTTATTTCTTAGAAAATTCATATTTGTGGGCTCCTTAGAGTATTTTTGTTGTTGTTGTTTAGTTGTTTAGTCATTTTAGTCATATCTGACTCTTTGTGACCTTATTTGGGGTTTCCTTGGCAAAGATACTGGAGTGGTTTGCTATTTTCTTCTCCAGTTCATTTTACAGATGAGGAAAGTGAGACAAACAGGTTTAAGTGACTTGCCCAGGGTCACATAGCTAGTAAGAGTCTGAGGCCAGATCTGAACTCAGATCTTCCTTACTCTAGACCCAGCACTCTATCTAACACTGTGACACCTGGTTGCTCCAGAGGATTTGTTAGGAAAAACTAAACACTGTCTTAGGAACTAGTTCTACACAGTTGATTAAAGTTTGGGATTCTTATTCATAGTGTATGAGTTTAGATGGGTGAATGAGTGAATGAATGAATTAAAAAACCAAACAAATATATTAAATGTTTACTATGTGCCAAGCATTGTTTTAAGTGCTGAAGATACAAATACAAAAGCTAAGACAATTCCTGTCTTCAAGGAGGTTATAATCCAATAGGGGAAGACAACACACGTAGGAAAATGGTAGCCAGGAAGGGATATTTTCATTTAGAAAGTTATAGGGATGGTGAATAGAGCAGAGGGAAGTAGATTGATGTCCCCTTTTTGGAGCAATGACAGAGTTGATGCAATTATGATTCTAGAATTGGAAGGAGGGTGGGAAATGGCAAAGGGTAGGCTAGTAGCAGCATGGTGGCTGATAAAAATCAGAGGGTGAAGAGTGGCTAGAAATGGGACCTAGATATAGCAAGTGGCTGAGACAACCACTAGTAAGAACAGTGGGGACTCATGGCTGGAGTTTTGACCTGAAAAGGTTAAGTCCTCCAGGCCTTGGTTATTGGAGATTACCCAGCATGCTAACTGTGGATAAAATAAGCAAACCATTTCTGTGTTTTCTTGCTAATAAAGTAATAGAAAAGATCTCTTGTGGAGTTAAGTAGATTGTTGCACTACAATGAAGTTATTTTTAGATAGAGCCTAAGGTGTTGCCAGATGGTAAGTATTTGATGTATGTCTAATAGATTTTGCATTTGGGAAATAGTTGAATGCAGGATAAGTGGACCATTTCAGATTATACTCTTAGAAGCATTTGTTCTTCAGCTTTTCTTACTGGCTTATGGAATGCTATGCAGTTAATATATAATTCTAATATTTTGATATATTTTATGTCTCTTGATATGTTTTAAATTTTTTTTTCTTTGAAAAGACAAAGTCCATCTTGAAAAGAGCTGAAGCAGAAGGAAAAAATATTTATAATAGCTATTGTATTTTCCCCTTCTAGGACTAAGCCTTCACTTATAGGATCTCTAGTAAATAGAGTCATCTGGTAATGTGGGGTGTATACTTTATAAAGAAAGTAAAAATATAAATTTGCAACAATAGGTAAGTTCAGGTCTACACAGTTAGTTACCCAGATAATTCAAACTAAACATTGATTTTTTTCTTCAGTTGTTCAGATAATTGCAGGACAAGTGGGGATTGGAACTGCTTTTTTCCCACAACAGCTATCTCCTGAGCCTGTTATCCCTGGAAATTGGCCAGCACTTCACAACACTTGGTGCTGTGCAATCCTGGCATAAATCACAACTTTATTAAGTTGAACAGAGCAGATGGCAGTTAGCCACAGGAGAGTTTCAACAGACTATTCAACTGGCAACAGTGCCTTTACTATCATTCAGATCTGTGTTGCATGAAAAAAGGATTGGGCTCACCACCTCAAGTCCTGCCTTGTGCCTACAAAAGGCACTAACCATTCTTGGTAGCACATTTAGACATCAGGCTCAGGAAATATACCAGTTTAGCCCTTTTACTTGGATGTAGATTTAGATTTTAGGGTTCCTCACTTATGTTCCTGGCATACCAATCACTAGGTAGTAATTCTTTGAAATTTTGAAAATTTTATATATTCCTTAAAGTATCTTGATCAGCATTTAAATAGCAACAATAACAACTTCTTGTTTGTTTGTTTTTTAAATCTAAGGTATAAACTTGGTTATTCCCTTTTCAACTGTGTAAAGTCCTTAATATTTTTCCTAGGGTCCTTCAAAATAGCAGCTATACTAAAAAGCAAATAAAATAGGTTTTTCTGAATCATTTGAAAGACCAGAAGATAGTTCTAACTCATGTAGATCTCTATAATAATGGGATTATAATTCATATTAAAGTAAATTTATCATATTAGTGCTTCCAAAATATTTCAGTGTTTTTGGATAAATTATTTTTAAAGCAACATCTCTATAGCTTCAGCTAGGACTTTTTAATCCTCTCAATCCATTATATATGTCTTTGGTGTATCTAATTCCCATGGTTCTACTTCATCTCTTTCTATCTGGGTAAGGACTAGACAGGCTGGATGTGACAAACTCATAGAGATCAGCTTGCTCCCTTCCTCAAAAAATAAACAAACCAATTTAGCAGGCATTGAAATCATATAGAAGAAGATGTAGCCTATTTGATATTCTATCCACAAAAATATAATTACTGCTTTACCCTAGGGGATTTTTCAAGGACGGCAGATTTTGGAAACTCTGCTGGGCTAGTACTTGAATTACTAGTAGCTCAAAGGACTTCAGAATGGGGGGCAAACCGCTTCTCTTTGATTTGATTTTCCCTGCGAGGCTTTCCTCTCTAACTAACTTTTGTCAGAGATATTCATTACCTGAAGAACTGGAATATTCTTTGACTTTTAAAAACTACACAGGAAATTGGAGAAAATGTATGTCTAGTCTACACCCCCAGTATACTAAAACTAGGTCTCCACTTAAAAACCTTGAATAAGCAATCCTCAGTCCTAACTGTTGTTGTTGTTGAGTTGTTTTTCAGTTGTGTCTATCTCTTTGTGACTCCATTTTGGATGTTCCTGGAGTAGTGTCTGATTCTTTGTGAACCGATTTGGAGTTTTCCTGGCAAAGATACTTGGAATGATTGGGCATTTCCTTCTCCAGCTCATTTTACAGATGAGGAAACTGAGGCAAACAGGGTTAAGTGACTTGCTCAGGGTCACACAACTAGTAAGTGTGTGAGGCCAGATTTGAATTCAAGAAGAGGAGTCTTCCTGACTCCAAGCCTGACCCTCTATCCACTGTGCCACCTAGCTGTCCTATCAGTCTAAATTAGATCTAAATTCCAAATTCCTTAGAGTTATGCATAATCTTGAAAATCAAGAGTCTTCTAGGAGAACGCCCATACCACCAAGTTTTATCTTGGCCTTATCCACTATTCAGTAAAGCATATGGATTATGGTGATGAGTACATAGGGAAATTGCCTTTCTTTTCTATCTTCCTTGTATTCAGCATAGTACTCCCAGCAGGACTACGCAGTACAACTTTTTCTCCGACAAGTCAAGTGGAACTTTGAGGCAGACACACTTTAATCATCCTACTTACTTATACTGCAGAGGGGGCAATAACCCAGCACTCCTTTTGCCTATAGTCAATTGGAACACCTAATACTTAACCTAAACAACTTGCTAAATCAAGGAGCTATTAGATGAGAAATGATTTGATACTGCTCATATAAGCATGAAACGTGCTCATAAGTATCTCAAGAGTTGTTGTGAGGAAAGAGTTTTGTAAGTCAGCTCTATATAAATATGAGTGGTTATTATTATCCTATTTTAGCTCTCTCTTCTGATGTGATTTGGAATTCAGTTGATCATAGGGTGGGGAGGAAATAGGGTTTTCAACACAAGTAACAATTTGTCTTATTGTATTCTTTTCAAATTCTTTCCCAGAAAGCCTTTACTCTATTATTCTGATAACTATAACAGTTATTACTTGACTACAAATGCCAAACTCATAGAAACATTGCTACCAAGGCTTTTGGCAATATGAAGAGCACTGGCCAAGAATCACAGGAGACCTGGTTTGGGATTCTGCCTTAGACCCATTAATAGATTTATAACCACTAGTAAGCCCCTTAATCTGGCGAGACTCAGTTTGCTCATCTGTAAAATTGGGATAATAATATCTGTAGTACTTTCTTCCTAGGGATATTAGGATACTAAAAGGAGATAATTCATGTTTTATAATCCTTAATGCATTACAAATGCCAGTTATTAGCATTGTTATTTTTGTTACCCTTGTCAAATACCTGAAAGATTCATGATGTTGATCACATTGGAATTCTTTCCATAGACACAGAAAGTGTCTCTGTTGTGACTAAGTAGACAAGTCCTAGAGATCAATTTAAATGCCAAGGAACAAGATCTACTAACTAGCTAGCTAGATGCAGTATGGCATAAAAAATCAAGTGCTGTTCTTGAGTTCTCAGAAAGAATTCTCTTCAAATTCTGCTCCTGACTATAGCTGACTACCTACCTTAGTATTTAATTCCAATTCATCAGAACATCATTCATTCAATGAGTATTTATGACCAATCACACAGTATATTCAGAGCATTGTACCGATATACCTTAATTTGTTTTCATAATCTATGCCTCTTACCATTTGGAGAGGGGGAAGATCCTAAGATATACACTTTCATATAAAGCTTGGTAAATATTATCCTTTTATTATTGTAATCATAACATTTTGGTGCTTAAAGGAAGCTTAGCAATCTATCTCACCCTTTCCATTTAAGAGGAGTAAACCAAAGTACAAACCAGTTGTCTAAGACCAGTTAGGTAATTGGAGAAGATCTGCAACTGAACTTGAATTATTTGACTCCAAGTCCATGCTTTTTACCCTATCTTGCTTGCCATTCTTGTTTGGCTAGGCTAAACTTAATTTAGAAATAGGATCCGAATCCTAGACGTCAGAAGACTTGTGTTTTTTGTCTTGGCTCCACCAAGTTCTTGCCTTGTGACCTTGTCTAGTTTACCTAAATTCTTGAGGTCTAAATTTATATGTCCCTAAAATTGAGAGTAGAACCTCATAGATTTGTTGTGAGACTAAAATGTGGGCAGAGAAATGGATAGGGCATTGGACTCAGTCAAGAAATCTAGGTTTAATCATGCCTTAGAAACATATTTTCTGTGTGGCCTGGATAAACGTTTAACCTTTCAGTTTCAGTTTTCTGATAGGCATAATAACAATAGCTCAGAGGTTAATCCTCACTAGTCATGAGGGTCAAAGGAGCTAATGTAGGCAAAATGTTTTGCAAATCTTAAAACAACTTATGTTTCAGCTATTGTTATTATTCGTGTTGCTATTTTATTTTTCTTAGGTGAAAAACATTTTTTTTGAAATTATGAAGTGCTGGATTTAACTGAAATGTACCAGTATTTATCGTCTTAAGCTTTAAGAACCTGTGGAACTGGGATTGGAAGCTCCCTGAATAGGGGAAGAGGAGGAGATACATCTCTTACAAGGTTGCAAAGTCAGATAAAGTATAAGCCCAGAAGAGTATAGATGCAGGGGGAACCTGCAGTCTCAAGGCCACATGTGGCCTTCTAGGTCCTTGGGTGTGGCCTTTTGACTGACTCCAAGTTTTACAGAGCAAATTCTTTTATTAATTGGGTTTGTTCTGTTAAGTTTGGATTCAGTGGAACTGCTGTACTTGAGGACCTGGGCTTGAGGCTTCAGGTTCTCCATCCTTGGAGAGTCATTGGCTAAGGAGAAGAATAAGCTATTCACTCTCTAGGCCCCCACTTCCACGTTGGCAGGGCCAGTATTTCTCACCTCTTTCCTTCAGAAGTCCCAGGAGCATAACTTTTCCTTTAGTCACAGTCTTCTAAGTTGCTCCTTAAAGGGTAAGGATAGGACACTTTGACCAGTTTGGTTAAAAAATAAAACAAAAAACAAAGGCCATTGCCTTCAGAAGAAGCTTTCTTCTGCTTACACTTATTAAGCCTTTTTGTCTCCAGGGGAATTCAAGACAGTTAGATTTATTTTCATCTCTCCTTTTAGGAAGTTTAATAATATATGCCATTGATTAAAAAATAATATCTGATTTGCCCTGAAATCAAAACTGGTAGAAACCCCAGTGATTGAAAAGATAATTTTCTTCTCTTTCTGTGTATAGCAGTCCACAACCTTCCTCAAAACTGCCCTTCAGCAAATGAAATACATACTTCCTTATAAAACATTGGCTTGACCACAGTTTTATATCAGTGCTGGCTCTATTAATACTGACTAGGTAGAAAGAAATACAAAATATCTTTTAAAGAAACAGAGATAAGCTTTGGACTGGATATGTGCTCTCCTGGAAGGGAGGAGGAAGAGAAGAAAGTAGAAATACCACTGATGTCATTATCAAGAAACAGGAACAAATCCATTGCTACTCTGATTCAGCTCTTTGTGATCCTGCATTACTCAATTATAGTCTTTTATCCCCAAAGCTGGGTAGTGGCTCCTATCCTCTGAAGACCTTACATACTCCAGTGTGTGTATGAGAACATAATATAATTTCTCTCCCTTTGCAGCTGCCATGCTCCCCTGAAGCTTCTACTCTGCTTGTGCATACTTGTCTAAAATCATTGAATATACTCATAGTTACACTGTACATTCTTTCCTGTAAAGAGTTTAGGTAGATTGTCCTGCAAAAATTATGGGTGATATATAAAATCATAAACATTTTATCGAACATTTATAAAGAAATAAAATCAGTGTTTAGTGGCAGATAGGTGGTGAAGTGGATAGAGCCTTGGACTTGGAGTAAAAATATATGAGTTCAAATTTTGCTTCAGACACTAGTTTTGTGACCCTAGTTAAGTCACTTCACCTGTTTGCCTTAGTTTCCTCAATTGTAAAATGAAATAACAACAGCACCAGGGTTATTGTGAGGATCAGTTGAGATAGCATTTATAAAGCTCTTAGCACAGTGCCTCGTCCATTTTGTTGTTGTTGTTTAGTCATTTTTCAGTCATATCTGACTCTTAGTGACCTCATTTGGGGTTGTCTTAGCAAATAAAGGAGTGGTTTGCCCTTTCCTTCTATAGCTCATTTTACAGATAAGGAAACTGAGGCAAATGAGTGAAGTGACTTACCCAGAGTCACACAGCTAGAAAACAAATTACCTCAGGAACAGGAGTCTTCCTGACTCCAGGCCCTGGACTCTATCCACTGTGCCACCTAACTGCCCTTGCCTGGTACATGGTAGGACATAAATGTTCATTCCACTTCCCTCCCTCACCCTTCTCTTTCCCCTCTCAAACTTGAGATGTATAGTCCTCAATTCTTCACTATGTAAATAACACTTTAGACTGATCTTTCTAGATTGTTCCTTCTTAGAAGAAAAATGAGATCTAAAACCAAAGGAACCATGAACTAGAAACTAAGAACTAATAAAGTTTTGGTTAATGAGAGACTTCATGTTTCATGTAACTGAATTATGTGTAGAATGATTCCAATCCTTTCAAGAAGTCAGTTGGTACTTTACAATCACAAGGGTATTTTTTAAAGCACTGATTCAATATTCCATATTTGACCCAATTGAATCATTATCCTTATTTGAAATTAGAAAGAGAAAAAAAAAAGGCCAAGCAGAAAAAAGGGGGTGAGGTCAAGGTTAAATTAAAATATGTTAGAAGAGAACATCGGGGCACTTGTTCTTTGTAATTGATCTTACACTATTTCCACATTTTTAGATACTATGGCTAGAAATCTAATATTTGCCCAGAATCTCCTATTTGCTATTTTGGAGAGTCTTCTTAGGAAGTGATCAAAAGGCAATAATATTCCTGCCATTATGTTTAGTAATAACAATAATTAAACTTATACTCAGGAGGGAACAGCACCTTCATTTAACATTGTCACATTTTATCCTCTCACCAATCCTGTGAGGTACGTGGTGCAAATATTCCTACAACCATATTTCAGATGAGAAAACTGAGCCTTCATTCAAATTTTTCAGTCAAAATATTCGATTACAGAAACATGTATGATTGATCTTCATGCTATTTATAATTACAATTTTATATAGAAAAATCAAGAAGCTATTAATTTTCTCATCATTCCTCACTGTTGTTTGTTATAATATAAGGTATAAAACATGTTATACTCTGTATTAAACACCATTTATTTTCCCTTATCTTGAGTTATAGGAAGAGAATTAAAACTTCCTTTACCTTTTTAAACTTCTAGTAACTTCTATAATACCTACGAAGAAAATAAAACTGTCCAAAGTAGAACATCATACAACGTGCACATTTTCTTCTCCTTTTTAACCTGCTTCTAAACTGTTTTTTTCCTCCTTTTTCTTCATCACATTATCGCCATATCAGTATCCTTTTGCTCAGTTTGGCTGCTTCTACTCTTGCATATTTTTGTAGACTTGAGAAATAACCTTTATATTCTTTTCAGTTGCTATCTGCCTATGCAGTATTTACGTTACATATACATTTTTCATTTTCCTACCTAAATATACATATTTCCCTTTTCAGACTAGGTCTTCTGCATGCTGCTGCTACAGTCTAAGGATAAGGAATGCATAAAGAAGGGCAGCTGTGTCTTATAGCATTCATTTTATCTGAATATGGGCTGTGCTGTAAGATTTGATACTTTCATATGCGTATAAAAATTGCAAAGATATTACATTAACCTCTTACAAATGTCTTCTCTATCCAAAATCTTTTTTTCCTTTGAAAAATTTATCTGTTCTCTCTTGGATGAGAATAAAAATGATGTTACTATTATTTGCTGTACTCAACCTTCAAAATTCACTAAAAATGCTTCTTGTTTCATTGTAAGAAATTTATTTTTTTTCTTTTTTCCCAAATAAACTTTCCTGTTTTTCCTACCTTTTATTGCTGTGTTGGCCTTAACTTTTTAGGTTCAGAAATTCCAGAGGATCCTAATTATTTCTTCTCATAAAATGTATATACTTTCCACACTGCATTTTAGTTTGATTCACTCAATTTTTTCCTTAAAGTCATTGTTATTTTTTCATTGACCTTGAAAGTATAGCTCTTAGGCACTTAAAAGGTTCTTCTGGTATTGCTGTTATTTAGAAGCAGATTATAAACTCCATGAGGACAGAACCCAGTCTTATATAATTTTCTATCTTCTAAATGTCCTAGCACAGAGTAATTGCTTAGTGTTTGATGAACAAAAGAATGAATGAATGTGAATGTATTATCTAATTCCTTTCAGTCTATTTATCTCTTCACTTTCCTCATTTGTCATCCTTCTTATACATTTCTTTTCTAATTGGGGGAAAAGCAGCATACATTTATTAAGTGTCGGTTACGTGCTAGGCCCTGTGCCCAGTGCTAAAGCAAATGTCTTCACATTTAATTCTCACGACAGCCCCAGGATGTAGGTGCTATTATTCCCCCTATTTTATAGTTGAGGGAACTGAGGCACAGAAAGGTTAAGTGACTTGCCCTGGGCCACACAGTTAATAAATAACTGATGCTCTATTTAAACCCAAGTTTTCCAGACCTGCTCTTGCATTCCATCTGCTGTACCACCCTAGCTGAAGAAAGGTAATTTTTCTCTTCTTTTTGGGTAGTATAATCTTATTTATTTTTCTATTTTATGCCGCTTTTTTCTCCCCCTGCACATCTCCCCATAATTTGTATAAATAGGAGACCAGTACTAAAAGGTTTATATGTGTGTTGTCTCTATGTACACATAATACATCATACATAAAATATATAATATATGTACAATTTATTCTCATAATCAGTGGATCTGTGATCTCATTGTTATATATATTCCTTCTACCAATTTTATACATGTTTTGTCATCCTGTTCCATTATGATTCATTTTCTACCGTTTTCTACCCTAAATCTAGCCAAGAGGCCCATCTAGGTAATTCAGTGGACACAATGTTGGGCCAGTCAGGAAGACCTGAGTTCAAATATAGCTTCAGACACTTACTAGTTGTGCCACCCTAAGTAAGTCATTTAACCACTTTTCTTCAAGTATAAAATGAGTATGATAACAGCACCTAATTCCCAGAGTTGTTGTAAAGATCAAATGAGATAATAATTATATAGCACAGTTCCCAGCATGTAACAATCGCTGTATAAAATGTTAGCTATCATTATTATCAGAGCCTCTATGGATTTCCTTTGAGTACTTAAAATTGTGTATATCAGTGCAACTAAAACAATTCTCCTGTTATTCCATGCTCTCTACATGAAGACCCACTTCCTTTTCTGGTTACATCTAGAATGAATGGCATTTTTTACCCAATTTATTATAGCTGGCAATATGTTTCAATCTATTTAACCCTCACATGTCTTTTCATGGCCTCTGGTGTTACTTGCGGTTTTAATTCTACATAAGACACCTTCCGTGACACTGGAAGTCACCCTTTCCTTGTATAAGTATCCCTGTTTTATGTGTCATATTACATTAATAGAAAGCCATTAAATAACATTATCTGTCAGAGAATTTTGTATAACCTTAATATGTATGTGGGATGTATGTTATTGAAGGTTACTCTTTAAGGATGTGTTTTATTCTGATGTGTGTGTTTGTTGTAATTGACAAATAAACACAGTGAAATCTTATGTTTTCATATTATTTCAGTCAACTGTACAACTGCAAAAATATAGTCTGCCGGAGAGAATTATGCGAAATCATGCCTTTTACCTTCTGTTTTCTTTAAAGATACCTTCAATGCACATATAGACAATATTCACAAAGATTTTATGTGTGAGAACATGGGCATATAGGTCAGTGGTTACTGATGTCTTTTTGGTTGCCTTTTTAAATCTTAATGTCATCATTATTTTTTTCCATTTTTTTAGAATCTTCCCCTCTTTAAGATTCATTGATAATTGATTCCTAAGGACCTTTAAAATTTCATTGCCTTACATAGAGTAGATAAACTAAATATGTTTGTAACACTCAACATTTATCACAAACATTCTATTGCTGCTGTAACAAACATAAAAGTATTTAGTTTGGTCAGTGGGGTTTTCTACCTAGACATTTCCCCCTTGATTAGCCAGGATTTAGCACTGGGAGTTAATGCATTTTATTCACCAGGATTCTGTTAAGAAGGACCTCTCCCACAAGCCAGATATTAATGCTGTCAATAGATTGGTAAAGGGCAGTGTCTGAAGGGACTTGGAATTGGGTGGTGCTTTAAAGATTCCAGGAAGAAACCAACTTTTATAATGGCTCAACAAAGCCACTCAGCAAAGCCAAAGAACTTGCTAACCTTTGTGACACCTGGACTTAAAACCCAGTTGATTCCAAGTTGATTTTACTGAGTGTGTGAAAGGGTATGGGAATACCAGAAACCATAGGCTGCGACACAAGCGAGCCTGTCTTATAACACCACACAAGCAGTATCATTTCAATACCACCTGCTCTTTTAATTACTTCACAAGAGGTTGGTAGCATTTCAAATCTGTATTTTCAGCATCTTTTTAACATTGATAAAGCTTTTCAAGGCCTTCATCAGTCGGATAAATAATAGCTAATGATCCAAGACATTCCTTCGGGCTAGATTTCCTTCCCTTGGTTGAGTCTAGAGATTTTTCCCAAGTTTGTATCTGCAGATGTTGAGTATATTTTCCATGTTCATTGTAACTGTTTTGAGTAATCAATTATACACATCACACCTGATGCCTATAGCCACTACAATAGCTTCTATGACTAGATCTTGCAAAAAACAATCTTCCTCCAAAAAGAGATAAATCCAACAGAAAAATCTTTAAAATAAAAATATAACACTGTAAATAATAAAAGGAAATCAAATATTAGAATCTTTCTCTGCCCCATACCCAAATGGGCACTTCTCTTATACTTCCCACAGACAGGATAGAAACTTTCTGGTGAAAACTATAGAGAAAGAAAGGAAGATCTTTTAGCATATGTTTACATGAGGAAACTGTCAGTTGGTTTCTCATACCCTTGTCATGATATGCTGATCTCTTTAGGGCAGGCTGGAAGCCTGTTGGCTTAATTTTGTGTTCATCAGGGGTCTTTTGGGACTCCTATCAACTTGTTTTAACCATAGATCACAGCTTGCCTCTTAGTCGTTTGTCTCCTTTGCAGATGCCTTTAGTGGCAGTATAGTAGTTCAACATTCTCTGTTCACTGCTGCTTAGGATTCCTCAGACACTGAACCTAGTCACATCTATTTCTGCTCCCTCCAGTGATTTTAACAGTGTCACTTATATTTCAATCCTCCTTCCATGCAACATCCTTTATCTTTTTTTATCTTCCTTTCCTTTTTTTCAAATCATGCCATGTGCCAGCATCCTTTTTTCAAGCAGTAGACTCATAGGAACTGCTATCCAAAAAAGAGGAACATCTTTACTTCATCAATATGAACCTTTTATATTGTCCTGGGAAGTTACTGTAAAGAGCAGAAGCCCTCTCTTAGTCATAGAGATAAATAGTGAGATATGCATATATAGCTATAGTATGCTCCATCTCCCTTCTTTGCTCTCTCTCTCTCTCTTTCTCTGTCTGTCTTTCTGTATATGTATATATATTATATATATACATACATAGAGCTATATTTGTGATCTGTGTATCTAGCTATATATGTATATATATATATATATATATGAACACCTGTGTGAATAGCTATATATGTATATCTCACCATTTATCTCTAACATTATCTAAAGGAGTGATTCTGACTTTATATATGTGCATATATGTATGGGGATATATTTATATATGTGCACATATGTCGCTTTGTAGATTAATACTTGTCTATCAACCAAGCTGAAAAAATAATTTGTTTTGTAGCTTTTATTAAACTGATAGGAGGTTTCTAACATTGTGCTGCAAATAAAGAAGAGCACATTTGCTGTTTTTCAAAATATTTCATTGGAAACCCAATTTTGTCGTAACTCTGCTTTCAGTTAGAAAAATTTGATGAGTAACTTGTTTCAAAAATCTGTTTTTAACAGCTCAGTTTCTACCCTATGTTCTACTTTCAATTACCATATGTTTATCTAATATCTTTCTTAATCACTGTATTAACTTACAAAATAGAGCACTCTAGTATGATTAGTCTAGTATGAATAGATGCTACAACAGCTAACATTTTTTTACTCAACTGGGAACTTTAAAAAATGAATCATATCTTCTTCTTTTTTTATTTTTGAAGCATATACCATATTACTTTATCCTGAGGATTTGAATCACCATGTTCATCTGTATTAGTGTCATCCCAAGTAAGTTCATTACTAGTATTTTTTCAGCAAAGACACTTGCTGACTTCCACTATAAATTATATTCCTGTCTCCAATCTTTCCATAAGCTACTCACCCGTCTATACTCTTCTCAAAATAAATAATTTCTCTAAACATCCAGTATTTTTTTTCCTAGTTGACACATCTTTTCCACTTGTGTAGAAAAAAATAAAGATACAGCTTAGTTCTATGAAGTGAAAATTCAAGGATCTGTGCTTTATTTTTTTGTTGGTATTCCTTTCATTGAGGCAGATTACAAAACCTCTCCAACTCTGTAGATGGTGTGGCTAAAAATATTGTCACCTGACACCACCTCATTTGAAACCTTACCATTTTGGTTCTGGAGGGGAATATGATATAAAAGGATTAGAAATGTAGGGAGAAAGGGTCAAGTTATGAATGATTTTAAAAGCCATAAGATTTTATACTTGAGAGGTAATAGGGAGTCTTTGAAGTTGGTGATATAGTCAAACTAGACTTAGGAAGATCAGTTTGAGAGCTGAAGTATGAATGAATAGGATTAGAGAAAGACTTAATGCATGGTGGCCAACTGTTGCATTAATCTAGGCATGAGGTGTTAAGGGCCTGCACTAGGATGCCTGCAGTGTCAGAGAAGAGGAGGTGTATATAAGAGATGTTACAAAGTAGAAACTACAGGATTGGATAATTGATTGGACATGGGGGAAGGAGAATGTGAGAGATAGTGAGGAGCTGAGAATGACACCGAGGTAGTTACCCAGGAGGCCTGCGTGAAAGTGAAGATGGTGCCCTCAATAGTAATAGACAAGTTAGGAAGAGAGAAGAGTTTGGATGGAAAGATAAGGAGTTCGGTTTTGGACACACTGAGTTTAAGATGTCTACTAAACATTTGGTTCAAGATGCCCGATGGACAGTTGGAGATCCAAGACTGGAAGTCAGGAGAAAGGTTAGGGCTGGACAAATAAATCAGAAAATTATCTGTGTAAGGATTATAATTGAAACCATGGAAGCTGATGGAATCACAAGTAAAATCATATAGAGGGAGAAGATAACAGGGCCCACAGTAGAGCCTTTTCAATTAAGAGATCATTAGCAACTTTGGAAGGAACAATTTCAGCTGTATGATGAAGTCAGAAGTCAGACTGCAAACAAATTAAAAAGAAAGTGAAGAGAGGAGATGGAAATACCAATTATTTCAGAAGGGCTTCTCAAAAAGTTAGCTAGGCAAAGGAGAAATAAAGGAATAGAAGCTAGCGGGGATAACTAAATTGTGAGGATTTTTGGAGGATGAGGAAGACATGGACATATTTGTAAGCATAAAGAAAGCAGCTAGTAAATAGAGAGCTATTTAATAGTAATGAGAAAGGTATGTTAAGAGGGGGCAATCTGCTGAAGAAGAAAGGATATGATGGGATCACTGGTACATGTAGAAAGGTTTGCCTTTTCAAGGAGAAGGGCCACTTCTTTAGATAATACAGGGGTGAAGGAGGAGATAGTTGGAGAAGGTACCTGAATGGTATAAGTTGAGAAGGAGAGGATAGGGAGCTCTCAGTGAATAGCTTCCATTATTTCTTAGTGAAATATGAGGTGAATTTCTCAGCTGTAAGTTTGAGAGACAGGAGATATGGAAGTCTTAAAGAGGAATTAAAAAGTTTTGGAAACAGTGCTGTGGTTACTAGTATAGTGAGTCCATGAGGGAGGTTGTCTTGGGGCAGCTAGGTAGGGCAGTGGATAGAGCACAGGCACTGAAATCAGGAGCACCTGAGTTCAAATCTGGCATCAGACCGAATACTTGACACTTACTAGCAGTGTGGCCCTGGGCAAGTCACTTAACCCCAATTGCCCCCCCAAAAAAAGGAAAAAAAAAGGATTGCCTTGCTACTGTGAGGGCCCAATTGAAATTATGTATCATAAGTTTGGAATGTACCTAGTCAGCCAGGATTCATAATTTTCTCAACTTTTATTTACGGATGGCAGGGGTAATCAATGGCTTGGATTTGTCAGGAAAAAAACCTTTGATAAAATAAAGGGTCAAGGAAGTTAAGAGAAGAGGACAGTGTGGAGTTGAACTGGTTTACCAACAAATTAAAATAGGAAAAGGGAAGAGAGTATAACTAGTGTAGGGGTGATGGCTTGGGAAAGAAGTGAGGGGGAGAAGGATTGGAGGTCAAGATAAGGATAAAAAACAGGATTTAGCACTACAAGGCAGAGGGAGCAGTGGAATAATAATATGTTTTCATCAGACAAAGGAAATTCAGAGTTCATGAGCATGGATGTACACTTATTTTGTATGCCTTAATTTTCCATTTACTCATTTATAGCTGAACATAATGCTGATGGTTCTTTAGTTTAAAATAAAAAACAAGCTATTTGGCAACATTTATATTTTTTAAAGGACACAATAAGTCTTAGGACAGAAAGGGCCCTTGAGAGATCATTCAGTTCTTTTAATTTTTGCGATCATAGTTCATCTTTTACACTTCCTTCTAGATTTCAACTACTATCTCTGTAAACTGCATCTGTTTTATGCAATGCTTGCATGCTGAAATGGTAGCTTCAGGATTATTTTTCTTCTCTTCATATCCTCATTTATTTTGATAGAAAATGATTTCATGACTAAAAGGGAATGTTTGGTTAGAACGGCTTCATCTTTTCACCTTGTGTCTGACCTGCAGAAGTTATTTATTATTTGATTCTTTTTCCTAAATCCATTTTCTCTTTGTTGCTCCAGCTTCCTCTCGAAATGCCACTTATGATTTAATCCCCTTCAGAAACTTCTGAAATTTTACTACATGAGAAGAAATTTTTTGTCATCCAACTGTGGTTTCCCCCTTAGGCTCCATCTTTACAACAACAAAAATGTGCCATCAAATAAAATTAAAGGGTTGCTAACTCAATACCTAAAACAATTCTTCATTTATTTGACCCTTGTTTCCAAAGGCTATTTTTGTGGCAATATGCTTTCTTGAGTTCATTTTTTTTTCAGGCAAAAAGCTTCTTAATTTATAGAATCTTAGAAATGGAAAAGACTTTAGAGGTCATATAGACCAATTTATATCTGGAAAAGAACTTTTCTCAACCCTCCTGGCCAGTGATCATATATCGTCTCTGCCTAAAAATGAGAAAAGTGATGGGTTGCCCACTAACTCCCTAGGCAAGCCATTTCACTTTTGGAGAGCTCTAAGTTTTAAGAATTTTTCATTCTACTGAGCCAGTGTCTGCCTCTTAGCAACTTAGAGTATCTGATCCTGATCCAGCCTTGTGGAACAAGTAAGACAAATCTATTTCTTTTTCCACATGGCAGTTCTTCAGATACTTGAGGGTGGCTACCATGTTGCCCTCTAAGCCCCCTCTCTTCTCCAGGCTAGATAGTTCTCACAACTATAATCCTCATCTCTAGGCCTCTCATAATCTTGGTTACCTTCTTGTGGATCTTCCACTGGCCTTCCTAAAAATATGGCACCCAGAGCTGGACACTATACTCCAGATGTGATGACATCCTGTATTCTATGCAATCTCACTTTTTGTTGTTGTTTATTTGAACCTAAGTTCAAAATCTGCTTCTGTGACTTACTACAATACCTGGCACAAAGTAGGTATTTAATAGTCTATTGACTGTCTGACTGACTTAAACTCTCTGGACCTCATTTTCTTCAGCTATAAGTGAAGGGGTTGGATTAGATGGTCTCTAAAGTCTCTTGTAGCTCTGAATCTATGTTCCTACATTAGACATTTCTTGTCTGTGATGTGTCCCTCACCAATAAGGAGCTTATAATCCACTAAAATAGCCAGATCTTTTCCAAACTATTATGCAAACATTACACCTCCATCCTGTACGCATGTAGCTGGTTTAAAGAAAAAAAAACTGTAAACCTTTACATTTATTTCATGAACATTCTATCTGATTATATTTGGACTGTCATTCTAACCATTTTGAATCCTAATTGCTGTCCAGGATCCATCTTCCTTCTGTCAGCTTTGTGTCATACAGATTTGATAAATATATCTCTGTGCTTTTATCAAAATCATTAGCAAAAATGTTGATCAGAACAGAGCGAAAATAAATCCCTAGTTTACTCTACTAGAGACAATAGACAATTTTGATTAATTATGACTTTTTGAGCCTTGTTATTCAAACAGTTCCAAATTGACCCAGTAAGTTATCATATAGCGCAAGTTCCTTCATTTCCTCTGAAGGTTAACATCAGTCAGTTACACAATAAATATTTATTAAAAGCTATTTTGTGTGAGGTCCTGTACATGGTATTGGGGATACAAAAACCAAAAATGAAATAACTTCTGCACTCCAGGAGATTACATTGCAATGGGAGAGACAGCACATAATATAGGTGTAAATTTCTGCACTCTCAAAGCAGAAACAAATAACCTGGGGAAGTATCTTAAAGGCCTCATGTATAAGGTAATGCTTGAGAGGAATCTTAAAAGAAACTAGGGATTCCGAAAGGCAGAGCTAAGAAAGGAATTCATTCCAGGGCTGGGATACAGCAATTGCAAAGCACAGGGATGGAAGATGGACTATTATGTGTGGAACAGTAAGAAGGCTAGTTTGGTGAACTGTCAGTGTATATAAAGGGTATGTTTAATAAGGTAAGAAACGTAGGAGTGGGGCAGATTCTGAAGAACTTTATATGCCACAGAGATGAAAAATGATATGATACCTTCTCCAAAGGAGAAAAATATGTATATAAATAAGTAAATGAATGCAAAGTAAAATACAAGAGGAAATAATAGTTCTAGACAAAATGCTTTAGGAAAATTTGTATTTTACACATGCCTTTTTAATTTAGGGGAGAGAAGGGGAGGGAAATGGAGTTTGGTTTGTTGATCTCACATGTGAAAGTTCTCCAGTGGTTAAGATTGTCAACTCATCTTACAATCAGAAAGTTGCCCACTAGAGTTGCCTATTTCTTTGTAAAATTAATATTTGTTAGAGGTAGGACTTGAATCCAAGTCTTTCTGACTTTAAAGTCACCCATTTTTCTACCTACTACAGCATGTTGAATCTCAGACATTAATCTAATGGCTCTAAAATTGTTGTTATTTCATTCATTTTTGAGTTGTATCAGACTCTTCGTGACCACATTTGGGGTTTTCTTGGCAAAGATACTGAGTGATTTGCCACTTCCTTCTCTAACTCAGATAAGACAACTGAGGCAAACTGGGTTAAGTGACTTGCCTAGGGTCACGCAGCTAGTAAGTGTCTTAAACCAGATTTAAACTCAAGAAGATGAGTCTTCATGATTCCAGGCCCAGCACTCTATCCATTGCACCACCTAGATGCCCATAAAATACATTCTAAAATACAGGTTTATTACTAGAGATGTGTGTATATGCATATATACACACATAAATATGTATATGTGTGTATACACGCATGTTTGTATATGTACACACAAATGTATGTATATGGAGTACACGCACACACATGTGTTATACATATGTATATGCACACATGTATGTGTGTATGTGTGTGTCTGTGTACTTGCAATGGCTGCCATATACATACACATATACATGCATATATGTGTGTGTATAATAAATCTATGTATATGTGTGTATATATGTATAGGTGCATATACATATATACATACATATATACATATATACATACATACATACATACATGGCAGCCATTATAAGTAAAGTTTTTAAGGACTGCACCAAACAGGAATCCTTGAAAGGCATTATCTTTTGGCTTATTCAACACTGCACCAATGCAGCCTCAGCATTACATTCCAGATCAGTGAGCTGAAGAAGGAAAAGAGATGAGACATCATTTTGTGTTTTTCCATATATACTCACCTATTCTAAAGAGGATTGGCACCTCCATCTGTGCTTCAACAATGTCTTACATGAAGATCTGTAGGTATCGAGGGAAGATATTAAAAAAATTGACATTTTAGCAAAAAAGAGCAAGTATACAGCTAAAAGTAGTGAGATCTGCATCTGCATTACACATTACTGTGTCAAAGTGCCAAGTAAACCAAAATTACTTTAAGTGTTTGATACTCTGCAGCTGACATCTTTATGAAATGTTCTGGCATTAAGTTATGCTATTTAAATGTTGGTGAAAAAAAAGAACTTTAAGATAATATGAAAAATCAGGGATCTTTTTGCAATGATGGTGAAAATAATTTTTGAGAAGAGTGCATTAATAAGGAGGGTGGGAGAAAGTAAAAAAAAATGAACTAGTAGCAAAAGAAAATGGCAAAATAATTATTAGAAAGCACGGAGAAAATGTTACTATAAAACAAAATTGTACAAGAAAAAATGACAGTGGAATTCAGGGCTTGAGAACTTCAAGCAACTTAGTCTTCATTCTTTTCTCCATCTGAAATATTGATTCTTATTTTTCACTTCCACTTTACTTCCTGGCAAATTACATTGTACATATTCATCTTTCCCTTTTTCTTCCTTTTATTTATTGTAGACATCATTAAATAATCCCACTCCTATTTAACCTCTCACAATTGTCTTCCCTAGTCCCACACATGCATCATTTTCCATCACCCTCATGTTTGCCCAGTAATGATCTAGACTCAATTATCTGCTTTCTTTCTCTTTTCCTTAATTTCTGTGATTACTGGACATTTTTTATTCCTATCTTTTCCTTTCATGTTGACTCTGTGATTGTTTATTTGCCATGATAGTCAGTCTTGGTACTCAATTATATCTTTGCATATCAGGACTTTTCTTTTTTAAATTTAAAATTTTTTTTTATTTTTAGGCAATTGGGGTTAAGTGACTTGCCCAGGGTCACACAGCTAGTAAGTATCAAGTGTTTGGTCTGACCCCGGATTTGAACTCAGGTCCTCCTGACTTCAGGGCTGGTGCTCTATCCATTGCTCCACCCCACTGCCCCTCAGGACTTTTCTTAACAGAACTAATTAGAAAACTTTGTCAAAGAGATAATCTTGTATTGCAAGTACTCTGGCTGCACATTTACTTGGAAAATAACAACTATGGGCAGGATTTTCTTTGTCTGATCTCTGATTTTAGGACATCCTGAATCCTTAATAGATTTTAAGAAATGTCTATTTTATTTTTCCCCCAATTACATGTTAAAACAATTTTAACACTTATTTTTAAATTTTTGCATTCCAAATTCTATTCCTCCCTCTTTCTCTCCCCTCCCTCTGACCTGAGATGGTAAGCAATCAGATATAGCTTATACATATGCAATCATATATAACATTTCCATATGAGTCATTTTGTACTAGAAGATTTGAACAAAAAAACTGAAAGAAAAAAAGTGAAAAATAGCATGTGTGTATTCAACAATATCAGTTCCTTCTCTGGAGGTGGATACTATGCTTCATCATTAGGCCTTTAGGATTGTCTTGGATCATTGTATTGCTGAGAATAGCTAAGTCACTCACAGTTCTTTATCTAACTATCTTGCTGTTACTGTGTACAACATTCTCCTGGTTCTGTTCATTTCATTTCACATCAGTTCATGTAAGTCTTTACAGGTTTTTCTGAAATCATCCTGCTTGTCAATTCTCACAGCAAAATAATATTCTATTATAATCATATGCTGAAGCTTTTTTAGCCATTCCCCTATTGATGGAAATCCCTTTGATTTCTAATTCTTAACCACCACAAAAGGAGCTACTATAAATATTTTTGTACATCTAGGTCTTTCCCCAACCCCTTTTTATGTCTTTGGGATATAGACCTAGAGGTGCTATTGCTGGATCAAAGGGTATGCAGAGTTTTAGAGCCCTTTGGACATAGTTCCATATTGCTCTCCAGAATAGTTGGATCAGTTCACAACTCCAAGAGAACAACAAATATCATTTTTATATGACTTTTGAATAAAGTTTTCTGTGCAAATGGCATGTAAAAGCACTGGTCATTAAAAATTAAATTGTATTTATATATATGCATATGCAAATACATATATGATATGTATTAAATATATAATCAATTTTCAACATTCATAAGTATAACTTTTGCAATTTCAAGCATTTGCATGATTTTATTAGTCACCTCATTTTCACTTTTGCATTGGCAACTGCACACATTTACAGCTATCCATAGTAAAGAAAAAAAAAGTAAGAAATACAATGGAGGCACGTTTGTGGAGTGGCTGATATTCTACTGGGCACTTCACTGGTCTTATTCACTCTAATGTTGTAAAGAACTCCCTGTGCATTCATTGCATATTTTCATTATTTGACTTTAAAGCTCATAGTTTTTGTGTTGCAATTATGTCTCCAAGTCATAGTGCAAGTCCTTTGAGTCAAGATCTTACCAGTCTCTATGTATTTTGACAGAGTTGATTAAAGTCTCAGCAACCTCTTTCTTGGTTTTCAGAGGGCAGCCAAGCAGAGAGGTTTACAACAGTATTGTATTCAGCTCAATGACCTCACATTGACTTCTGACACAGTAAAAGATAACATTCAGGTTAAAAAATGTTTTAGTTTTAAGAATTTTATTAGCTGTACAGTATTTATGTTACTATAGATTTTATATGTTATGAAAAGTGAATATGATATTAAATCAATAAGATTTTTTGTTTATTTTTTGTTTGTTTCTGAGATGTTAGCACAAAAAGTCCCAGAATTCTAGGGAATTTACTAGTCAGAAAAAATATTTTGTATATTATATTTTGTATATTTTGTATTTTATTTTGTGAATTGTATTTTATGACTTATTTCATGGTTACTATGTTAGGAAAAGTGCATATTATCAGAATAAATGTTTTCTTATAAAGAACTATGTGCAAAAAAGTGTATTTCAGTAATCTCTAATGAAACATTATAGTTTTAGTAGGTTCAATTTATAAAATTCTCATTGTTTTATTTTTGTGCCACTTTCTGGGAATGTTACCCCTGTAAAAGTTGAGGTTTGACTACATACACACACATACACACACACACAATACTTTTAGAATTTTAGATATTAATAATCAGCTTTAGTAATATTTGTAACAGAACAAACATGGGAGATTGTTGAAATCTATTTAGAAGTTATAACCTTTCTTTTAAATGCTTTTAAAGGATTATAAATAAAATTATCACTCAAAAAGTAAAATGATTTTATTCACTATTACTTACGTTTCCCATTGTCTTGCACTATCAATGCCTTTAACTATCACTATTATTTATTTTAAAACATTTATATTTATACAATTTCTCTAAAAATCTTGCTCCAACTGTATTATAAAATAGAAAGAAAATATTATATATTTAATCTGCACTATCCTGTAGCAGAAATTGTATCCTAAAACATTACATGTCAAGGTACCTAGTTATATGTTACAAGTCACTACCTAGGTAGTCCTATATTATTCCAAATCAGTCAGAATTTCAAGAATAGAATTAATTGCAGGTTATTAAAGTTACACAAAAACTCTCTGCCTTTTATCCTTTTTATTTTCTTTGAATTGCCCTGGATGGTGAAAGAGTTGAACATACCACATTGAAAACTACAATAATTGTAATTAGGTTGATTCCAGTGGCTAAATGACATTATTTCACAGCATTTTCAATCTATTTTGTTAGTTGTCTAATATGTTTAGTTGAAGCAGCTAAGTTAATACTGCTTGATGTACCTGAACAAGTTTCAGGGGTTCGTGTACCTTCCCCCACCCTAACCCCATGTTAACATTTTATTTCATATACACAGAAAATTGAATGAGAAAAAAATATTTTATAAGAATAAATCAGCTCATTATTCACATTTGTTCTATTATACTGACCACATGAACTCATTGGTATCTTGAAGCTCTGGACCTATGTGATCCCATGTGAAGTTTAATGACAATTTTGAAATAAAATACAAGCAGCAAAGAATAGTTATGAACTTATTACAAATATTTCCTCACTCTAAAATTACAGGAAGTATAACATTTATGTTTAATTCATATAAATCCTGTGCTTCAAAATGGTAACCACCCAAAATAGTGAAGTGAATGACCCTAGAAATTCCCCTCTCCTCCCAACTCTTATAGCTTGTGTTTTTTTGTCTCCCCATTTTCCCCAAAACATTGTTTGGGGTGAGATCTCAAATGACAGAATTTGTTGCCAAGAAGAGAGATAAAAAGAAAGCATTGTCTTAGATCATTCCTTCTCACCATTACATTGGCTTCCTCTCGCAAGAGGTTATGCTCACATCAGTCCTGTGTCTACTGTTGTCTTCTTCAAGACTTCCTGTACTTCCCAGCTCCCTATCCTCAAACACTCTGCTCTGATCTCTGCCTTGCAAGAACCTTTATCCCCGAGCATACAGCCAGTTCTAGTCACTTACGTCTGGTAGAGTCTCAGAACCTACTTTAGGGTAGGAAAAAGAGACTATATGGTGGAGCAATTTCACCTCCCATTACAAGGGATGTGGCAAATGTATTCCAGGTAGCAAAGCCATGTTGGAATGCATTTTTCCTATAAAAACATTCCTGTATATTGGTTGGGCTATATATTATTTTGATTATGTGCTGCATATTATTTTGAATATGCACTTCAGGTATATTTTGGGTTAAATAGGCTTTTGGAAGTTCACCTGGAAAACCAGATACCATGTATATTATTTCATTGGAAAAATATAGTTTGAATTCCAGATGACTGCCAAACCATTCATAAGTTAGAGACTATCCAAAATATGTCATGTTTGTGTGTGTAGTACAATTGATGTGTGTCACTTAGTGTAAAAAAAAATGTCCTCCAAAATTGTAATTGTTAGTCTTCTCATTGCCACCATCTATATTGTTCCTTTCAGGAAATTCATGATAAGCAAAACTCAGTGGAAACTATTGTAACATTTGATGTTGGTTCTTATGTCAGAATCCTAGAAGGGATTTTTAATGAAGTGTCTTGTTTTAAAATTATCACTCTTTAAAAGTATTTTCTTCTGTCAGTAGTTGGAAACAAAGTTACAAGAGAATAGAAATGAAATTGTATTGCTAATTCCATCCTTTGGAAAGTGTAAATTACTGTAGACTTTATTAGATTTATTACAAATTATACAAAAGACTAGAAAACACGAGGAAAGGGAATTAAAATTAAACCTCTCATTACTGACAGTTTGTATCTTCTTACCCCCTAAAGTTCAGTTCTTAGATAAATGTCTCTTGTAATCTTTTTCAGAAATAAAATTGGGCCACATTTCATCTGATACTGGACATGAGTGACTTGGGGATTAAACTCCCATGTAGACTAAAGCTACCTAAGGTTTGGCTCTGCCTATTAGCTTTCAGTCATGCACAAAACAGGGTTAATTGCAGTGTACCCAAAACAAGAAGGAACATGTGCTGAACTGGAAATAACCCTCATGTTTTTTCTGGGCTCTCGCTTTAGGAATCCCTGGAAGAAATGTGTGATTAGAATGACAGATAGAAAAGATCCATATGAGTTAAAAAGTCAGTTCAGTTGGGTATTTACAGCAACTATCAAGGGGGAAAAGCTTTTACAATAGCAGAAAAAAAATTTTTTTCAAAGAAATGTTGGTTGGTCTGTTTTAAGGTGGATCAGATTCTATTGTTGGAAGTAAAATTTTCACCTTTCTATATGATAGTGTTGCAAGAAGAAAAATAAAAAGGCTGTTTGGTAACTTTTAAAAAAGACTATTTAACTCCACAGCGTAAAGTGAAGATGGTCTTTAAACCTTGATTCTATTAATATTTAACATACATCTTGAAAAATGACTTGCATCCAAGTAGATCCCCAAACTATTCTTTCCATTTTTATTTCTCCCCATTTTCATCCATATTCTTGACACCAAACACAGAATTTTGATGTAAGCAATGAACTAGATTTTAGTAAAAAAAAAATAGTAAGTCTGTTAGATCAAGTTTCTAAAGCCTTCTTTAGGATAGTCTGATTTTAGCCCTCTATTAGTATTGATATAGTGATCTAATGCTAACAACCACTCTTGGGAACAAGGTCTGGCCACTCCCTTTCCACTAAGGTTCCCATTTGCTCTGGATGCAAGCACATAGTACAAACTACATTCCGCCAGGCCTCTAAATGAGAGGGATTAGGTTCACACTCTTCAACTCATTATACCCTAAAATTGATGCCTCTGTGAAAAATTGTCTAAGGCTTAGGTTTTGATTCATGTTTAGGGTCTTCCCAAAAGAGTAGACAGATGCTCAATGTACATACAATATGAATGAAGGATGGGATAAGTATTTGTTTCATGTACGCCCCACAAATGCCAAACACACATCATTGTTAAGTGTACAGTGACAGAAAGACTTAAAGCAGGATTAAATAATTTGTACCTACAAGTTATACCCCACTTAGAAATTGATACTTAAAACCTCACCAGAATTTAATTGAGGTTTCTCAAGTAGACATTGTTACATTTCACCTCTTCTCTTCACTGTCCTGTTAAAATCTATGTTTATTGGCCAACCTGGCCAGGGATCGGGTTTCTCTTCTTACTGATAGTCAGCTTGTGCAAAAAATTTTACTACCAACAGTCAGTTCTCATGACCATCTCATTCAAACTTAAGATTCCCTCCAAACTTTTACACTTTGATCTTGAGAATAATCACCTCTTCAAGAAGGGAAGCAGAAAACAGAAAAGGCAGGCAGATAGCCAGATCCAGACTCTACCAGTTGAGACCACCTGCTTTATCTACCACATAAGAGAAATTGCCATGATACCAAGAATAGGAGGAAAGAAGAGTGGCAACATGAAAGATTCAGAGGAAGAACATGAGCTAGAAACTGCTATTACCTTTTACCTGATGCAGAATCCTACTTTTATTTCATGATACCAAAAGGTCAAATCTTTTCAGTGTTGAATCATATATAGCCAAAAATAGTCATGGGTTTGTCATTAACAAAATGCCATAGCACTGAGCTAGCATACATTGTTGGCTAGAAATAAGTGGAGCAGCTTTCTCATGCCTTGTTCATCTCATAGCTAAAATGAAAAAGTTCATAGATTTTGGTTACAAAAAGAGTGAAGCAGAGAGTCACGGAGTATATCATAAAAAGACATCTAGAAATTGAATTATATTTATTTCATAGACTCATAAATTTAGAGCTGGAAGGGATCTTGGAGGCTATCTATTTCAACCTCTTTATTTTAAAGATGGAGAGACCAAGGCCATAAGCCTTGATCTGACCATGCCACATCTCCCACCCCCACCACCATTCAGTAAACTCCAGTGATTTCTCATCACCTCTAAGATGAAATGTAAAATCCTCTGGTGTTCAAAGTTCTTCATAACTTTCCACCCACATTTTCCAGTTTTCTTAAACCTTACTGCCTCCAAAGTAATTGTGGCCACTATCCCCATGTACTCTGTGATCCAAAGACACTGATCTTGCTGTTCCTTGCAAGACACTCCCATCTCAAGGCTGAGTGTTTTCGCTGGGAGATCCCCATAATTGGAATATTCTCATTCCTCATCTTCACCTCCTAGTTTCCCTGGCTTTCTTGAGCCCCAGTTAAAATCCTCTACTAGAAGCCTTTTCTGATCTCTCAATTCTTGTGCCTTCCCTTTGATTTTCCTGTAGGTATCTTGTTTGTACATGGTTGCTTGTGTTTTGTCTCCTCCATTAGACTGTGGGGAATCCTTGATAGCAGGGACTGTCTTGTCTTCCTTCTTATCCCTAGCTTTTCACACAGTGTCTAGCAGAGAGTAGGTGCTTAAAAATGTTTATTGACTAAAACAGGTAGTAAGTGGCAGAGTTTGGATTTGAACCTGGGTCCCATGACTCCAAATCCACTGTTCCTTCTACTGCACCATGCTGTTTTCAGATTATAAATTTTTCTATTAATCTTGTTGGCAGCTGCTAGGACCTTAAGAATGTTTATTGGAATGTATAAGGATAACAAGGTCCTGGTTTATTTTCTTCCCTACAGAGTAATTCTCCATAATTTCAGATATTCTGGTTATTTCTAGATATCTCCACAACAAAGATTTTACCTCATGTTTTAGTGGTCAGATTTTATACAAGTTCATATCACAATATGGTAGCCAGAAGAGTGATCTATTCATTTATTCATTTATCTATCTATTTGGTTGTTTATTCATTTTACAAATTTCATTGCTCTTCTCAATATCTGTAGAGTAAATGATTATGTGACCCTGTGATATACACAATCATTTAATTGCTTGAACTTCTCAATGGATGACCTTTCCAGAATGGTTTATCACTCAGAATAACAGGATCTAAGATTTTAGAAGACCTGTGGTAGAAATATAATATAGTCCCTGCCTAGAAAATAATCCTTGCTTTTAACACATCTGACAAATGATCATTCAGCTTTTGCTTAAAGGCTTCTAGACTGCCTCTGAGGCAGTCCATTCAATTTTAGTATAGCACTAATTGTTAAGAATTTTCTCCCTTATTTCAGTTTTTTTTTTCTTTTTAGCCTCCACCCTTTTATTCTTAGTTCTGCCCGGTGGCGCCAAACAGAAGAGTACTAGTCCTTTTTTCTAGATAACAAAGTAGCCTTCTGAATATTTGAGTTAAGGTATCCTATCTCCTCAGATTCTTCTTTTCTTTGAAATGAATATCATTAGTTCCTTCAACCAGTACTCATTTAGCATGAACTTGATATTCCATGGTTTTAGTTCATTTCCTCTGAATCCTCTCCAATTTGTTAAAACTCTTCATAGAATGCTATACTCAAAACTGAATATAATACTCTAAATGTGGCCTAATCAGGCAGAATATAAGACCATCACCTCCTTATTAGGAGGGAGTAGGGAGTGGCAGTGGACTGCAACCTTGAATAGCCCTGGCCCAAGGCCTATGAGGTTCTTAACAGTCAGAGATGACAGAGAAAGGGCATTGAAGATCCAGCACTCTGACCTTTGAAGATCCAGAGGATCCTAAAACTAGAAGGTAGGGCCAGTCACTCAATTAGCATCTATTAATTACCTACTGTGTCCTAGGCACAGTGCTAAGTGCTAAGGGATAAAAAAAAAGTCAAAAAAAAAAAAGCACACCAGGCCCATCACCCCACCCAAAAACTCAGTTGGTGATATGGAGACTTGTCCTGACAAGGATCACCAATGCAGGGGTATCTATGTATACATAGACCTGGAAATAAGAATAAATCAAAGAAACAGCCTGTATCAAAAATTATTGTCTCTATAGAGTTGCCCCCCAAAAAGGAACAGATAACTCTCTAACAAGTGCAAACAGAGACTTAAAGGGAAAAAAATAAACTTCCCATAAAGACTATTTGAATACCAAAAATGAAAAAAATATATCTGGAGGAAAGAATTAGGGTGAAAATAAATGTTTAAAAACAAAAGTAGTAAGCCCTACACAAATAATGGACACCCAGAAAAATGGAATAGATTAAATAAATCGTTGACTCCATGAGACAGCAAGAAATATGAGGACAAAAAAGGTTGAAAAAATGTGAGAAAAGATAAGATATCTGATATCAAAAACAACTGACCTGGAAAACAGGTCAAAAAGAGACAATTTAGTGATAATTAAATTTTTTGAAAATAATAATTTAGAAAAAAATTCCAGACACTATTATTTCAAGAAAACATAAGTGAAACTGCTTAGATCTATTATAATTAAAGTGTAAATTAAAGAAAGAATCCTCTGATTACTTCCAGAAAGAAACTTCAAAAGGAAAAGGAATAGGAATGTCATAACCAAAATCCAATGCTCCCTCATCAAAGAAAAAACAGTGCAAGCATCCAGGAAGAAACAGTTTGGGTACCAAGAAACCACAGTAGGGAACCCACAGGTCCTGAAAACTTCTACCATAAATAAGAGGTGATCTTGGAATATAATAAGGCAAAAGATATAGGTTTGCAATCAAGATTAATTTATTTGACAACACTGAGTATAATCCTACCAGGGGAAAAATGGAACTTTATAAGAAGTCTTTAATGCATTTAATGAAAAAAAAAAGTAAGTATGAACCCTGAAAAACAAATCCCAAGGTGCAGAGAAATCTAGAAAGGTAAACTTATTTTTGTATGTTGATGGACTACTGGATGGTAGAGTACTGACTTTTTAATGGAGGAAAAGACAAAATTAAACTTTCTGAGCTTTAAAGGTCATTTAGAGAGTTAAGAAAATCTGAAGTCCTCATTTTACAAGATAGCTGAATCATGTTAATTCAAATAAACATCATAGAGTTTAATAATATTTTTCTGTTGATAAAATATAATTTACAGAAGCCAGTAATTCTGTATACCATTCATACTAATAAAAAAAAATCTGTCACCTTAGCAGATTAAAATTTATTTAAGAATTTAAGTAATATATTAATAACTAATATGAAAAAAGGTACCCTGAACAAAATATACATTCATTCTAGGTGCACAGTTAGAATGAGGAAAGATATTGATCTATTAGTAACTATACATCTTGTTTGCTTTGGTTTTTTGATTAAATATTCTATTTTTATTATGTAGGAATAATTTTTATAGTTTTTTTGTTATTTAATCAATAATCCATCCAACATTCTGTGTACTTTATAGGTCAACTTGAACTTGACTACTCTGTTAATTACTAAGCTGAAACATTATATATACCCCTATAAAAACCGCTAAGATGATTTTCTAATAGTCTCAATTAAACTTATTTCTTTTTAAAATAAAACTACACATTTTGTGGTGTTTAACCTTTTAACTACACTATAACAAAGGTCTAAAATGACCCCTCCCAATTCCTTATATCCTCCCCAATAGATTTGAAATTGTGAAGTTGATTTAACAACTGACTTAACAGCTGACTTAACAACTTTGTGGTTCTGGTCAGGGCTTTGCCCCTTCCAGTAGGTTAAGTTAACATTGACACAAATTGTGTCTGTGCTTTGTTAGTGAAGATTAATGTGATTTTTATAGCGCTTAATTTCTTCCAAAAATTAATCACTTGATATACTATATTGTGCTATTTACTATTGTTTCATGATTACTGACTTCCCAATTAAATTGTTAGCCTCTCGAAGGCAAAGACCACCTCTTTATACCTCTTTTATGCATCTTACATTGGTTAGTCCAGTGTTGAGCACATAGTAGGCATTTATTCAATAAATACTTGTTTTCTGTCTCCCAACTATAAAATAGGGATAAAACAGCACTTACTTCCTAAGGTTGTTGTGAGGATCAAATTAGATAATATTTAACACAGTGCCTGGCACATAGTAAATGCTTAATAAATGCTCACCTTCTTTTTTCCTTCATTTACCATTTGTGGTCAGATCTCTTATTGTTAAGGGTTATTTATATTTTCATGGAGATCAACATATTCATCAATGTTCTTGTAAATGTGTGATCCCTAAAAAAGAGCCTATCCACACCTTGCTACCCTGTCCATATCCTCACATAAGGGTGACAGAGGATCCTCAATTCTCATAGAAGGTCAACCCAACACTCTGGGGAAGCATTCCCTAAGGCTGTTGCCATTGTATGAGTATCACTGGAACACATTCAACATTTGAAGTGAATCTATTTCTTGCATAAATATATATAAGTATGTATGTATATTCATGCATATGTATACACATGTGTCTATGCATATATACAGACTTATACATATGTATATGTACATATATGCACATAACTGCATATATCACAAAGTGAAGTATGTGCATACATATGCATTTGTACATGCAGGTGCATGTATGCACATGTGGATATGTGGAACACATGTCTATATATGTCTGTTTATAATGGGAGAATAATTATAAAGTGCTTAAAACAGTGCCTGGTACATAATAAACACTATATAAATATTATTGTTGTTGTTTTGGTACACATACTACTTTGCCCACGACTATATTTTTTTTCTGGTCTCTTATTTCTGATGATAAATAATACCTATAGTGGGAACAGTGCTGAATACTGGAATATTAGTGCTGAAAATCAGGAAGACATAGATTTGACTCCTCCCTCTTATAGTAGTTGTGTGATCATGGGCAAATGAATTAACCATTGTGAACTTCCAAGGCTTCATCTGTAAACTGTGCATAGTAATGTGCATGGTATTTACTTCACAGGGCCATTTTAGGATCAAATAAAATAAAACATATTATATACTTTGCTAACCTCAAAGTATCGGAGAAATGTATGATGTTGTCATTATAGCTTTTATTCTGCATCTCCCACATAATTCTTCATTGGTAATTTGTTACATGAACCTTCCCATTGCCCTTTCAGTAACTTCCAACTGTAAATCTTAATTTTGTTGTTGTTCAGTTGTGTCTGACTGTCCATGATCCATTTGGGGTTTTCTTGGCAAAGATACTGGAGTGGCTTGTCATTCCTTCTCTAGCTCATTTGACAAATGAGGAAACTGGAGAAAACAGGGTTAAATGACTTGCCCAGGGTTACACAGCTAGTGTATGTCTGAGGCTGGATTTGGACTCAGGTCTTCTTAACTGTAGGCCTGCTACTCTATTCACTGCACCACTTAGCTGTGATTTTTCATAGGCTATAGCCTATAGTCTTCTATGCTTTGTAGACAAATAGCATCACTGAAACATTATTGGTATTAAAAGATAGAACTATGTTTCAGGGAGAAACTTGGGATATTTAATAGCACTGTACAATTTCCTGAATCCAATTCAGGCATTATTACCCTTAATTAATTCTGGGCCCAGTTTATTGTTCTCCACCAGTATCTGCCCAAGCTATAGATACAAAGTATCCTAAAGTTATTCTGTATACTTATTTTAGATATGTGTGATAGATAAGTAAATATGTACATGTTGTCTCCTCCGTTAGAATGGAGATTCTTAAACTCAGGAATTAATATTTTTTCATTTTTTTCATTTTGTCTTTGTATCTCCTATGTTTACCACAGGACCTCGCACATAGTTAGTGCTTAAAAAATGCCTCTTGGTTGTTAATCTAAGTAAAATTCTTTGCAAACCTTAAAATGTTATTTTCAGCTATCCAAACATTTTCCTTATTCAATTCCTTGCAATTTAGCACTTTATTATATTCTGTATTCTATCATTCTCTATTTCACTTATGTCTACATATACATACATATATGCACATAGGCATTGATGTAAATATACATACATATGTACATATAAACATACATATTCATATATACACACATGCTTTGTCTCCTCAATTAACACTCAATTCTAATTATTTCATGTTAGTTTTATCTATTCATTTATTGAGGATAAGATTCTTGAGGAATATATTTTATTCTTACTCCATATCCTCTCCATAAGGGAGCTAGGTGGCATAATGGATATAGTGGATATAGTCAGAAAGATTTGTATTCAAATTTGGCCTCAGACATTTACTAACTGTGTATCTCTGGGTAAGTCACTTAACCCTTTTTGCCTCAGTTTCCTCATCTATAAAAATGAACTGGAGAAGGAAGTGGCAAACCACTCCAGTATCTTTGCCCAGAAAACCCCAAATGGGGTCACATGACTGAAGTGACTGAACAGCAATAACAATCCCTGCCATTACCTAGAACACTGCTGTGCATATTGCAGCAACTTAATACTGTTTTGAATAGTAGTTGAATATAAAAGCAGTAGGAAAAGCATGTAGGTGGAAATGAGCGTGTTTTCATGGGATGAGGAGAACATTGAGCTAACAAGAGAAGAGATGTGTTGGACAACGGTGAAAGATAAAGTCATATAGAGCAGACAGAATACTAGCAAGCTTTGAAAACCAGGTGAAGCAATTTAATCTTGATGGAGGAGAAATGACAAACTTTGAAGATTTTGGCGCAAAAGCAATATTTAAGCATTATTTGACAAAAGATTAATTTGACAGTGACATTCAGGATGGATTGGAGTAGAAAAAGTCTGAATTCAGGGTTGTTTCAGTACTGTAGATCAGAGGTATCAAACACATGGCCAGTGAATCACATGGAGCCCCCAACACTACTGAAAGTGGCTGATTAGATTAAAGTGTATTTGGGAAATATTTAACAAAAAATACAATAAAACATAGGTAATACCAGTAAGTGGCTTTCTCCTTATGTACAATTTCACTGCTCCTGTTTCTTTTTCCTTTCGAGTTTGACACCACTTCTGTAGATGCTAATACATCGGGACCAGGAAAAGTAGAAACATACATGTGAATCATTTCAAAAGAAAAATCACTATGACTTTGTAACTGACTGTATATGAGGGATTAAGGAGACAGACAAGGAAAGCCTCACTCCAAGGTTTTGAGTATGTCCCAACCAGCAGAATGGTGGTGGCACTGACAGACAGAGAGGTTAGAAGGGAATCTGTTTAAGAGGATTAGTTTACTTTTGGATATTTGAGTTTAAGGTGTGAGGGAGATAGTTAGATAAAAATACTACATAGGTATTTGGAGAGAATGAAACAAACCTATATGAGTGAATACAGGGGATAGGGATTTGGGATGTAGACATTACTGTCAAGGATCATGTGTTGGTTGACCATCAATTTTTAACTAAATTTCATTTTATTTTCAGTGTGGTTCTTTCCTCATTACCTATATACTTTTAACTTTGCTTTTTAGTTATTTACTGTAAATTCACATGCACTGATTTTTCTGCTATCCTTATTTCTTATATGAATAAGTAGTCAGGAATGTTATTGATCCACCTACACTATTTATCTGTCAGAGAAGCATATAAAACAGAACTATTTGCTTTAGGCTCAGTTCCAAACTTTATACCTAATGATTTTTCTTGAAATTTGTTGACATACTTTGCATTGCACATACAGTGTATTCTAAAAAGTTTCCAAGAGTTACTACAGAAGGACAATTGATCACAACTTGACTGTAGAAACTAAAGACAGAGAAATATTAGTAGAGCAATAGTTGCATTGCTGGTAGAACAGCAGTTTCTTTTGTTCCTGAAACTCCCATAGCTAAAAATATAAGGTACACAGTGACCTAAGAAAATTTTCAGAAACAAAAGAAAGACATTATTTTTCCCTAGTATATTCAGTCATTTGACTGAATTCATTTCACTTTTTTATTTATATCACTGGTTTGTAGCGCAGAGACTTTCCTAGAACAAATCCTTGACATTTGCTTGTTGAATTTAATTGAACCAATTCTTTTCACAATAGTTTAACAAAAGAAATAGTATCAGACATTGTCTATGTTAACATAGCCAAATCAATTAACATCTTAGAGCCTCAATTTTCTCTGTACAATTGGAATGGTAATATTAGCATCACTGTTTGGAAAGCACTTTGCATATTTATAAGTTACACATACATCCATATAATACACACATGCATGCATACGTACATATGCTTGTTATATAATAATTAACAGTTGTATAAATATTTAAATATCCAGAAACCCCATTCCTATAATTTGGTGGTTCAGTGACATTGACCTTGCATGATATTTCTTTCCTCCTTGTTTGTATCTCTATAGCTGTGGCTGTATATGTATAATGCCTTATTGAGCTGGGTCAAACTACACTATAAACTTCCTACTTCTTGATCTCATTCTGTCCTCTGCCATATTTATGTATATCAGTATGAGCTATCACCTTCACATATAAGTGTGTGTGTGTGAATTGTCATCCAGTAGCAAGAATAAGAAAAGTTTCTTTGTCTAAAACATGAAGGGATTAGATGAAGCCTCTGAGGTTTCCAGTTCTAGATATATGATTCTATCATAAATATACATATATCGGTGTCCAAGAATGAATATAATTAATGCATAGAAAGTGTCCAAATAGTTATATAAGAACTTAGAGGCAGACAAGATAATTTAGAGCTATAGCTGGTAATGTGAACACGGATTCAGGGAGTGTTTCATGGAGGTAGGTAGAACAGTAGTACAAAGGTAAATATTTAACAACCAGCCTCTGGTGGAAAATACATATGACATATTTTTCAGTATAATATTAATTAGTAACATCTCCTCATTTACTTTCTAAAGTCTAGAAATCAATAAAATAACAAATCAAACCTGATTTGTACCATTAGCCAATTTGTAAGATATAAATTGCTCACATTGAAAATTTAACAATCAGCTCTCATGATGTGGTTCAAGCTGGTGCCAGCACACCCCAATGGAACCTAAATGAGGGTTAAAATGAAGTAAGAATAATAACTTATTTGTATAATCATTTATGTAATGCTTTCCTCAATGCCATGAAATATATAATGCAACTCTTACTCCCATTTTCCAGAGAAGGAAACAGGCTCAGAGAAGTCATGATTTGCCCAAGATCACTCAGCTAGTACATGTCAGATCCTGAAATAGAACCCAGGTCTCCTGACTCCAGCTTTAGTGCTCGCTCTCTTTCCTATGGGGGTAGTCCATCGCAACTATTCTGTGCAATGAACCCAAAGCTACAAAGATGGTAGAGAATAGGATAACATCTAGATAGAGTAAGTAGTCTAGTTTGACCAAAACCCATAGTGCATTACATGTACAGTCCTGGCTGTAGAGATACAAAGTGAAAGAAAGTATTGTGTAGCTAGAAAAAGTCTTGCAAGGTCATCAACCTCTGCTTACTGAAATCTCATTGAACTACCAAACTAAAGGAATGGGGTATTCTGACTGTTTGAATTTTGAGGTTAATATATAGTTTATTTTTTAAAAAAATCCATTAACAAAACAACCCTTGAAAACTCTCCTAAAATGTTTACTTTATACTGAGAGAAAATGTAATATGGTGTGAACAGAATTGAGTCATTCTTTAATGGTTGAAAATTTTGTGGTTCCCTGTGCTCATGATATTGAACATAGGTTGAAGCTTTAGGTGATTGGCCTACATTTCTGCACATTCCAGGAAATGTCCTGGAAAGCTCCCCTTCTCATCCAATATTGGACGATCCTTGATTGTATTTTTGTTGTTGTCTTTCAAGGATCCAACACAATTGTCATTATTCTAGGAACACAGGTATTCAAGAAATATTTGAATCCATTTTTTTTGGATCCATTTTTTGGATCCATTTTTTTTTATAAGAGTAAAGAGGGGCAGCTAGGTGGTGCAGTAGATAGGTCAGTGGCCTTAGAGTCAAAAAGATGTGAGTTCAACTTTGTCCTCAGACATTAGCTGTGTGATCTTGGGCAAGACACTTAACCCTGTTTGCCTCAGTTGCCTCATCTGTAAAATGAGTTGGAGATGGAAATGGCAAAGTACTCCAGTATCTTTGCCAAGTAAATCCCAAATGGGGCCATGAAGAGTCAAATGTGAGTGAACAAAAAAAATCCTTGCTTTTGTGTATCTTCTTTTAAAGGCCTTTTTTTTTCAAGGCAGTTGGGGTTGAGTGACTTGCCCAGGGTCACACAGCTAATAAGTGTCAAGTGTCTGCTCTGAGACCGGATTTGAACTCGGGTCTTCTTGACTCCAGGGTCTGTGCTCTATCCACTGCACCACCTCCCTGCCTCTTAAAGGCCTTTTCTGAGAGTTTTGCTGGTTTTTTAATTCTAGTGAAATTCACACTGAGATATATAAATCTTAAGGCCACCTGACCCATTTACTGCCCATCAGAACATTTGAATCAAGGTGACAAAAGTTCAGAACAAAGCAAGTGTAGGTGATTTGTGGGAGTTGGCAATTGGTGAGAACACAAGTCAACACCTGCTTTTGATAAATGTGTCTTCTCTTACTAATGTGTTTATTTCATCTTTTTACTCTACTCACAAGTAGACCAGAAGTAGGTTACCAAAAAATGAAAACAGAATAAGGAAAGACATTTTAAAATAAAATGAATTAATATTTATCTGAGGCACCTAAAGATAATTGTCGTTGGCTGGCACCACAGTTGAAACACAACCTGTGAGTAGTCACAGCTCCTGAATGGGGACCCAGCTGACCAGTTCCAGTTGTGTAACTCAGCTCTTTCTCTCCTCCCCTGCTCTCCCTTAGAACCTGAAAACACCTTAGCTTAAAAGGGCCAAGATCTTCCACTGCATCCTGGGCCATCTCCAGTCTTCTTGATCAATATCTGGCCACTGGACCAGATGACTCTGGAGGAGAAAGTGAGACTGGTGACTTTGCACAGCCCTCCCTCACTCAAATCAAAGTCAATTGCAAGTCATGTCATCATCTCCCTGATGTCATGGTCCTCTTCAAGAACAGAGGACAAACCACAACCACAACCTGATAACATAGGCACAATCAATTTGGCTCCAAATTTCCTGGCACCTATGGTAAAAAAGAAAATATATTTATTGTATTACAGAGTTTTCATTTTCATTGATACTCAAAACTTTGAGAGGAGAGACTGTCTCCTTTTCTTTCTTATAACCCCAGTGCTTAGCAGAGTGCCTGGCACTTAATAAGTACTTAATAAATGTTTATTAAATTGAATTTTGTGAAAACTAAACATTGATCTCTATCCCTCCCCCTTCCTCTTCCTCCTCCATTTGTTTTAAGAAAGGAAGAGGTGGTGCTTTTATTACTGGAAGGTAAAAAAGGTAATGAACTTTTGGTAATTGGTAATAAAATTACCTCCCTCTGCCCCCCACCCACCTACCTATACAGCTCATTAAGTTTCACGTATAATTTTGAATTGTAATTATTTGTATATTTATCTTATCTCCTTACTACGTTATAAGATCCACAAGGTCAGGGTCTATGTCTTATCTAAACTTTGTTTCTCCCCATGAATTTGGCAAAATTCTCTTCACAAAGATAATAAATGATTGGTAAGTTGTTGGGCTGAACAATGGCAGGCAGAATCTTAGGTTATATATGAGTAAAGTAATGAAAGGTTGTGGCTGTTTCTCACAAGATCTCACCATAATTCCATGATTATAATTTATAATCTTTGAAACTGTGCTAGTAGAATTTACTTTTCAATAACACTAAATAGGTACTTGAAAGACCATGAATCGACTTTAGCAGTTATTGAATATTTAAATCTGACTCTTTAGGATATGAAAGAGTATATTATACATGTTCTATGAAATTTTCACTGACCACCAAGTTGGTTATCTGCCACTTCAAGGTGCAAATTTAGAATTTCAAACTAAACAATGCTTTTGTCTGGCCATATCATCAGTCCCCTCTCTTTCTGTGAATTTTCCCAGTAGCTGTATCAGTCAGAGAATGCTGCAGCTAAGAATGCTAACTAAGATTTACATGTTAGAGCACTGAAGTGAGAATATTTTCCCTGAGCATCAGCCTTTGGATCAGTCTTTATCATTATCTATCAAGTTTGTCAACCTTGAGTTCATAATGAAAGCAGGAAGGAATTGATTATTTTGGCAGCTATTTAAAGTGCTGATACGGGACTTTAAAAAAAAGGTAAAAATATCATTTAAACTTAATGTAAGGATTTTTCTTATGATGTCTGAATTTATTTTGAAACAAAGAACACAAAAGCTATCACTATTTTAACAAGTTTGAAGAGAATGTTGTTGGTTGTACCTGTGGCAAAGGACAAATGAATGATATGTAGTGATTTGAGTCTTGTGCATTTTATCCTTTGGCATCAATTATTTTGGGGATATTTTTGTGCACAGGGGAAACATCAAAATTTTGTTAATCAAAATAGAGGAAATTAGCTTAATCAAATAAGCATTTTGTGTGAGGAACTTAATACTAATAAATCCTAATAGGAAGATATGTAGCAGAAGAACACAACCAGGAGGGAAATACATAGAACTAAGGTAAAATGTGAAGGAGGAAGAGGAGAAAAAAAAGACAAGAAAGAAGAGGAAATAATAATGAATTAGAGGCTCTAACTTGCAGGGAAAACCTCTTTGAGAAGAAAGGGCAACTCAATAAAAATATTTTCTGAAGTGCTTTAGTGGACAGTTTTTGGAACAGCAATAAAAATTTGTAGTGCATTGAAAGTTGTAGATATGAAAAGGGCAAGAAAGAACACAAAAGGTCTTGGGAGACAATAGCCAAAATATTTTTTCCATACAGAAGAGAAACCACAAGTCATAATGAGATAGATTAAACACGCCTGAGTCTTACCTTTTGACTTATATTACCTTTCAAACTGAATTATACATTGTTATTATTTGCACTTCTGCTTACCCATGGCAAGAATGCCTGCATCATTTTACTTTTTTAAAATATTGCTTTTTGTTTTAGGCTATTTTGTCTTATAAATTTCTTTATATTGATGTCATATATGTCCCCATACTTGAAACTCTCTTCAGTTGTTTCATAAATTTCAGGCTCTCTATTGCATTTCCTTTCTTATATTATGCAAATATGAATGTTAGGAGATATTTAAAAATCAGGGTGTACTCTGATATAACAACTGGACTTCATTTTCCCAGATATTTCCATGTAAGGATATTATAACTGTTTCCTTTTCACATTTTAACACATTTAGTAGAGACAGAACTGTGGAATCAACCCTGAAACAGTAAACTGATATGATATGAGTCCCCTACAATTGTTTTTCCTGTTTAACCAAGGGATTCAGTAAGCTGGCCTGTCAACTATATTTGTTGGACAAAATCTGTGGAACCTTAGATAAATACTTCCTTCCCAAATTAATTTTTGTAGTCATTCCTATTGTTTCTAGTTGACCAACTGGGAGTCATTTGTTTCTTGAAATAATCCTCTGAGGTAGGAATTAGTGTTTAACCCATTTTATAAAGGAGGAAGCTGAGACTGAGATGTTAAAGGACTTGCACAGGGTCATACAACTAGTAAATGTCTGAGATAAGATTAAAATTCTGAGTATTTTCACATGATCCTATAGATTTTACAGAATATGTGGTTAACAGACATAGCCCCTAATTTTAAAGATTTTTTTAATTGACATTAGTAATATTGAGATATGATTACGCCTAAAGGAGATCAGTATAGCTCAAAAGACATTTAAAGAACATTATGAAGGAAGGATTGAACAATTCACTTACTATACACATAAAGAATAAATATTGCAATCTCACTGTTTTGTAGGAAGATATGAAGTTCAGTGACTAGAGGGTGAAAAAGAAAGAAAACAAAGAAAATTTCCTTAACATAATAAAAATCATATATTAAGTATTTCCAGATATATGATATTGTACTTGCTATTTCATACAGAAGTTTAGAAAGTAATAGTATTTAACAGATAACAGTGGGCAAGATTAAGAAGTCATCTATGTAATTTAATCTAAATAATTAAAATTAACATATTAATAATAAAAATTAAATGTTTTATTTTCATGTCAAACCATTTGCAGACAGTGAGAAGAACTGCAGTGGTGTCATGTTCAAATACTGGATTATTGATATGTACCTTTCTTCAAACAACTAAGAGAAGACTTTTCAAGTGCCCACCGCGCCCCACCCCCCGCCCTCCCTGTGCTCCAACTACTGACCTCCCAGACTTCCTTTAAGTCCCAGCTAAAATCCTACTTTCTACAGGAAACCTCCCTAACCCCTCTTAATTCCAGTGCTTTCCGTCTTTCAATTATTTCCTATTTATCACATTCTATCTATCTATCTATCTATCTATCTATCTATCTATCTATCTATCTATCTATCTATCTGTCTGCCTATCTATCTATCTATCTATCTATCTATCTATCTATAGATAGATAGAAATAATCTTGCTCTGTGTGTCGTGTGTGTAGTTCAAATGGTAAACCTTCAGAAAACACATGCATACAAACACAGGAAGAAACTTTGAGATGCAGAAAATCTACTGTTTTCCTCCATATTTTTAACTTCTCATTATCTAAAATTAATGGTAGGTTTAAAAATGTTTTAAATTTTAACACCTATTGAGCTCGTATAACTGGAGTTGGGAGATAGGTGGTGTAATAGATACAACTCTGTATTAGGAATGAGGAAGACTTGAGTTCAAATATTGCTTCAAGCACTAACTGTGTGGCCTTGGCTTACTGACTTAACTTCACAGTCTATTTCCTTATCTGTAAAATAAGGATAACAATAATACCTGTCTCTTAGGGTTATTGTGAGGAACAAAAAATATAATATGTGTAAAGTATTTTGTGAACCTTAAAGCTCTCTATTGTTCCATCATTTCAGTCGTGTTTGATTCTTTGTGGCCACAATTGTGGTTCTCTTAGTGAAGATACTGGCATGGTTTGCCATTTCCTTCTTCAGCTCATTTTACATATGAGAAAACTGAGGCAAACAGGGTTAAGTGACTTATTTAGGGTCACACAGCTGTTATCTGAGGCCACATTTGAACTCAGGTCTTCCTGACTGCAGGCTCAGTGCTCCATCCATTGAGCCACCTAGCTGACCAAAAGCTTTCTATGCATGTAATTATTGGTATTATCTGTTTATGTGTGAATGAATAATAGGACTTATGAGCATATTTTAAATATTCTGAAATAGCTAATGTTTTTTTTTAAAATCTTTTCAATAAACCATAAACAAATAAGTTAGATCAATATGTGTAAAGATACCACACAATTAGTATGACGCTAAGTACTGGGAAAAATATTTCTGTGATTTGAAATGAAAACAATTAGAAGCAAAACACAAAATAACCTCATTTTTATTGACAGAGACTTATGCTTTTTTCTCACTTTTTTCTCACCTACAATGTAGATAGCACAAATATCATCAACTCCTTTTATACAGAGGAACTAAAAGTCAAAAAGTAATTTTATTAAGAGGAAGTGGTAGAATCAGCACTCAAGACCAAGTCTTGTAACTCCACATTCAATGCCCTTTCTGCCCTTATCATTCTCCTCCTCTACCAATGAAAACTCTTCAAGACTGTAGTGGGAGTTACCACACTTGGAGTTCCCTGTGCTGATGAAATCACAGGCCAGGACAAAGAAACAAATCCAACAAAATTTAGTGTCCTTTTCAGTTTTATGTGTTTGTTTTAATGAGTTCTAGTTTTAAAGAGCTAGATTTTTATTCCAAATCAGTTCTTTTTTTAATTTGTTTCCTAACAGCTACCTGTTGAGATATCACTGGTCTTAACACAGCTCTGGAGATTAAATAGCTAGATAGTTCATTTTTTTTTTTGTCATTGAGTCAATTTAATCTAGCTCTAGAAGTTTCTGGTTGTTCACCTATACAGAATGATTTCAGGAGCACTATAAAAAGTCCCTAATTTAAAAAAAAAATCACCAACTCTCAGTGTTTGAAATGGCATTTGTCTTTGGGGCTTTAAGATTTTTTTTATTTTTCAAGAACTCTTACTAAAATTCACATAGGCCTGGAAAGGGTGACATTGTAAACTGTTATCAGTTCTTACCTAAGAGGCAGTAGCAGTATCAAACCAGCATGTCTACTTCACTCTATAAATATTTATCAGACTGATGGGAATGGAAATAGTTGATAGCTATTCTTACACATAACTGAGGTACCAGTAAAAGAGAATATTACAAATATAAACTTTGCCTTGTTTATCCTTTTTCAGGGGGATAGATCTAGAATCAAATCTGATATTGCAAGCTGGTCTGTTTCTGCAATATAAGATTAGACTCTTTTTTTTCTTTCTACATTGGAAAAAATTTAATATGCAACAATCACCACTTGCACTCTGATCAGTTATTTTATAGTATTTGACATTGATTTCACATGATTTTTGACATATATATTCTTCAATCCTTCAACATGAAACCACACATAATTTGGGCTATTGAGTTCCTTTGATAATTCAATTTTCCAAAATCTAGCCTTGAATATCACCCAGACATTTAGATCATTAGAATTCTTAGATTTTGCACCGGATTTGTGATATCATTTCTAGATGTCTTCCCTCCGGTGATGTATATCACAACCTATTCACATCTTTTTATCCTTTATGACTCTGGCCCAGAGAGATGGATGGACAGACGAGGATAATAATAGAATGACAGAGGCAGATGGATAAAGGATTCTGAAAGGTAGAAGTGAAGAGAGAGTATATTCTAGACATGCAAGTAAAAATTCATGGAGATGGAAGATGAAGTGTTGTATGAACTAACTTAACTTGGCCAATTTGATAGGACTATAGAATGCATGGATGTGTTATGTATGAGAAGAATGGAAAGGTAGGCAAAGGTCAGTTTGTGAAGAACTTTCAAAGCTAAACAGAGGACTTTATATTTGGTCCTAGAGGGAATAGAGAGTGACTTGAGATTATTGAGTGTCTTTTGGTGATATAGTTGGAACTACATATTAGGAAAATCACTTTTGCAGTTGTGTAGAGGATAAATTGGTAGAAACTTGAGTCAGAGAGACAATTAAAAGGCTAGTACAATAGTCCAGATGAGAGGTAGTATCTTTCTCTACTGATCTAAATGAGCAGTTTTTTTCCTAATAGTTGACCGACAATAAGCACCATGAGAGATTGTATTTTTTTTATAGCTTTTAACAAATTGTGTGACTATCAAGATGTGATATGCTATAGAATGTAATTTGCAAAAGATTGCCTGTTAAATTTTCATTCCTTCATCAAGGATGCCTTTGATGTGTATTTAGATTATATTCAAAACCATGTTAGTGATTGACATGTAATCCCATAGGTTGGTAGTTACACATTTTTTTCTTGTAGTAATAACATTAATTCCTCCCTCCTTTTAGTATCCTTTTTATCCTAATCTCCTAAAACCTGATCCCTTAACATTCTCTAAATTGTATTGCCTGCAGCACAGGCCTCTTGTATGAATATATGGCCTTGTCCAGCTGCTCTTTTCATCTTTATGTTCTTTGGAGCCATTTCTACTTTGTTATGTTGCACATGGGGAACACCAATGTTAGGGCCCAGTGTGATTGACTCACAGTCATAGGTGGAGAGAACAGTTTCATTATAATAATCTTGATAGATTTTTTGTGCTGACCATTTCTGTGTTTTCCTCCTTCCTGATTCATTTTCAAATGATCTAATTTGATTGGATTGGGTATCTTGCTAAGCTTTTTGTAAACTATTTTTTCCTTTTAATGTTTTTTTTTCATCTGATTTGTGAGATGATCCACATCATATTCTTTTTACAATTTTCCAAAAAAAAATTTTAAAAATGCATTTAAAATCTAAGCCAATATCACTTTCCTCTCCCATTTACCTCTGCTCAGTTAAGAGATTAATAGTTGCTGATTAACATACTTCCTAGACTTTTTGGTCTTCTTGTGGCAATTGTTTAAATCAATTAAGTTTCCGAGAAAAGAGAGCCTGTTTCTGTTTTCTTTATCCCATTCTCATTTTTCTACATCAATAGCTTGTGTCAAGATGGAGATATCTTAATGGCGTGCCATATCTTCTTAAATTTATTCTTTTAATCTGGTATTGATTTTGACCTTTTCTCTAGCTTGTCAATATCTGACTGACTATACAGATAGCTGATGTGAAAACTACTCTTACATGGGTAACATCAGTGTAGCAGGTGGAAAGATAATTGAAATTGGATTCAGAAAGACATAGGTTCAAATCTTGCTTCTGAATACTTACTGACTCTTTAAACCAAGGTAAGTCATTCAACCAATCATTGCCCATGGCAACTTTCTAAGATTATAATATATTCCCTTTACCAGTAAAATTGCAGGTTCAATAAATATTTTTTAAAGTTTTATTCAATTCCATTTTGGACATAGAAAAAGTTGTTATTTGATGCTTATCATGTCCAATTCCTCCCAACTATCTTTCTTTTTTAAAATTAATTTATTTTTAGTTTTCATCATTCACTTCCACAAGCTTTTGAGTTTTATACTTTCTCCTTCTCCCTCCTTTTCCCTCCCCAAGATGGTGTACAATCTGATATAGGCTCTACATGTACATTCCTAATAAACATATTTTCACATTAGTCACTTTGTAAAGAAGAATTAGAACCAATAGGTATGAACCACAAGAAAGAAGAAACAAAACAAAACAGAAGAGAAAAAAAAAGAGCAAATAGTATGCTTTGATCTGCATTCCAACGCCATAGTTTTTTCTCTGGATGTGGATAGCATTTTCCATCAAGAGACTTTTGGAAATATCTTAGATCCTTGCATTGCTGAGAAGAACTAAGTCTATCAAAGTTAGTCATCTCACAACATGGCTGTCACTGTGTACAGTGTTCTCCTGGTTCTGCTCACTTACTCACCATACAAGTCTTTCCAGTTTTTTCTGAAGTCTGCTTGCTCATCATTTCTTATAGCACAATAGTATTCCGTTACATTCATATACCACAACTTGTTCAGCCATTCCCCAATTGATGGGCATCCTTTCAATTTCCAATTCTTTGCTACCACAAAAAGAGCTGTTATAAATATTTTTGTACATGTGGGTCCTTTTCCCATTTTTATGATCTTGTTAGGATACAACCCTAGAAGTGCTATTACTGGGTCAAAGGGTATGTGCATTTTTATAGCCCTTTGGACATACCAACTGTCTTTCTTGAAGAAAGTATTCATGATAAGTTGTGGGGCTTCTATGTAGTCTACGGGACTTTGGGCAGTCTTTTTTTTTTCCCAAGATTTTTCCCACTCTGTCTTATGCTCATCTTTGCATTGGACTCACTGACTATTAACATATATATTGATTTAATTCAGAGGCTCTTTATAGGCTACTTTGTAGAAATTATCTAACTCCTCATCCTCTGCAGTTCTCATTGATGCATAAAAGGCAATTTCTTTATGGTAGCCTTTTCCCAAAAATCATATCCTTAGCACTGCAATGTGAAAAAACCAAGTGTTCCATGAAATATGTTTCTTGTTGCTTTTGGTGACACAATGCAACCAGCTTTACCAACTGCAACTCTGTTTGCATTTCCAAAGAAGACCTGTGAGCCATCCTTCCATTTCCCTACAACTTCCTTTTGTTTTCTGTCTTAATTTATAATGAGAATATCAAGATCTAATTAGTAGTATGTCTATTCTTTGCTCATGGGACAATGATCCATATTTAGAGTGCAATAAGAGTTCTGTTAATGATTACAGACATTATAAAAATCCTAGGATTCTTAATACTCTGTGTCCCTTTTTGCCACTGCTACTATTCTTGCAGAAATAAAAGGGAGTCACTGTTGAGACCTATTTTGTATTATTTTTTGTTTTACATGTTACCATAGTCAAAAAATCTGTCATCTACCTATCTATCCACACATAGATATATGCACATACATGAGCATATGTGACTGTGTATGCATACTGACATAATATATGTATATGTATATGCATATGTATAGATATATCTATATAAAACAACTTTCAGAGTTTGTGTTCTCAACCAGAATGAACTTCAAGAATCCAGAATCACCTCCATAGTAGGGTAAAACATTAAAGATTAACACCTAAATAGTTTAAATACTTATTGTTTCCTAAAAGAGTAGTTTTGGGGTATTAAGTTTTTTAGATTATCACTTATGGGACATATATTCATTGGCCATATATTCCCTGAGCCTATGCCACTGTACTTGAAATGTTGTTAAATGAAAGATATGTAGAACACTGCTATCCATTCTGCACTCTGGCATTTCGTGTTATTCATTCTGCAGTCTGACAGGTGCTGATCCTGGATGAAGATAGCAATAAAGACCATGTTAAGTGAGAGATACAAGACCTCCTTCAACACACCCATTAAAACCATCTAAGCAGACAGTGGTTTTAAAGTCATGCAGATGAGAAAAAATGTAAAAGTTGGAATCATAAGAAATCACTGAAATAGAATAAGAGGCCAAAACAAGAACAGGATCATTCTGTACCTTTTTACTTTTGAAAAACATTAAGATCAGTTAATAATAGATGAACTTTTTTTCCTATTTGAAGAAGGGAAAAAGACATTAAATATATAACTTGTCTTGAATAAAGCACTGTCAGATCTTAAGTAAGTTCTGTGGGGTAAAAATCAGCCAATTGGTTCTAATAAAAATCAGACAAAAAGCTAATAGGGTTTTAGAATTTGAAGGGATGTAAAGGTTATCTGGGTAGCCAGATGGCACAGTGGTTAGAGTGCTGGGCCTAAGGTCAGGAAGACTCATCTTACTGAATTCAAATCTGACCATAGACATTTATTAGCTTTGTGATCCTGGGCGAGTCTCTTAAACCTATTTGCCTTAGTTTCCTCATCTGTAAAATGAGCAGGAGAAGGAAATAGCAAACCATTCCACAGTATCTTTGCCAAGAAAACCCTAGATGGGGTCACAAAGAGTTAGACACAACAGAGAAGGACTGAACAATTATAAAGGTTTTCTAGTCTAATCATTTCAATTTATAAGAAAACTGAGACCTCTATGCTTCTTATATGATGAACTGAGTGGAGTTATTATAGACTGTGTATTATTATTTATACAACTTTAGGTATTCTTCCAGTGAAGTCTGGCACAACCCAATGGTGTTCTGGGGTCCCTGGGTTCTTGAGGTTGTCAGTGGACTGTAAAACCTGGAAGGTTTTTATGTATGAGTCCAGTAATGAATTCCTGGAGATTCAAGGGATTCTAGATAAATTGAAAGGATCATGAAGCAACAGTTTGTGTAGTGAACTGTAAAACCTGGAAAGTTTTCATGAAGGTGTCCAAGTAATGAGTTGCTAGAGATCCAGGCGATCATAGATAAATTGAAAGAATCATGCAACAAAAGTTTGGCCACAAAATGATATTTTTCTTTGTGTGTGGTAATAGGGATAAGAGGGATGAAGATAGAGACTCATGAAGACTTTCTAAGTTTGGCAACATTGTGATGAGCTATACAAAGTCCAGATAAGTTTCGTCTGTATTTATCAATATAATATATAATATTACAATATAATAACAAGCTATTTTTAGTATGTAGATCATCTTTTAAAATATTTTAAATTAATTCAAAGTTGCCTTCTACTGGTTCATTTCACCATTAGAATGTGAGAGCCTATCTGGATCTTGTATAGGTAAACATTTTAAGACTCTTTGAAAAGATGATTAAAGCCAAAGGTTTTAATCTCTAGGATTCCTCTTATTTATTTATTTATTTAGGCTAGGCAATGGCATTAAGTGACTTGCCCAGGGTCACATAGCTAGTAAGTGTTATGTGTCTAAGGCCAGAGTTGAACTCAGGTCTTCCTGAATCCAGAGCCGGTGCTCTATCCACTGTACCACATAGCTACCCCAAGGATTCCTCCTATTTAAAAAGCAATTGAATTTAACTTCAAAATCATACTATTTTATTTTCCTGTACTTTTCACATAGTAGGCATACAAGTGAATGAGCAGCCTTAAATGCTGAAATATCTTCTCCATGCAACTTCAAAGAGCAAACAGAGATCCATCTACTGATGCTTATTCTAACTGAACTTTTTCCCTAGAGTCAAATTTCTCTCAAACCAATTTTATGACTGGCTCACATCCCAGATCCCAGACTCAAACTGCTCTCCAAATTTTTATTCCCTTTGTTTCTTTTTGTTATCATCACTCTCAGTGACATTTTGAGAATTGAAGAGGAAAAGAAACTGTAATTGGGTCTGGAGATCCTCATTAATTCGGAAGTCTTCCTTTTTCTCTCGTGTTACAATGTCATCCCCTGAGAATTAACAACTTACCCCTGTTGTCTTGGATATGTAAAGAGTTTTGAGAAAGTGGGGAAGTGAGTAGTTCGTAGAATGAATAGTTTAGTGGAGGGTGAAACACATGGAAACTGTTCGGAAAGGTTCCATGAAGCTACCTACTTAATTACTGTAGTATAGTGTCCCTTATATAGTAGAGTGCTTATATTTAATCCCATGCATGCAAAATTTTTAGCTTGTAACACACCTCACTTGAATAGGAAAAAAAAAAAACTATAATGGGCCTAGATGTAGGAGGGAGAGAAAACATATTTATGTTAATAGTTTTTTTTTTATATAAAAAGAGGGGGAAAAGCAGCTCTAAATGTGAAATGCTGCAGACTTTTCCAGATGAGGTCACAGTATTATTAGTTTTACTTAACTGTTTAACTTTGTTCTGAGACCTCTCATTAAGTAGGAATAAGCTGTTAATGTTTGTAATGTAAAAACAAAACATATCAATCCAACAATAAGCACAGTGCCTGGGACATATTAAGTATGGAGGAAGGGAGGGAAGGTGATAACTTTATTATATATTTAAAAGGAATAGTAAATTGTACATAATAGATTTTCAGTTTTATGAGTAATCATCTTTTTTTAAATTCTGCTGTATTATAGAAGTCCTTGTTTTATTTCATAAATTAAAAATAACATTTAAAAAATAAATGTTTATTGATTGACAACTTCAAAAGAGTTTTTTGTTTTTTTGCTAGGCAATGGGGTTAAGTGACTTGCCCAGGGTCACACAACTAGGAAGCATCAAGTGATTGAGGTCAGATTTGAACTCACATCCTCCTGACTACAGGGCCAGTGCTCTATCCACTGTGCCACCTGGCTGCCCCTTTGTTTTGTCTTTAAAGCTGTACTTTGAATTGGGCCTTTAAGCATAGACAGGCTTTGGCCTTGAAGAATGGCTAAGATTAGAACAGGCAGAGAGGAATGGGTTGAACATTGATTAAAAGGAAAGAATTATTGAAAGTGACAGGTGAGTATGTATATGACATATTGGATAACATTAGTATAGTTTTTAAAATATGATTTTGAAATGAAAACATTCTATCCCAGGGCTATATTTTGAAATACACACCAACTGATTGCACAACAATGAATGGTTCTGCTATCAATGTTGGGCAGGGGTCCTAGGGGACAGAAAAAAAATTCTATGCTAATACCACCATGGAAATTGCTCTAGGACCCAGCTTTAATCCACATGTGGCTCTGTTAAGATGTTCAGTCTTGATGAAGCTGCTTTAACCATTCTGATAAACTAGAATTCCAAAATAATTCCTAGACCTGTATCAGAGATAACAGCTGTAATGCCCCTCCAATATAGAAATTGTTGAAATTTCAAAAGTGAGTCATCAAAAACTGATCCATGATCTTCTAGGGAAAGGGGGAGAAAAGTCAGGACTCAACAATTATCACTGAGATAGATAGTAGAACTTAAATAATTTCCCAGACATATTCTATCAATTGGAGATACATTAGGATGTATAAGATCAGATTGTTTAAATCTCACACAGACACACACACACACACACACACACACACACACACACAACTACCAATGATTTAACCTAATGGGCAATTAATTATACCTTAGTGTGAGTTATTTTTGTCTTTTGTTTTCAGCTGATAGAAGAGATATTATAAGAGGTGGAAGAGAAAGGGTGAAATAAGAGTAGAAATTTTGAAGAATGTGGTATTATTGGATAGAAAGCAGCATGAGGAACCAGGCATCTTCATCTAATCTGGAACTGCCTACACTACTAATGTAGGCAACTGTTCTTCACATGATTAATAATAATTTTTGTTGCCACATTTTATAACTATGTAATTTGTGGCTGATATCTTTTCAAGATTTTGTCCATTGATCTGTATGCTTGCTTTAGCTCTATGGAATATTGCTGGGTATAGTGGTGCATTCCTCTAATTCCTGCTACTATGGAGTTTGAAGTTGGCAGATTTCTTGAACTCAGGCATTCTGAGCTGCAGTGGGCTAAACTGATTGGATGTCCACACTAAGTCTGACATCAATGTGGCCATACCTCCAGGAAAAGAAGATTGGGGGTATCAAGTTGCCCAAGGAGGGCCGAATGAACTCACATTGGGAATTGAGCAGATCAATGCTCCTATGCCCAATTAGTTGTGGCATATGACCAGCAGTTTGCTGGAGCCAGATCATGCAGAATTACAAGAGCCAACTGTAAAAATTTAAGGTTAGACACTTGCAGGGTACAGAGAAGAGAAAGGTTGAATAAGTATCTATATAGCACCTAATATGGGCCAGGCACTCTGCTAAGCTCTTTGTAAATATTATCTCATTTGATCTTCTCAATAGTTCTGTCAGGTAGGTGCCCTTGTTTTCCCCATTTTGTACCTGAGGAAACTGATGCTTGTAGAGGTTAAGTGACTTGCCCAAGGTAGTAAGTGTCTAAGACTGTATATGAACTCAGGTCATCCTGATTCTAGGCCCAGTGGTCTATTCACTGTGCCACCAGCTGCCACCTTGAAAATAGGCAAATTCTACCAATCATAATTTATTGTTTTTTTTTCCTTTTTAGACTTTAAAAAGTGATGGAGAAAATGTTAATAATGCAGATTATATTTCAAAGTATGTCATGCAAATATTTTTTCAGAGAGCCAGTTGTTAAACATTTACCAGCATGACAGTGGATCCAGTCTGTGAGTAGCCACTACATTTCCAGCCTGGGCAAGATAGGGAGACGGAAGGAAGGAAGGAAGGAAGGAAGGAAGGAAGGAAGGAAGGAAGGAAGGAAGGAAGGAAGGAAGGAAGAAAAGTAAGAAAGAAGGAAGGAAGGAAAGATCAGTTGAAACATTTTTAATTGCAAAGAAAGGAACAGAAGGTAATCCAGAAGAAACCACAGACAAGCAGGATTGCTTTGAAAGTTACTTTTTGAATTTATTACATACTTAAAAATAAAAGCAAGATATACACGAGACTCACAGTCTCATGTACATCATCATTTATGTTCTACTCTGTATATGGAAATATTCATCCTTTGTGTGTGTGTGTGTGTGTGATTCAGAATTTAAAAGGAGAGGAACTTTACATTTATACAGCACTTTAAAATTTGTAAATCACTTTACATGCCTATTCACTTGAGCTTTGAAGCAACCTTTTGAATTAGTCACTATAGGTATTATTATTCCCATTTACAAATGAGGAAACTTGGGCTCAGCATAATTAACTGACTTATCCACAGTCGTACAATTTGTGTCAGAGTTAGGATTTGCGCCTACGACTTGCTGGTACCTAACCTTGAATTTTAGCCACTATACCATACTGTTTCACAAAGAATACCATCTGTGCTGGTATTGGTAGGCAACTTATTTAATAGAAACAAGACCATAGCTGTTAATGCATGTCACATGGTCTACTAAACAACTGTCATATTATTATACCTTTGATCTCTTTTGACCTAGGTTGGTTCCATTCCAGTGACCAAGAGTAGGATAAAAACCACATCACACATCCCATGACTAATTTCTGGAGCTCTGGATAGTCATTCTTTTCAAACCTACCATACAGAATGAGAAAATAATACATCCGAAATCTTGAAATTACTAAAATAACTTTTATAAATTCTCAACTCTGTCCCTATCATTAAGATAAAATTAGACTTTTGCTGTAACAATTCAGTTTTGACCACATGGTAGGAAATGTGGTAATTCTTGTTTCTTATCACATTAATTCCATGAATTATATTTAAAGTCTAATCTATTGTGATTATTATTTATAAAGTATAATAATTTCACATGGCATTTTGCAAGACATTTTATGCTAACATTATATATATTATATTTACAGTGTTTCAAATAAAAGGACTAGGCTTGGTGTATGAATTATAGTTCAGTGAAATCATGAATCAGAATGCCTTCTTTTGTGTCTCTATCCTCTACTCTGCCATTATAGGGGCTGCTGACTGTAAAGTTGTGGTTTAAACAACTGTAAAATCTAAAAGCTACATGTGGCGTTAGTCGGCATGCCTGAGGGCTTTAAAGACATCTATAACTACAAATGAAAACAGACATCTGCTTAATATCCTAAGCTTTAGACACGCAGACCACCTATTTCATTAAGGAATGTAGAAAAATCTAGTGCTGATCCAGGATGTACTAAAGCACAGGCTTGACCTCCCTGACATTCACATATCGGTCTATGCTGGCATAATCATAGATCCATTGACAAATTCAATGTCATTTCCACAATAACTTTGAATTCTTAAATGAGAAGGAATTGCTTTGTGATTTTAATCAAAGGAGACTCTGCAAATCAAAGGAGATGTCTGTAAGTCCACTTAGAAAACATGGCTAGGAGATTCCAATTGAGAAATCCAAAGACAGCCTGGATTTGGAAAGCGATTCTATTCCCTTTTTCTCTTTCCCTGTCTCTCCAAATCCTATATCTGTACTCAAGTTTCCAAGTCTACTCTAATCACCCTATTTATGTTAAGCTCAACTGAAGAACGAGAAAAGTCTGAAGAAGAAGAAATTTTATTTCTTTATGTATCCCACCAATTACTATCATTATAGCTTCTCCTCTTCCTTCACCAAGGTACTTTCTGGGTTTATAGAATGCGGGGATAAATAAGTAGTCCCCCTAAACCTGAAAGATGATTTTGGCAAAATCCTCATAAATAAAATGAACATTTTTCTATCCATAATTTCACCTGATTCAGCCCTTTACCTTGCTGCAGTAAATATATCTTATCTAAGAATTATTTTAAAAACAACAATAAACAGCAAAAGCACTCATCTGTCTAAAATTTCAGATAGTCATCGATAACCGTTTGGAAGGCATTTTAAATCACAAAGAGCAACCTGTTTTAACATAATGTTATTGGAAAAGTAAAAACTCATCTGGGCTTAGAATATTAATTACCTTGCTGTTTTAAAGGTTACAATAGTCACTGTCTCCCAGGGAGGCCAATGTTCTGATTTTAATAAAGACTTATGATTTACAGAATATTACAGAACTCCACTCCGGACTGCAGTAACAAAATCAGCAAGTAGGTCATTCTCTGACAATCAAGAAAGAAAGAGAGAAGAAGAGAGCAGTAGAGAAATATGTTAAAGGAGGAACAACAGTTCTTCCACAAAATTACTGAGGTGGTAAAGAATTAATCATCTCTTTCTTCAGTGTTAAATAGAAAGAGAGGATAGTCTTATTGTTATAAGTACTGTACTAAGACTCTCATTATTAAGACCAACTAATAGAGAAATGATATGAAAAGAATTTCTCTGGGAGGTGCAGCTGTATTCATTCTTTGGAAAATTGACAAAAAAGGGGGTCCTGTGATAACCAAAGGTGCTTTGGAATGCTTAGCATAAAATACTAATTAGTGACTGCTAATTAGATATGATGGAAGAAAATTTGGAGTGGATGGAAATTGTACAGTCCTGCAAATCAGTGCTACATTTAGGTCACCCTGAATTTAAGAAACAATTTATTTCAAACTTCAGACTGTGTTTCCTAAATGTCACGTGTCCTTGCATTTATGAAAAGCGATTTCTCATGACATTAGGGGCTCATTTGCTGAAATCCAGGATTAAATTTGCATATGCATTCCTGAAAACACTCAGGCTAAGTGAAGGGATGGAAGACTGCTTTGTTCTGTGTAGATATCTGAAACAGTTATTTCCAATGTTTCTTTTTGTGGGAGCTCACGTCGCAAGGATTTATAAACTATGTGAGGTCAAGGAATGATTCATTTCTGTGATATCATCACACTCCATCTTCTGTCAGTGTTAGGAATTGGGAGTTTCCTTTCAAGGTCTAGCCAGAAAACTCTTCAATCTAATCATAGCCTTAATGGAATATATACCATTAAGGAGTTAAGTATGTTTTGAAATATACTGAAGCCTGGGTCAGGTATTTTTCTTATAAACATTATCACAGCTGTACAATAAGTATACAATAAATGTTAATTAAGATATATGGAAAGAAAGAGGATAAAATATGCTTTCAGTCTGCACTTTGAGTCCATGAGTCCTCCATCTGAAGGCAGATAGTATTTTTCATCATGAGTCCTTTGAAAATGTGATGGGTCATCGTGTTGATCAGTTATTTAGTCTTTCACGGTTGATTATTTTTGTAATATTGCCATTATTGTGTAAATCATTTTCCTGGTTCTGCTCCTTTCACTTTGCATAGGTCTTTCCAGGTTTTTCTGAAACCATCCCCTTTATCATTTCTTACAGCACAATAGTATTTCATAGCACTCATATACCATGACTTGTTCAGACATTTCACAATTGATGAATGTCCCCATAGTTCTTAATTTTTCTCTACCACAGAAAGAGCTGCTGTAAATAATTTTGTACATATAGATACTTTTCCTCTTCCTATGATGTCTTTGGGGGATACACCTAGTTGTGGTATTGCTGGGTCAAAGGGTATGCACAGTTTGCTAATACATTTTAATAGGTATACCAACAATCCGTTGGTGTGCCTGTTTTCCCCCATGCCCTCTAGCATTTGTCGTTTTCCTTTTCTGTCATCTTAGCCAATCTAATAGGTATGAAATGGTACTTCAGAGTTGTTTTCATTATATTTCTCTAATTATCAGTGATTTTTAAAAATATTTTATATTATTATTGATAGCTTTTATTTCTTCCTTTGAAAATTACTTATTTGCATCCTTTGATCATTTTTCAATTGAGGAATGGCTCTATATTTATAATAAATAGTATTTTTAAAGAAACAAAGAAAAGGGGAAAGGAAAAAAATCAACGTAACTGATTAAAAAAGTCTGTAAATATGTGGAGTGTACAATACATGTGGACCTTTAACTTATCTAAAAGAATGAAGTAAGAATGTCTTCTTTATTTTGGTCCATATTTTTCTTTATAATATTGCAACATTCAAATTTTGGATTTTTTGTAGTTGTTCTTTTTGTTTATATTGTTGTAGACACTGTGTATAATATTTTCTTGGCTCTGTTTACTTCACTCTGCATATGTTCATGTTGATCTATCTATGTTTGTATGTATTCATCACAGTCATCGTTTCTTATAGCACAGCACTATTTTATTACATTCAAGTAAAATGATTTGTTTAGCTATTTCCCAGTTGATGACATCTTTTTGATTCTTGCTACTGAAGTTATAATATTGGACTTTTGTACCATCTAGGGGACTGAATACAGGTTTGTATATAACATTCTTTCTAGTCTTTATTTGTTAGTGTTGTTGAGTCATTTTTCAGTAATGTCTGACTCTTTGTGACCCCATTTGGGGTTTTCTTGGCAAAGATACAGGAATGGTTCATCATTTCTTTCTCCAGTTCATTTTACAGATGTAAAAACTGAGACAAACAGTGTTAATTGACTTGCCCAGTCAGAGGTATTAAATATCTGAGACCAGATTTGAACTCCAGAAGATCAGTTTTTCTTACTCCAAGCCCAGCACTGTGTTACCTAGCTGCCCATATATATAAATATAAGTATATAAATATAGTACATATTAAATATGTATTTGTGATTACTTAGTATATAATATGCTTTATATAAGAATTTATAATGTATTACAAAATTATAAAAAGTAATATTAACACTGGTTCAAAGACTACTAGTTGAACATATGTTATGAAAACTTTCCTAAATAGTGGCAGCTAGGTGGTGCAGTGGTTAGAACACCGGCCCTGGAGTCAGGAGGACCTGAGTTCAAAGCTGGCCTCAGGCAAATAATACTTCCTAGCTGTGTGATTCTGGGCAAGTCACTTAACCCCAGTTGCTTCACTTAAAAAAAAAAAATTCCTAAATACTGTTATTTCAGTCAATTAACAAACATGTTTATTTCATTTATTTATTTGCTTCATTCATTTATAATCATAAGCTATCCTAAAGCAAGATAGAGGCCTGGTGCTGGGAGTATGGGGCAGTGGGATAGCTCCTTGTCATTCCACTGCCGTAGCCCTAGAGTCTTGTCCTCTGAGCTGATGCACTGAGTAAATGTATTATGTTCATTCCAGTCCATTTCTGCCTACCTCGTCTCCACTGCTCTCCAAATGACCATGTAGTCAAAGCTAGCATGCTAAAAATAGTTTTTGTGCATCAAGGAGAATGAATTAAAACATCAAAAGGGAGTAGTGAACAGTTCAGGCAGTAGGGGTTAAGAACTGATCAGCACAGTGAAAATAAGATAGTCAGGGATTCGTCTGACTGCAGAAAGCATGATTGGCTCATCGGCTTTTCATCTGTTAGAGTAAACATGAAACTTTAATTCTTTTAACACTGTGATACTTTCTGACTGACAACTATAAACCATATTAGAAGAATATTGATGTTAGTGTAGTTACAGTTGGAGCTACACAGGCAAAGGGGATAGCAGAATACAATAGGGGCTCAGGATCGCATGGACTGCTAGCTCATTGACTGGTGAGGAATTCATGACCACAATTGCTCACTCTAGCTGTCTTCTGCTGCAATGAGACAGAGAAACTCCTACACCTGGGAGTGCAGGACAAAGCATGGAGAAAGACTTTCTTTCCCATGTTAACTCTACTCCTTTATCTACCTGCATAATCCCCACTAGGTAAGATGTGCCCTCCATCATAGTCTCCCAAACTCCCTTAATCTAAATAGATGTTGAAGCACCACCATTAATTGCTTTACCCCCTTTTGTGTCTTAACACCAGGATTGGAAACAAGTTTCTCGTTGAATTAAAAGTATTTTCCTTTGATTCAAGGAGAAACCTTGAATCATTCAAAGCAATGAACAATTTTCCAAAGGCAATCCAAAGTGCCCACCTATTCCTGATGAGTTCTAGTCTTAGCTTATTTAAGATGTTGTCCAATATATATGTGTTTATGAATCAGCTTTATAGGCTGTCTACTATATGAGCTGCTGTAGTCTAGGCTATAGGATTTTTTTTCATCTATTTGGCCTTTCATTTGTAAATAGTTATGCCAAACCCTTTTGAGGGCTTATGAATCTGATTTGTAAGAAACTGTACTATTCTGTAGCATGTAGGCAATAAGCTCAATGTCATCTGCAGATATCTCACTATTATAAACCAGGGATAGTTTAAATTCAGTAGTTAGAGAAAACACCATAGGAGTCATAATGTAGTAGAACAGATTTTCATTAAAGCAAGAGAAAAGAAAGATGAGGTGGAACTTATGATCCTAAAAATAGGGAGGAAGCCCCCATAAGAAGCCATCTGTAGAGGGAAGAAAACATTTATTAAGTGCCTACTATATGCCAGGCATTGTGCTAAGTGCTTTTCAAATATCTCATTTGATCCACCCTCCAATACTTGGAGGTAGGTGCTTTTATTATACCCTATTACATTTGAGGAAGTTGTGGGAAACAGATTAAATAACTTGCATGTGGGTCCCACAGCTAGTAAGTGTCTGAGTCTGGATTCAAACTCGTCTTCCTGACACTAAATACAGTGTTTTATCCACTGTACCACCTAGCTCAAGCAGGCTGGTCACATGGGAAATTCAAATTATAATCGATTTGATTCTGGGTAAGGGTTTCCTTGAGTTAGGCCAGTAATTTTTTTATTTTATTTTATTTTTTTGACAAAATTGAGGGCAGTTTTTGTTATTATTATTGTAGATTTTTTCTTTTGGATTTTGGGGGTGAGGGAATTCTGTAGATACTATTGGCAACTTGATCTTGAACAATAGGGATCATACAGTAACTTAGCACTTCTGTGTTTTATAGCAAGTAAAGACAAATTGGGGGATTCCTGCAACTGAGATCAGGCAGAGGTCACTAGATGTGACTGAAAAAAATCTTTTCATTCAAAATAAACTTCTGCAAAATCCCTATTGACTTACAACCACCTATAGGCAACCCCTTTTTCCTTTGGGATGCATACTAGATATCCTCTTAATGTCTCTGCCAAGCAGTGCATATTACTATTCTTTACTTTACCTGATATTAATAATCAGAGAGTTAGTGAACAAAATTATCTCTGTTGTTGCAACTTTCAAAGGATCTCTGCAGGAGAAGCACCTTTTTAGATGAGAACCTTGAAAGTTTCATTTTGAACTACTGTATTAAAATTTGTTTTTGTTTTTTTGTTTTGGTAAACAAAAAGTAAGCAGAGCAGGACCCTATATTCCCTATCTTTGATTCAATTATGTAACTGAGAAAGTGATCTATAGAATGCTGTTTTTTAAAACTTGCTTTTTTTTTTTCATACTTTCATCAGTTAGGTGGCATAGTCAATAGAGTGCTTTATATCTATTTAGGAAGACCTGAGTTTGGGTCCCACTTAGAAACTTACTGTGTGACCCTGGGCAAGTCATTTGAACTTTCAGCCTCAGTTTTCTTATTATAAAATGGACATAATAGCACCTGCTTCATGGGTTAATTGCCAGAATCAATATTGAATGAGACCCACAATAGATTTGTAGATTATTGTCATAAAATTGTGCAGAGGTGGCAAATTAAGCATATGAATGAGCAGTTGATATTTTATGTGAACCCCACCCCCCTTCTTTTACAATAAATATGATTCGTGGTTTGTTTTGTTTTAAGCTTGTGGGATCCTTCTCTCTTTTTGACATCTTAAGAATTAATCCATCTATAATAGAGGTTAGCAAACCATAGTCTGAGGGTTGAGATCCAGCCTACCCCCTCTTTCAATGTGGCCAAAAAAGTTTTTTACATTTTTATAAATTGGCCCATGGACCATAGTTTCCTGATCCTGGTTCTTCAGACTCAAAATTGCGTCTCCTCCAACCTGATCCTCCCTTCTTTCTCTGCGTAGTCTAATCTCATCTTTTTTTTTTCTTTCGATAGTACCATTTCTACTTCCTCATGAAGCATATCAGGAACTATCCAGATGTTGTGGCTCCACATTCATTGACGGAGAAAATAATTTTGTTATATATGTTTTCCTCCAATTTTTCATTACTTTGTTGTTCTTTATCCAGTTTCCTCTTTATGACTTTGGGATAAATTGTCTTTGAAGGTCTCTCATCACAGTTCATGTAAACTTTTTTTTTCAAAGTTTCTACAGTCACATAAATGGTGTTGTTACATTTATTTATCTATTCAAAGTATTCTAAGAGTTTTAATTTTCAACATGTGAAGTCACTTTTGGCTTGCAAGATAATTCTATATTAATTGTACATTATTATTATTGGGAAAATAGATCACAAGACACGGTTTACCAAAAAATATAATGACATTTAGTTTTGTGCTTTTTTATAGTTGATAACTAAAAACAAGGGTTTTTTTTTTGTTTATAGGTTTTTTAAGTACTGGCGACCAGGCAGCAAAAGGCAATTATGGATTGCTTGACCAAATACAAGCTTTACGATGGATTGAAGAAAACATTGGATCCTTTGGAGGGGATCCAAAAAGAGTAACCATCTTTGGCTCAGGAGCAGGAGCATCTTGTGTTAGCCTCTTGACCTTGTCTCACTATTCAGAAGGTAATATGATTTCCACTCTGATCAAAATAAAGTAAAATAAATAGAAATAAATATATTTGTTTGTTTTATTCACAATGAAGGAAATGTCCTATCTGAATTAAATGATAAAGCTATATTGTTAAAAAAAACAACAGAAACCTAAGTAGTGCTCCTTGTATAAGCTGTCCTCTTCCTCTTCCCCCTTCTTACCATATCTTATCCCCAGCCAGTTTTTATTTCACTTTCTTTTCCATTAAAAAAAGAATCAATTTAGGTTTGTGATTTAACAATAATGTTGGTTGGATCATTAATGCCTTTTTTAGAAATTATCAAATTCTAATTTGTCTGTGCTTATTTTTTACTATGTATGATCATAATAGTCATTTATGAAATTCTTATTCAACCTTATTCAGCCTAAGTTTTATTTCTTAATGACTGTGGATGCAGAGATAGTAAATATAATATGAAAGGGAATATCAGAGAGTTAATGCATAGAGTATTAATACCATTCACCTTTTAGCCATGATTTAAAAAAAAAAACTCCCTTATTCTTGTGCCATAGCTTAATAAAAATAGTGACAGGTATTTTACTTCAATATTTATATCACATTATTTAACTGAAGCACTTAAATGTTAATTTTTTAAAAATTATTTGGGGGATTTTGCACATAGGACAAATACAGAATCAGAATTTCAGTGCTGTAAGGAATTTAAAACCTAGTAATCATTTAATAAACATTTGTTTAATGCAATTGCTGAAACAAATCATTATCAAAGCATATTATAATGTCATTTGACATGTTTATGTAATTTTTTTAACCAAAATTAGAAAAAAAAAACCTGATACCTATTCATGTAGGAGATAGTAACATCTAGAAGGGGGAAAATCCACTAGAGATATTTTAAATACACATGCGTCAGACTTTTGGCAGCTTCAAGCATTTGGGATGCAGCCCTGAAAATGGCAGAGAACAAAGGTCTCTAAACACCCAAAATAGATGTCCCAAAGACTCTAGTCAGTTAGTCAATTATTTTACATTTATTAAGTGCCTGCTGTGTGCCCCAGCACTGAGGATATAAAGAAAGCCAGAAGACAATGGCTGCTCTCAAAGGCTTCAGTTTTAATGGAGGAGACAATAAGCAAGTGATTATGTTCAAACAAGATATATACAGGGTAATCAATGATGGCAAGGCATGAGAATTAAATAGAATCAGGAAAGGCTTCCTTTAGCACATAGGATTTTAGGCGGGGCTTGAAGAAGGGGGAAGCAGAGATGAGGAGGAAGAGAATTATAAGCATAGGGTATAGCTAGTGAAAATGGCTGAAGCCAGGCAATGGAATGTTTTATGTGAGGATTAGCCAGGAGGTCAGTGTCAAAGCATCTCAGTGACTAACATTTACTGGATGGCAAAGACCTCTACACTATATTTCATTTTACTCCTTAGGCCCTATCTCCCAGTTTTAGAGATGCTTCTTTAACAAACAATTTTTGATGCCTTGATAATCTGATTCCAAAAGGATGGCAGGTTCGAGGTAGCAAACTAGAGAATTGGTGGGATTGGAGGAATTGGAGAAGTGACAGCTGATCTCTTGAGTTTGAGAGAGGACTAATACATATAAGGACAGATAAAAGCCTAAGCAGAACTACATTGTTGTACAAATATGTAAATAGAAATTAATAACAATAACCCTAAATTAAATAGTACACATTGGCCCCAGTGGAAGAAGGAGAAATTGTAAGATTAAGATATTTATCCGAAAAGGTAAAATTTATCAGATTCCTTAGGCACTTGAAGAGGTAAGCTTTTCTTTCCTGAGAAAAAAGATTAGAAAAGTTCCTTTTCCTACTCCTTCACCAGCAAAGCAGAATGAATGCAGCCTCACTGCAGTAGATGGGTGGAACCCTTCCCTTGAGAGGGCAGCAAGTGAATGAAGGGGTGGAGCATGTGACATCTTCTACATTTATAATCCAATTTTTTAGGACAATTCTTGAATGTTGACAGTGCTCTTTGTTCTTTTTTTTTTTTTTCCAAATTGATGTTTTATCTATACTTGAAAAAATGATTGGTCTTTTTTGTGTGAAGTTCAAATCAACTAAAACATTTCTCTTAGTTCTGAGAAATCTCTCTTTAAGTAACACTGCTCCATTCTAATTTTATTGACGATCATTTCGATAGGACTTTGCAGTACTTCCAAAGAATCTGAATCATTTTACTTATGTCTTACACTGTGTCCTGCAACAAGATGCATACAGGTCACTCTGTTTTCTCTAGGGAGTAAATAGCCCATATTAAAGTAAATATAATAAGAGACTAGTACAAATAGACTATGTAACATAAAGTTCCTAAATAGTGACCTCACCAATGCAGCATGGAGCCATTTAGAATTTCAGTTCCGAGTTACTCTTTGGGCCATCCTCTCTTAAAATCACATCTTGCTGATTAAAATCATGTTTTTCACCTACTTGATTGCTTCCATGATTTTAAAAGTTGACAGTGCAAGCTACTAGAAGCAGATTTAATGCTTTATTCTTCTAGTGGCTCATGAGATGTCAGATCCTAAACTCAGGCCAGCATTCAAGTGTAAAAAAGGAAAGATAGTGAACAGAACACTCTGATTTTATAAGCCAATATCTCCTGTCCTCACATACTTCAAAAATAGAGGTTTTATACTTCTAGACATCCATGCAGTGGAATAAAATATCGATTTCTTTTACCCCATCAGCTCCAACTTATTCTGAACCCTAAACTAAATGGGGTATTTTTGACAGTTTTGCAAATCTTGGACTTGGAACTAGTGTCATTTTTTTAGAAATCATAAATTCTTTGGGGAAAAATCATATTAATTCCAATTGGAGAATTTAATTAGATATGGACAAAATTATTATTTCAAATGCACATTAAAATTTTTTTCATATATTTACAGTTAAGGGAGAAAATGTGAAACAAGTAATTCAAAAGTATATCAGACCAAAATACTCCCACAAATTGAGCATATTAAAATGATTTTAGCTGAACGTTTTTTCCTAAATTACATGGTGCCTGGTTACTCTGTGAAAAAGGTAAGCATGTAATTTTTCCTTTGACCTTTAAACTAGTGAAAAGCATATTGACATGGAACAGAGAATTAGATTGCTTCTGACATTCATTTATTTGTGGGAGCTTTTCTAAGGTAAAAGCTTGAAAATTCTAGAGGGGTAGATGAATAGAATGAATTTTCATTGGAGAATGAACTTGTAAGGGTAGTTTCCTTTTCTTAACTCTTTATTCTGTGTGTAGAAGAACTTCCTAATAAAACTAGTGTCAAATGGAAAAAAAATGAGTCAAAGAGAGGCTGAAATAGCTGAATGCTACTGTACTCAGAAATTCACATCCCTAAGATACAATAAAAGCATTCTTTGCTCAGTAAAAGCAGCTTTTTTATATTTTAGATTTTCATTTGCATGTACACAATTTGCACCTGCAGGTCTGTTCCAAAAGGCAATCATACAGAGTGGAACAGCCCTGTCCAGCTGGGCAGTGAACTACCAGCCTGCCAAGTACACTCGGATATTGGCAGATAAAGTGGGCTGCAACATGCTGGATACCACTGACATGGTTGAATGCCTTCGGAATAAGAACTACAAAGAGCTCATTCAACAGACCATTACTCCAGCCACATACCACATTGCCTTCGGGCCCGTGATAGATGGTGATGTAATTCCAGATGACCCTCAGATTCTAATGGAGCAGGGGGAGTTCCTAAACTATGACATAATGCTTGGCGTGAACCAAGGGGAAGGCTTAAAGTTTGTTGATGGTATTGTTGACAATGAGGATGGCGTTTCTCCAAATGATTTTGACTTCTCTGTCTCCAACTTTGTGGACAATCTGTATGGTTATCCAGAAGGAAAAGACACCCTCCGGGAGACAATAAAGTTCATGTACACTGATTGGGCAGATAAAGAAAACCCTGAAACTCGAAGGAAGACCCTGGTTGCCCTTTTTACTGATCATCAATGGGTTGCTCCTGCCGTTGCCACAGCTGACCTACATGCCCAGTATGGCTCCCCAACATATTTCTATGCATTCTACCACCATTGCCAAAGTGAAATGAAACCAAGCTGGGCTGATTCAGCCCATGGAGATGAAGTTCCATATGTTTTTGGCATTCCCATGATTGGTCCTACTGAACTCTTCAGCTGTAACTTCTCCAAGAATGATGTCATGCTTAGTGCAGTGGTTATGACATACTGGACAAACTTCGCCAAAACTGGGTATGTTTTACTCTAAGGCAGCTTTCTTCTGGTTGCCATGTTTTGTGCTTTTGGTCTTTAGTTAAACAATTACACTAGACCTAGAGTCCTGCAACTTTCAATAGCTTTGCTTCAGAATTTTACATTTGTCACAAAAGGGAAAACATAACAATTTTTCTCCAAGGTTTACTGTAACTTAAAGTTACTTCTTCATCATCCTGTCAAATAATTTTTATATGGCTGGTTGGACAATAACTGCACAGGCCAATTTTTTCTAGCTTGATGGGACCTGGTTAGAAATAGCAGTTTTTTCTCAGAGGGAAAAAACTAAATTCTTTCATTATACCGCATAAAAGTGGGAGTACACCTTAGTGTTTTCCATCTCAAAGAGACTACATACATCTGTTGAGAGGAAAGGAAATTCTTGAAGAAGACTGCCCTCATGGGAAATTGTATAGCTAGGCTTACTGCATAGCAACAAAAATGAAATGTGCTTTCTATTAACTATGGAGAAATCTCATCCTCATAACTGTGCTGCTAAATATATTTGAAAAAGGTATGGAAAACACAAACAACTGTTACAGAGATTTGGAAATACAGCTGAATCTCTACTGTGTAGATACTCTGAAAACATGGAAGGAAAACCCCTAAAGCTACTTAAATGGCTAATAATAGGCTGTGTTCACTAACTCTTGTCCTGTATCATCCTTTTGACAAATAATGCAGTATTGTTCTGTTCTACTTTAGTGCTGTGCTTTTTTTTTCACCTTGAAGTTCTTGTACTGAATTAAAAATAAAGATGCTCATGGCACCAAGGGATGGTAAATCTTTCCAATGAACACTTACAGCAGGGTTAGGCTCTCATAACTGCAACTGCAGTGCAGTGCAGTAATATTAGCAAAAATCTTAGAAGAAAACAAAGATGCTCAGCTTGGAATCTTGGAAAGTTTAGCAACTTTCAATCTTTAATGAATCTAAACAATATTTTGTGGAAAATGTGTTTATTTTATTTCCATTTTAGTGGTGATTTAGTGGTCAAGATTGGACATTGTATCTAGATGGTTTTATTTACTTTATTGTAGTCATCGTGTATACTGTCAGGGAGAGTGGTTTTGGAACAGTATTGTAGTCCTGGCAAAATGGAGACACCGGAATAAGTGGAAATATTGCATTACTCTTCAAAAGGATGATACAAGGCAAGGGTTAATAAATACATCTTATTATTAGCCCATTTAGCTGCTTTGGGGATTTTTCTTCAGTATTTGTAGAGTATCTACACAGCAGAGATTTAGATATCTTTCTGAATCCATATAATTGATGTTTGCATTTTTCATATCTTTTCAAGTATGTATTTGTCTACAAAAATCTTATGCAGGGGTGCCTGAATCTAGGAAATCCCAATAGAAAAAAAAACCACAAACTCAAAAAAAGATTAACTAATAGGTAACTGTATTACCAGAATGTTTTCTGATTTATAATGTATTCATTGAAGTCATCAACCAGTATTTGTTAAGCATGTGTTGTGAGAGAATCTGGGGGAAAACCAAAGATATCACCATAATTGTGTGAGGATGTTTAAAACATGGTATCTGACATTGAGGGGCTTCCATTTTTGTGAGGGTGACAAGAGCAAAAACAATTATAGGGAACACTAGAGGAGAGTAGCATGAATTTTTGTACTATAGATTATATGACCTATCAGAATTCAGAGAAGTATAAAGATAAAATGAGCCAGAGTAGTGAAGGAAGAGTTAGAGCATGGCCCTACAAATGTGGGTGTGAACTGGACTGACCAAGAAGAACAGGAAAGAACAGTTAAGTCACCAGTGCTGAATAACAATAGTAAGAAACACTGGACTAAGATTCAGAACACTTGGGTTCTTGTCCCAATTCCTCAACTTCTTAGCTATGTGACCTCATCAAATTAATTACTGTTTCATTATCTGATGGATGAGAACACTTCTACCTGTTCCATGTAATTCAATGCTGTAAGCATTAAATGATAGATTAGGAAAATAGTATCATAGATACAGGACCATAAGATTCTAAAGAAGCCATCTAGCCCAGCCCCTTAATTTTTCAGATGAAGAAACTTAGACCTAAGATCATTAAGTGACTTGTTCAAGGTCATGCAATAGTAAATGCAAGAGAAAACTCTGTGATAAAGTGTAATTGATCAATCAGGAAAGAAGTGCAGTTTTTATTATAAATAATTGAGAGCCAGTGTGGCATTTTGAATATAAAGCCAACCTCAAGGCCAGAGAGTGTTCAAATCTTGCTTCATACCCATTTTTGTTCTGTGACCGTAGACAAGTCACTTAAATTCTCAATAATTAAGCAGTTTTTCAGGTGCTGCTATGGATCAAGGGCAGGTCCTGGAATCAGGAAGACATGAGTTCAAATCAACCTCAGACACATACTATTGTGTGACCTTGGTCAAATCACTTACTCGCTGTTTGCCTCGGTTTCTTCATTTGTAAAATGGGGATAATAATAGCACTTATATATCAGGATTGCTATGAAGATCACTTGAGAAAAATATCAGTAAAGTACTTTGCACAACGCTGGGCTTATAGTAGGTGCTATATAAATGCTTACTATTATTTATATTATTATTACTACTATTATAAGTGGCAGGAATGGTTTCGATCTACACTGAAGGTGGGAATTTCCCCACTTGGGAAATCTCAATATAATGAAATCATGTGGAGAAATCTAGTCTTTCTATCTTCCCCCATTGATCAATTTATCAATAAGCATTTATCAAGCAGATGCTAGTTGCAGACACTGTGCTAGGCACTAGTGATACAAATATAAAAGTGAGACAGTCCCTGCTAGCTGGGAACTGCCATTCTTTTTTTTTTCTTTTTTAAAATTTTTATTTAAAATTTTGAGTTCCAAGTTCTATCCCTTCCTTCCACCCTCCCTGAGATGGTAAGATATAGGTTATATGTGTACAATTATGTAAAACATTTAGGAACTTAATAATCTAACATTCTTACATAACACACAGGGGGAATGCTAGTTAGTGAAAGGAGTTTTTGACTTGATAATTTCAGAGACTGTAATTGGAGTCCTAGGGGCTGTCAAGTACTTTCCAGTACTTGGTGGTATTCAGTTGACTTTTGTTCCCACAGCAAAAGCAAGAGGTAGAAAGGGACAAGGTGTGGTACAGAAATGGGAGATGGGGTTATGGCAAGATTCCTATACTGAGTAGGTCCTGGTGTCCTTTTATTTTACTGCTGGATTGAATGGGAAGTATAATCTAGAGTTACTTTAATATAGTGGGGTAGGTGAGTTCTCACTAACCCAACCATCAAGACAGATCAACTTTAGGGTGGCATTCTAAAGCTGAGTGATTAGCCTACCCTAGGAGGGAGGAAAAAAAGGAAACAGACATTTAAATGTCTACTTTGTGCTAGGCACGATGCTAAGCATTCTAAAAATATTATCTTATTTGGTCCTTACAACAGCCCACGGAGGTAGGTGCATGGTCTCTGGAGGTCTAGTCTAGAGAATCATAGTTTTTGTAAAGAAGGAATAGATAGCTGTGGGATAAATGGCAAGAATAGCATATTGTGTAGGCCCTGGTGTCCTGGTGAATGAATAGATGGGTTGTGAAGCATGGAGTATAAAATAGGCAATATTATTTTTATTTGATTGGGTAGTAGAATGGAGGCAATGTTATTGTTAAATTGTGGAGTCAAGCTGATGATTTGTACTTTATACATAAGGAGACAACCACTGTAGGCCCTTGAACAAAAGAGTTATATAATGACAGCAATGCCATAATGTTGTGATTATTCTTACTACATTTAAAGCAAAATATGATTTAACTTTTACACTGGATAATAAAGCTTGGATCTGATGTGATCTGTCCCTAGGGGAATATTGTTGTTGCTGCTGCTGACGTTCAGTCATTTCAGTCGGGTCTGGCTCTTAGTGACCCCGGTTGGGGTTTTCTTGGCAAAGATACTGGAGTGGTTTGTCATTTCTTTCTCCAGCTTATTTTTTTTTTTACACATGAGGAAACTGAGGTAAACAGGGTTAAGTGACTTGCCCAGGGTAACACAGTTATGAAGTGCCTGAGGCCATTTTTGAACTCAAACCTTCCTGATTGCAGGCCTGGTGCTCCATCCACTATGCTCCCTAGCTGCTAGTGGAGTATAATCCATTCTATAAAGAGAACTGACATCGGATTTGCCCAAATTCTGTTTATGCACTTTTTAGTAAAGTATCCATTTAAGTAAAGTGATTTTTAAAAACATAATTTGAATATATTTCATAGGTACATTTAATCAAAAATAGATAATGAGAATCTAAATTACTTATAATTTATCTAGAAATCATTTCATGTCTAATAGTGTCATTAAGGGAATTTGAACTTACAAAACTTTATGATCAACTGTACGTAGTTATAATGCATTACCTGGATATATAAATTAGTGCATTGGCTGAGTGACTGATATAATATGCATGGTGGCTTCCTTTGGTTATTATCACCATTCTCTAAAATATTAGCAAATCAGGGATTTGCAGTTATTAATGGCTTATAAGCATGTTTTATAGTACCATCTGTCACCATTATATATGCTGCTGATGGGGAAAGAGCTTGTTGCAGTCAGGTAAATTTATTATTGTCTCTTGAGTGGAGTTACAGTCCTTCTGCACCTCTAGCACATCCCCTAAAAGCCTGTATACTATTCCTCATATGCCCACTTGTAACAATGCCTGGCAAGTATGAATGATCTATAAACATAACTTTTCAAATATTCTCAGAGCTAACATTTCTGAACTTCTAACTAGATCTTAAAGTAAATAGATGCCATCTGGTACCTCTTGTTGATAGACACAAGGAAATAAAGTTGGGATTGTGTACTGGGCTATCTGCAGAGAAAAGGAAATATATTTAAAAAATAATGTATTGAAAACTGAATATAGCCTTGCCTTGCAAGATACAAGTCATTCACTAGCAATGAATGTTTTGAAACAAAAGACAATAGGGAAGGTCTGCGTCTGAGTTTGTTCTCAAAGAGTTCTGGGAGAAAGATATGAAAATGAGTAGTAAGAGGCAGAATACAGTGATTCCCCTAGACTTCTGGCTATTTTGGGAGCTATAGGAGTGAGTCCTCTCTCAACAGGATAAAATATCTTTGTCTGAAGGAATGTAAAAGTAAGCTCATTGTGTGATCTGTTCCATCACCATCTTTCTTCTCCCTAACCCTCTTACTATTATGGAAATGCTAACCATGCCATCATCATTTCCTCCATTCAGCATCCAGCAAGAATGTTGTAAAATTTCCCCATCTTGGCACACATACCACACTACTGAAGTGGGCAAGCAAAGTCAGTAATTACACATGGCAATGAATTACCTTACATTGGTCCTTCTAAAAAGAAAAAAGAAATGTTTCACTAACAATTTCTTTGTTTCCTTTGATAGTCAGGCTAAATGTTGTTTTTAAGACATTTTATACTAATTTCTTTTTCTTTATTCCAATACAATGTAAGGTCCTTGTGGTCAAGGGGTGTTTTTCATTAATCTTTATATCCCCAGCATCTAATACAATACTTGGCATAGTATAGTCATATAACAAATGCTTTTTGGATTAGATTAGATTCATATCATATTGTATACTCTCAGTATACTCAAAAGCTAAAATGCATTCTTTGTTTTATACGGATTTCAGTGAACTATTTAAGAATTAGGAGCAACATGGAGCAGGGGATATAGAACTATAGTGTACCTATCTACTGCTTTAAGAGCACTAGAGTATGAGGATTAGGGTGAAGAAAACCTGGGTTCAAATCCAGTTTACATCACTTAATAATTTCATGACTCTGAGCTAGGCACTTAAATGCTATGTGCCTCAGGCAAATCATCAGGTCAACCTACTTACTTTTTGGGCAAAACCAGTTGATGACCAGTTCTTCCTTGATGGAAGAAGCTTCATCCACTACTTAAAAATCATAAATTATTTGCATATTTCAGAATTATTTTAAAGCAATATAATTTTTCACCCATTTTTATTATGAAAATGCAGAATATTATTAGAGGTATCATGTAGTGCTGTCAGTGATTAAAATTTAAAAAAAATATTGTAAGCAAAATTATCCTGACATCTCTTTAATTGTTATGGTCTGATAATTTATGAAAAAGTGATAAAGGGTGTCAGAAGGAGTATGGATATACCTACTTCTTACTTAGCAGCCTTCAATATCTATTGTTTCCTTAATTTTACTCCTTAGAAGTTGTTTTAGTTTCTACTCACTTTTTGCCTGCATGATACTTTTGTATTAGGTTTATTATTATTTTTTTAACTTGGCCTAATATGATTGCCCGAGACTTGTTGAATTTAGAGGACACTTTCTAGACACAAGAGCAAGTGAGATAAGGTTATCCTGGTAGTTAAATAGGCATATGGCCCCTAATCACTTCCTTGCTAGACACAATTCAGTTTATTAATGTCTCCACACACCGTCTCCCACCCCACAGAAGACAAAACTCCAGATGTGGTCCTACTAAAGAAGAGTATAGTACAGCTATCAGTTCCTATTCTTGAAACCCGTGTATCTCTTAATGTTACCCAGAATTACATTAGCCTTTTCGGCTACCACATGTCACTGCCTCATGTCTAGTTTGTAATCTGCTGAAATACACATATCTTTTCTCAGACTGCTATCAAACCATTACTTTCCTGTCCTGTGTTTGTTAAGGGAATTTTTGAACCCCAAGGTAAGACTTCACTTTTATCTTTAATTAGCACATTCATCCCAATGCTTAACCTATGGAGAACTTTTGGGATCCTGACCCAGTCATTCAATGTGCTTCCTCCAAGCTCTATGTCTTTGGCAAAGTTGATGATCTTGCCATCTATGCTTTTCCCCAGCTCATTGATAAAAATGTGAAATAGCACAGGGCAAAGCACAGTTCCATGGAGATTCTTTGCCACATTGATATTGGACCATTAATGATTACCCCTTTGGCCTGCCATCCCAACAGCTCAGAATCCATCTAACTTTATTGTCCATACTTGTCCATCCTTTCTACAAGAATGCATGAGATATTTTATCATTTAATTTTTGCTAAAATCTAGGTAAATTATATCTAATTATTTAATAACAATGTCAAATAAAGAAATAAGGTTAATTTGTCATGATCTATTCTTAATGAAGCCATGTTGGCAGACTTCTCTCTCTATATCACTAACCATTTCTTTAATCATCTGTTCCAGAGTTTTCCCAAGAATCAAAGTCAAGTTCACTGGCCTATAGTATCATGGCTATTCTCTGCCTTTTTCTGAAAATTGGAAAACTTATTCCCACTCAGGTTTTCAAATATATATATATATTTTCTGAACTGAATGTGCTGCCAGCATCTCAAACTCAACAAATACAAAATTGAGCTTACCATCTTCCTCCCTAAACCTGTCCTTCTACCATATCTCTTAATTTTTGTTGATAGAGCCATCATCAAAGTTTGAAAGTTATTTTTACTTTTCTTCTTCATTCCCTATGTTCAATTGGTTGCCAAGTCTGGTTGATTCTCCCTACATAGGGCAATATCTCTTAAAATGATTTTTTCTTCTATTAATATTCAATACTTTAATTCAGATACTTAGCACTGCTTTCCTTGACTACTTGAATATTCTTTTCACTGGTCTCCCTGCCTCCAGTTTCTCTTCTCTGCAATCTGTTCTATAAAATGTGCTCAAAATAGTCTTATTAATGTATGGGTTGATGTCAACCCCTGCACTCAAAAATCTATAATTTTGCTCCAAGGATCAAACAAAAATTCCTTAGGTCAATATATAAGGCCTTCCACAGTCTAGCCTCCAACTTACCTTTCCAGTGTTATTTTACATTATCTCTCCTCACCCCCAGGCATTCTTTTTTTAGTGTCTATATTGGACTAACAACTCTATCCCAAATTCAACACTTTATCTTTTTTTTTTTTTCTGCATCCACATAGAATGTGGCGACTCCTCACTTCTGTATTGTGTAGTTTTTCTTTTTGTTTAAGGTTCAGTTCATGCTTTTACTTTTCTGTGATCCACTCAAATGCAAGTGTCCTCTTCCTCCTCAAATTTTCTGAGACTACTTTTCTTGGATCTCTCCTTTGTCTTTGGATGTCTCCTTGTATTATGCTTATTTATGCATAAGATGTCATCTCTGCCCCATTCCTCCACCCCAGTAAAATATAAGCTTCTTGAATTTAGTGCCTATATTATTCTAATCTCAAGCTTTCTCCCTCCTTCCAGAACCCAGAATTGTTCCTTACTCATGTCAACCAGTCAACAAGCATTTATCAAGTGTATACTATGTGTTAAGCACATTGCTAAGTGCTACAATACAAAGAAAGGCTAAAAAAACAAAAACAAATTCCTACCTTCAAAGTCCAAGGAAGAGACAACATATAAACAGCTATGTACAAAGAAGATGTATACAGGATAAACTGGATATAATCAACAGAAGAACATCATTCCCTCTGTTGATTATCTCCAAGTTTTTACTTTATAAATATTTGTTCAATTAAATGTGTAATCCAACACTCTCACGGAATTTTTAAACATGATTTCTCAAACCTCAGATAATATTCTTCAAAATGTCCGTGCCAAGTTAATAAATGTAAAAATGCTTCAAATATGTGTACATCCAAATGTGTGGATACCAGACAACAACACTATAACAAAGATAGAAGAAAAAAAGATTTCATTATTGTATCATTTCAGCGAACAAATGATCTGCTTTAGCTAAAGTTTCTCAGACAATTGCACCCTCTTTTACTTTGCTTTGCTCTGCTATGTAAAGTTGAAAGGAACCAGCTACAGGAGCCAAGTCTCTGAAATCAAGTTATGCTGCCTGTTTACTAGGCAGTTTTGCCTAATTACAGCAGATAGCTGTTTCACTTCATTTTTTTTTCTTTCCTTGACATCCTAAATCTACTTGAAACAGGAGCTCTGTACCTATTCTTAGAGGAGATGATCTCAACCTCTACTTTACCTTCATCAAAAACATCTGATATGTACTTTCTAATCCCCATGCCTTCAAGTAACTTGAAGTTTGATAGTACCTTTATTCTGTCAGTCTTAGGAACTCATTCCTACTTCTTCATTCAGCAATCATTTCTTAAGCACCTTCTATGTACAAGGAAGTATACTAAGTTCTGAGAGTATTGAAATAAAAATACCATGGTGCCATGGTCCTCCATAAGGTTGCATTCTATTTGGGGAAAGTGGGGGTGGGGAAGAAGGCATAAAACACATACCTGATTTAGTGCAATACAAGTAACTCCCCACCCCCACCAAAAAAAAATCTAAATGTCACAGGGAAATCTGAGGAGGGAGAAGTCCCTTTCGTCTGGGAAGGCTTCACACAAAGCAGGTGAACTGCGCCTTCAATAAATGGAAGGATTGTGAAAAACAGAAATGAACAAAGAGTATACTCTAGGCATTGGGAATAATGTAAATGAGCACTCAGAGGTAAGAAATAGCATTCTGAGTTCATGGATCAACTTAGTAGATTAGTTTGGTTGAAACATAAGAGAATGTAAATGGGGATCAACATGAAAATAGCCTGAAAAGGCAGGTTGGTTACAGATGAAGAATCTCAAATACTTGACCGCTGAGCTTGTAATTTTTTCTAGAGACAATATTCAATGATGATGTTTGAGCAGTGGATGTAGTGAAGATTAAGAAGTTATTTTGGCACCTTAACCAAAGCTACTAGTTCTGGTGATGCTCTTAATCGCATATATACCTGTGTTCACCAGTATGTGAACCAGCAATCATCCCCTCCCTTTCACCCATCATTTGATATCTAGCCATTTCACATATGCCTAACAACGTGTTTAGGCTACCACAGTTCCTTGACCTACCTGTCATCTCAAGCTCATTTCTTCTATTTATTCACCAAAATTCTTGCAGACTGAACCTGAAGCCTTCATTACTCAGTACCCACTCATTACTCCAACTCATAACTTGTAATATGGCTTCTGTCTCCAAAATTCTACAGAAATTGCTCCCTCTAAGGTTCCTTATGAGCCTTATATCAACCAAACAATAGCATTTTTTCAGTTTTCATTTTCATTTTCAATGACTTCTCTTCTTCAGTTGAATTCTTGCTCAACACATTGTTCTTGGTGAATATTTTTTGTTACCTTCTCCTAGTTCCCATTTTATATCTCTCACCATGTCTTCCCTGTCATTTTTCCTTGAGTATTCTTTCCACTGCTTTAAAATGAATCTTTCTCAATTCTGAGCCCTAGGCCTTCTTTTCTTTTTCTTAACCACTCTCAGGAATCCAGCTATCAGCTTTATGCTAATATCTCATATATATACACATATATACACATTTAGTAGATATAGATACACACACACACACACACACACACACACACATCTTTATAAAGTTTTGACCTTTCTCCCAAGTTCCCGAACCACATTTCCAAATAGCTACAGTACATCTATAACCATAATGTTGGAGTGGGAAGAGTGTTGAGATTGAATCCAGAATAGATATGCTTTCAAATCCTGCCCCATACATTTAGCCTTCATGTTGTCATGAACAAAACAACTTCCTTGAACCTCAGTTTCCTCATCTATAAAATGGAGATAATAATGCTTACAGTACCTAACTCAAAGTTATTTTAAGAATCAAATGAACTAATTCATGCAAAGTCATGTGCAAAAGCTTCAAAATTATGTATCTGTTATTGCTATTACAACTGTATATCCTTTGAATTATATAGCACAACTATATAGTATCTTAAATTCAACGTATCCTAACTTGAGTTTATCTTTTGCCCAAAACACATTTATCTTTCTGACTTCATCATTTCTTCTAGTGCAAATGCCATCAATCCTTTCTCTTTTGTTCAAAATGGTTGTGTTACTTTTGACCCTTTTTCCTTCTCCATGTTTCCAATGTCCACACTCAGTTGCCAAATCTTTGTGATCTGTCACTTGAATCTTTTCTTTTTTTTAATATTTCGGGTTTCATACATCCTACAGGGATGTAAGAAACTTACAATTCAGATCTTCTAACCTGAGCAATACAGTCTGATAGGCTTCTTGTCATAGTTCTCAGGTGTTCTGACGTAAGCACTAGAATATAATTCTGCCCCCATACAGAATGCCTTCCTAATTAGAACACCTGATAAGGCTTAAGTAGCAGTGTCAGTACAGGCTGATTTTCTCACTCTAAAGCATTAATCAGTCAATAAACATTTATTAAATGTCTGCTGTGTGCCACATACTGTGCTAAGCATTGGAGATACAAAAAGAGTCAAAAAACAGTCCCTGCCCTCAGTTAGCTCACAACATCAGGATACCAAGCTCTAGACTCTCTCTCTCTCTCTCTCTCTCTCTCTCTCTCTCTCTCTCTCTCTC